>NW_024342473.1:3029731-3301468 GCF_902729225.1 Pteropus medius
GAAAGAAAGAAAAGAAAAAAAGGACTAACTTTTAATGAGGGAGGGATATAATGAGGAGGAAATATTGGCATTTGAGTCTGACAAAAACACCTGTACCAAACTGACTCTGTTTTTTTGTGACTATGCCCAGAAACTGATTAATCTACAAAGACAAGTACAAAATCAAACACATGATCTACTTTACTAGTAGTATTGTTCTTACTTTTGAGCATATCTAAAATTTAAATTATCAAATAGTAAGTGAATCCAGCATTTGCTGAACAAAAATATGGATGAAATTATTATAAAGCCTTGCTAAGATATTAAGATATCAGTTATAAATGACTGACATTAAAAGAGAAATAATTTTTCATTGTTATTATTCAAATATGCTAATAAAGAAACATCTAGATATATTTCCTAATATTCAAATTATTTAAGAATATTTAGAAACGAACAAAAGAGACTGCTGTTTATCATGCATTTTCTGTTTGCTCTTATTAGTGGCTCCCATTCTTTGGCCAATAATGCATGGCACACATAGGAGTTCTGGAACATATTTTAATAACTCTGAATTTCCTACCACTCTCTCATGCTGTGGGGACTCCATGCTGTAGGGAAGCTAAATGGGGAAGATTCTGTATTTGTGGCAAGGAGAGTTGACTTCTATGCATGCTTTAACTATGCGTCTCGTTAATGCTGTAATAGACCTACTGATTATTATCTGTTTGTGACCCCAGCCCACCTAGACCCAAGTTCTGTCCTTCTGTCTCTTGTTCTATGCCTTGGGAGGCTGACTTTGACCTCTATGAGCTGCATTTATCTAGATTCCTTTGAAAGCTGGCTTTCTGTTTAAATCTGGCAAATGTACATTAACAGCAGGAGAATAGAGGGTAGTAGGAAAGAGAATCTGGGTTATTCCCCATCTCCTCACTCTTTCTCTTCTTGGCCCATGATTTCTAGCAGTGACTCTATCCTTACATGACTATAAGTCTGGCTGGATGTTCCCTTGTCCATCCATGTCTCCAGCTTTAATGTACCCCAGTAATACTATTAGCTTTTTATTTTTTCTTGCCCTAGGCCAGGAAATAACTTTCTTCAGTTGCTGTTCTCTGGATGCTGCAACATTCCTTTTTGGTTCCCTTAACCCTGCTCACAACACTATTAGTTGTCTTTGATTAAAATCCCTTGGGTTCAAGTCTGATTCCTGCGTGACTGACACAGCATGTAATAGCAATAAGATGCACTGTGTAATGCGTTTGGTTGTCAAAACTCCATTGTTGGTTATAGAAATAAGGTGGAAAACCTAAAGAAGGTCTTCAGGATATAATCTGTCTGGAAGGTATTTATATTTGAAATAGCTTGACTAGTGTTCCCTACTGCTACTAAGCTCAGCTTTCTCTGTTACTGCAACTAGCTCCTCAGCTACTGGCATTACCTACTACCCCTAACACTGCTGTGCCTGCTGAGGCAATAACTACTGCTTTCACCTTCACTCCTACTGCAAGGAGCCTATCATTTGCAGTAATCAGTAGCCTTTAAAGTGGGTTAAGGGAAGATGAGGCTTTTACAGGAACATTAGTAAAAGACAGTTAAGCTGAAATAAAACATGCATTGGAATTTATCCAGCACTCCTCCTCCTATGGAAGGAACCTCGATGGAAATTATGTTTCTAATCCGAGTTGTGCTCCTTGGTACTGAGTTTATAGCTGACTTTCCCTACTCTGTCTTGACTCTCTATTTAGCTTATCTGACTGACTTCTCTCTTATTCAGCTATCCACTTTTGATGCTCTTCAAGTTTTATCTCCAGACAGTGATATGCCAACTATCATGCAGGAACTAACATCTTTGTTTCCTCCAGTGTTGTTCCTGCCACCAGTGCTCTTGGCTTGGCTTCTGTTAATGCTTTAACTTTGATGACCACCCCCCTCCCCTACCATTTACATCCCTCTTCCCATCACAAAGACTTGTGCAACCATCCTGCTGCTTCTTGGTCTGCCATCTTTGCTTTCCTTGATTCTGCCTTCCGTAATATCAGTTACCCTTAACCACTGCCACCATCATCTCCACTGTTAACTCGGTGATTTCCACCAACTGCTGATTTAACAGTCTGTTTCCTTCTTTATTTAAGCCCTTAAACTGAGCTTCAAATATCTAATTCCCACAGATTATGAAATTTGGTATTTCGGATTTTGTTTTTAACACTTCAGACTTAGTGTAAAGAAAGGTTAGTTCTCGAGAATTCGTTAAGTTTAGGGTTTATAGCAGATGCACGAGTATATTTTTATCTTGAGGAAATAGGATTACGCCTTTGATCATTTGATTATTTTGAGATAACTTCATTTTAACAGTGTTTTTTTTTTTTCCTTCTTTCGAATCCTATTTCCAAACCAACATCTTATTCATTTGGCAATGGAGAAAATCTTATATTCTGAATGCAATAAAGTTTCTGTAGCGGAAACCCAATTTTCTGGTTAAGATGAGAGTAGAGTTTAAATAAGGTGATGAAAACCTGAGTGTTATATTGTCTTTACTATTAAAACTATATAAAGAAAAAATGACTAAAATAAAGGACATAAATGACTGAAATAAAGAAACTTGCCAACTTTCTTATGAAAATTTTCTCTAGATTTTGGGCTATACTGCTAGTGCTAGTATCAGGGGTCTACTATTTCCCGAAGAGCGTATGATATAAAACTTTTTAAAAAAATTAACATGATCCTGATGTCTGTTAATAATTAGGAATCATTGATAAAAGCTTTTACTTATTTTTATAGTTTTCTTTTCAAAGCTTAGAGTTATAATTTTTAAGAAAGTCATAGACAAACTGTGGAAGATTTAGGGAGCATTAAAAGTGACTCAAGAGTTTTAAAATGAGACCTCTGAAGAAAGCTTACAGGAATTAAAATTAGTAGAATGAAAAGACGAAGGTACAATTGACTTCAGGGGGTCAACGGACACTGAATGTTCCTTTTTCTTCTTTGAATATAAGAAGAGGGAACAGTAGTACATGTTAGTAAGAAAAGTAAAAACCATAGATTCTTTGTGAATATTTTTAGAAATCTCTTTTCTGAAGTTCTTCAAAAATAGACTTACTTGGAAAATTTGCTCAACATTTATAAATTACCTTCAGTAGAAACATAGTTTTTCAGAGATTCTTATTTTTCTAAAATTTCCTCAGTCAAAGATGCTTGGGAAATGTTGCATATTATATACCTTTCTTGGATATTAGCAACTTGCACTAACATAATGCAGGCTCTGAGAAGTCCTGGAAAGAAAAGAACTTGTTAAAGTTGTTTAATGCTTAGTCAACAAAGTTTATTTGCACAAGAGAAGGTTCCCTGCCCCCATCCCCATAACACACATCACATTCTTTAGTTTCCTCTTAACACTTGTTTAAAAAGTACTGGTTTAAAACCTGGAGAATGAATTCCCAAATCTGTTGAGGCTCACTTTCAAGATTATATTAAGAAATGTTTGACTTTCAAGATTATATTAAGAAATGATTGTGATCTTGTGGAATTTAATCCAAGTGATGAATGGGAATTAAATAAGATAGATGTAGGAAACTATACAAAGGAATTACCTTGAGGTTGATTAAATGTTTTATGCATCTATTCTTGTGAATTATATGTACCAGGATGGAGAACACAAGGAAAAAATGTGCTGGTTTCAAATAGTTGAAGAAACAGGTTTCTTTTATACAGTTAAAAGCACTCTCTATTTACCTGCAAAATAATATATATAAAGTGTATGTTTATATTATTAACCACCAGGCCATGACGTAAATGCCTGGATGCTTTCCGCATTTTTCTAATTTTAGTATTTTGAAATACATTTCATGAAATATTTATTATAGAAAGTCGAGGTGCATATAAGCCTTTTAACTTTGAAATCATGACACTTGCATTCAAATTATGCAAAATATGTGAAAACAGCAATTAACTTAAATTTGGAGGAATGTAAGTATCCTTGTAGGTTGGAAGAATGCCAACAACATTTGGGAGCTTAATTCTGTTTCCTATTTCTCCCCATGCAATGATTTATGCTGAGTACATTGTCAATTTACTCTTGATTTTAAACTCATTAAATATTGAAAATTGTAAAACTATAGAGAACTAGAAGGTATTTTGAATGAGTGAAGAGTATTGAGTTATAGTTGTATTTAAAATGTGTTGAATGGTTATTTTTCCCCTTTGAAATACTAATCGTATTTCTCATTTAATTCTTTCTAATTATTTTCATTCTAGGGTTAACTTTGTTTAGTCCCTCCTTTGAATAAAGTAAATCACATTTTTCTCGTATCCAACTAAGATAATGTGTAAATTCAAAGTGTCTAATACTCCCCAAGGAAAGAGAGACTACTGCAGACTAATTTTCGTAACTTTACTTTGTTACCACATAAATGACCATGTACAGATATCTGTGTTAAAGGGTCTAAATTTTACTTTAGTTTTCTTGTATATTTTCAGTAATTAATGAATCTTATCATTAGACCAGAAACAACTATAAAATTTTATTTTTGTGACTATAGTGAAACTTAAAAAAAATTAAATTCTTTTAGAAATGTTCTTGATTCATGCAAGATTTCATGATAAGCATTACGGGAGGCAGTATAACATAGGGTTCCTGAATTTAAGGATATTAATAACTTGGCTGCTATTAGTTCTAGTTACAAATCTTTTATAACTTATACTCTGCCTGATTATACTATAACTTTGTTGAACAATTATATATATACATATATTATATATATATATAAAAAAATTAAATAAGCAACCTTCAGTATTAACAAAATACAGTTCGACTTTATAACTCTGTATAACCAGCTTAAAAGAAAAAACAGAGTGGTTGAAGCCAATTGGTGTAACAAAGCATTTGCATTACTAATCTTTCTAAGGGAGGAAATTAGCTGTATATTTTAAACTGGACACACAGATTTAAAATAGAATGCCAAATTTTAATTTTTTCCCTTTGATAAAATATTCATAAAAGTATAAATTGAAGATTTTGTGACTAAATTATTATTTTTTTGTAGTGTACTTTTCTCTTGACATTGTTTTACACAGTGTTATCAATTATTTTTTCTGTTGCCTTGAGGTTTTCTAAAAATTGTTCCCTAATTTGGAAAACATTTAATAAGAAGGGAGTAAACAACACATATTTGTATTGGCAGTATGGAGAAGATTTGCCTCAAGTCTCTATAGGTAACATGATTGACTCTGGAGAACCACTATATATTTGGTGGCCCACATGAGGTCTTTTAAATTTACTTTCCGACTTGGAATTTGGATACTTAATTCCCAACTGTCAGTAATAGTGCTTTTCTGGTGATTTATGAATTTCTATTGCTTTAGGAGGAAAAACGTGTAAATGTTACTGTTAAGATGGAATTTTTTCTAGAGAATAATTTCATTGTATTTTCTTCGTAGAAAGACTATTATGCAAGTTAAACCCATAACCATTAAGTATTGAAAATTGTAATGCTATGAAGAACTAGAAGAGATTAAATTCTTTCAACGTAATGCAGTTTTGAAATAGATCATTTATACCTGCTCATACTTATTCATTGACAGTGTGCCACTCTGTAAATAATGACTTACTTAACTGACCAGTGAACATACTTTCTTGGGTAATAAGCTATATACGATTATATTGACATTTTGGTGCTTATTTGCTCATAATTTATGTTCCACTCTATTTCTGTTGATATCTATCTCTAAAGAATTTCAACTTGGAAAGATATTGCAAAAAACACAGTTTGAGAAGTATAGCATGTACTGGGCACCTTTTTAAAAATCTTGGCAACATTTCTGAATACAATTCTAAGATTATAGAAATTCAAAATTATAGTCTTATTCATAGAATTCTGATTTAAAAATCCTTTCAGAAAGTTCAATGTCTTCTTTTTTAAAGGTTATTATGAAATCTATTCCATATTTGATATTACGTTGTAGACTTAGGAAAAAATGATTGATAGATATTTGTGGCTACCTTACTGTATAGCAGGAGAGCGGGTAATGCTGCTTATCAAAATGGATAGGCTCTAATATCCATAAAATGGAAGATAAAACTTAGGCTTCTGCTTGAATTAAATGAGCCACTGATGTAATTTCATGCAAGTTCAGTATACATTTATTCCACCTTTACTTCTGTCATTCTCTTCTTCCGATTTTGACAGGGTAACTTTTGCATAGCTGATTTATTACCGAGGTATTACAACTGTTAATTTAAGTACAGATGTGTAGATTTTGGTCTTTAAAAATCACCTACTCTGATTTTCATCATTTTGTAAAAGAAAAACCAAAAGCCCCCAAATATCTATATTTTATTTTCTCCAATTTGGTTGCCTTGAATAAAATGGGTAATGATCAAAAAGGTTAAAATTTGAAAATGTCCTTATCATATTAGTTTATATTTTATACTCCTTGCTTCAAAGGCTAGACATTCACAACTATAGACTGTAGGTTCATACTGAGATAATTAGTCCATTTTTCATATATATACACATATATTTTATAGTTCTTTAAAATTATTTAAAAATGTTTTCTTTCTTTGTTGTTTTGTTCTGCTGCTTCAGAAATGCAAACTACAAAGAAATACATAAAAAAAAAGCTTACTCATGTGAAAAACCATCATCATTTCCTGTCCATCAATGCCTTTTCTTTTATCTGATATCATAGTAGGATCATCTGTTACATATGTATGACATTCTTAGGTTAATTGAAGCTTAATTCCCAGGCTCAAAACAACTCTTCAAGAAAGGCATATGTTTCAAATAATAGAAGCAAAACCTAAGACTTGGAGAAATTAGATAATTTGTGAATGATCACGCTGCTGATAAATGGCTGAACTGATTCCAGTTTTGAGCTTGTTGCCCTCCTCATGTTGTGAGCTCAGTTGTTGCCCTCTGCTCTAATACACGAATGCTTTTAGAACCTGCTGAGGTATGTTGGACAGTTATTTTCCACACTAAATGGCTTCAGATTGCTAAATCGTTGGAGCCATTGTGCTTTTTATAGATCAGCAGCCTTCTTCCCCATTCTTGGTTGACTCCAGTAGGGTTTGTTTTCTTTGTGCTTGCACCAGGGCAGCTGAGCACTGTTGGAGGAAATCAGAAACCAGGGAAGTTAGGAACATTTTAAATCACACTGACCAATCACAGCTGAGCCCTCAACATAGCCTAGCAATTCTACTGTCCTTCTCTGATCTCCTACTTGGTGCAACACAGATTTCAAAGCTTTTCCACCTTTAGCAGACATTTGATCCATCCACCTTCCCCTTACTGTGAGCAGATGACCCCTCTTTCTGCTTTACAGTGAAAATAAAAGCTATCAGACACAAATTCTGTCAACTTTCTTGCCATCATTCATATTCAGACTTTATTATTGCTGCATTAAAATGAAAGTCATATTTTGTTAAATACTTAAAATATGTAAACTTTATTCTAGGTATTGTATGTACAGATATGAACAAGACAAACATGTTTTCTGGTCTCATGGAACTATCATTCTATAGTAGAGACAGACAATAAAGTTATATAAAAATAAACATAAATGATAATTTAAAAATAAGTTCTAAGAAGACAATAAAGCAGGTAATATAAAACAGTGACTGGAATGGGAGAAGGCAGCATTTACTAGAGTGGCAAGGTAAGATGCCTCTTGGGAAGCAATATAGTTTGGTGAGTAAGAGCATAGACTGAGATCCAGTTTCACCTCTTATAGTCTGGGTAACTTTGAGCAAGTTATTTAAACTCCCTGTTTCTGAGTTTCTTCATTTGTAAAGTTGAAGCTTAACAGGACTTTTATAATAGGGTTAGTGTGAAGATTAAATATATGCAATGTGTTTAGAATAGTGCCTGGATTATAGGAAACATTCAATGATCATAGCTATTATATCTGTGAAAGATAAATTAGCACACTCAAAAGAGTTCAACTGAACAGTGTTTAAGCAAGGAGTCATTTACAGATGTATAGGCTTTGCTAAGGAAACCAGAAGGAGATAGCAAATCATCTAGGTAATAGCAACAATGGGAAGCCATTACTACCTTGAAACCTGAAGAGTCAAAGAGAAGGACTGATATTATAAACCAGAGCCAGGTGGGAGGGAGCAGTAGCTGTGGTGGAAGATCCTCCTCAACAAGAGCTGTGGCAATGGAGAAAGGTGGCCACTGTTAAGTCACCCTTCAGTCTCGTGGCAATGCTTATTATCAGTCTACTCAACCAGAATTCAGGAATAAGGGAGTTTAAGTGGGGCAGTTGGTGGAGGTCACCTTTTCAAGGCATAGAACAGAGAAGTGAAGGGTGGAGAATAAATTGGGGAAGACAGTAGGCAATCAGCTATCATCATCATCATCATCATCATCATCATCGCCATCATCATTGTCATTATTATTAAGTGATATTTGAGCTGAGAGGTCAGGCCATTCAGAGATTAGGGCAAATAGTACCAGAAAGAAAGAACAACAACTGTCAGTGAGCTGAAGCATGGTTATTGCATGTTGTGCAGATTTTGTACTATATACCTCCAGGGACTGGTATTCATAGAGGCTTTGTTCACAAAACAGAGAGATGAGAGTGGTCTGAATAAAAGAAAGAAAAAAGAGAATTAAGGGAGAAATGTAACTAGAGAGATAGGCAGGGCTAGGTTATCTGGTTCTTATAGGTCATGCTAAGGAGTTTGAGTCTTGTTTTATATATACTAGGAAGGCCCTTGAAAATTTTAAATAAAACAATAGCTTGGTCTTATCTATATTTCTAAAAGACAACTTTTGAATACTACTTGGAGATTTAGTGTGGACAGAGCAAGCATAGAAGCAGGAAAGTTGTCACAGTAGTCTCAGTGAGAGATGATGGAGACTTAGACTAGAGTGAAGGTAATAGAGACAAAAGTGGACTGAATCTGGGTATGTGGAAAGTACAGTCAATAGGCTTTGGATTGATTGAATATGGAGGAGGTTTAGAATGAAGGAAATAGAGGAATCAAGGGTGATTTCAAGTCTTGTTTTAAGCAACTAGGTGGATTAGCATTTATCAAAAATTTATCAAAAAGCCTGGGAGTAGAAAATTTATATGTGTGTGTGTGTGTGTGTGTGTGTGTATTGAGGGTGGTGATAGAGGGGGTGATACATGGTAATTGCAGAATCGAGTTCTGATATGTCTGTGAGGTAAGCCAGTAGATGTATTAAGGAGATAGTCCAGCAATCAGTGGTAAATTAAGGCCTGAAATATACATTTAGGTGCCATCAGCATAACGATGATATTTAAAGCTATGGAGAGTATAGTTAAAAAAGAGGATTAAGAACTGAGCTCCGGGGTTTACCTCAATGTTGAGAGATTCTATAAAGGTATAGATAGCATAGGAGAGTGAGAAGAAGTAAAACCAAACCCAAACAAAACAAAAACCTACAGATCTCTCCCAAACTCCAGATCCAGCAATTTCCCCATTCCTCAATATTTCAGTCACTACCAAGAACAGTTTAAACTCTCTATTTTCAGTTTTTTTAATCACCTAGGCAGTTTTTAATTTACTTGAGTTGCGATTCTTTTGGTAGAAAGTTTCTAAATGCCTAGCTAAAAGTGACTTTAAAATAAGGATTATTTTTCTATGTAAGAAAAAGGCTGCATATTTAATTTAATAATTCAGAGATGTCGATGTTCTATGATCTTGATTTGCCCCTCATGGTTAAAAGGCAGCTGCAGCAGTTCTAAGCATACTTCCTCAGACAGAACATGTTTTTATCTCTCGCTCTTCTATATTTTATTAAGGAAGAAAAACTCTTCAAGAAACCATCAGCAGGGATCCGTCAGGTTCCACTGGCCAATATGAAACACATTCTCGAGCTGCAAGGGAGTCTAGTAAAGCAAACTCTAGCATCTTTAGCCTTAACAGTGGGACTCAGGCTCTGTTAACAAGAAAGAAGAGAGAATGGCTGTTGGGTAGTCAATAGAACACTTTTTACCACACTACTCTATTATTGCTTCCATCAGATCCCACCACCAAAGAGCTCTCCTGTCAATTTGCAATAAGAGCTCTATAGTGGTTTCCAGTTCTTATTTCACTTGACTTCCTTTCTTTTGGAAAAATGCTTTTTCTCTTGGGTTCAGGGACATCACACTCTTCTGGATTCCTTCCTCATATGTCTTCTTCTCTTCAATGGCTTCTTATTATTCTTAGGATAGACTGAAATTTCTGTTCTAGCCAACTAGCCTATGCATGTTTCATGACTAGATCCTCTGACATGCCAACTCTGCCGTGCACCACATTATCCTATGATTTCTGCCTTCCAGCCACACATATATGCTTTTAGACAGTTGAACTGTGCTCCCTGCCTTTGGAACTTCCTACATGCTCTTTAGATTTTTCTCTTGGAGTTCGTTCCATCCCTTCGTTAGTTTATGCCTGTCTGTCTTCCAATTTCAGTTCAAAAGTTACTTCATTGGGATAGTATTTTCTAATTCCCTTCACCTGACCTGCCTCATGCTGCCTCCCTCTTTAAATCTTGTAGTTTCCTGTACTTTTCCTTTGTTGAATTAATGAGGTTGTATATTT
This sequence comes from Pteropus medius, assembly GCF_902729225.1. Taxonomy (NCBI): domain Eukaryota; kingdom Metazoa; phylum Chordata; class Mammalia; order Chiroptera; family Pteropodidae; genus Pteropus; species Pteropus medius. The sequence continues at coordinate 3,040,266 of NW_024342473.1, forward strand.
ATTTGATTACCAATGAATGTCTGTCTGCTCCACTAGACTAAACTATTTGATCTTATAACAGTATCTGTTTTGTTCATCATTTTATTCTTAGTACTCAGCTCATTGCTTAACTCTGTTACTTAAAATGTAGTTGTTTAATAGGTGAATGAATGAATTTCAAAGTGTCCTTTCAATTAGCCATACCCACAATTCCAACTTCTGCTTTGCTAGGGATTAAACACATTTCCAAGTTTTTTCAGAGATGTGTGTGTGTGTGTGTGTGTGCCCGTGTGTGTGTGGAAATCATAGCAAATAGTCTTAGAAAGAATGACGGAGAACTCTCTTGTAACTAATGCACAAACTCTGTGACATTTATGTGGTTAATCAGAAGCCTTGCATGCTAATTTTTTTTGGTTCTTGAGTTTGTTATGGTAAGCAGAGATTGACAAATTGATGGCTTTTGGATCAATGGGATATTGTTTAATTTCTTGTTGATAATAAGTTAATGGTATATTATGGCAAACTTTTCTGTGTTCACATTTTTTTCTAATAACTGAAATAATCTGAAAAAATTAATGTCTGATTGCACTTAAAGAAGAAAAATAAAACTACTACCATAATAGTATTTATGATAATTTTATGCTATGATGATAAGCTATACATAGACCCTTCTCAAGAAAGCCCTTATTATAGATTTGAATGAGAGGAAAGTCCTAAATAATTTGGATTTAAACACTATAATAGCTCATTCAGTAAGGATAGTACATACATATTTTTAGTTTATTTAAAAAGAAATTATAATCGGTGACCTTATTTATAAAGCTGTTATCCAGGGTTACTGGGAATTTTTGAACTTTTATTTAAAATAAATATATTAATGAGAAGCAGTTATTTTTCTAGGAAATGTGGATAAAAATGGGCAATGCAGAATTAGTTCTTTGCAATGAGAATTCTTAGATACATATCCTAAACAGTAATTTTAAAAAATCAATATTTATTAACTAACATATTAACACATATTTAGAGATCTACTAATTCAGGCTAGGCACTGTGGTAATAAGAGTTGATTGCAAGTTTCAGAATATGTATTTTTATAAATCATGTAGGAATTTTTATGTGCTGTAATTGCCCTTTGGATTTATAACAGTGTATTATAGATATTCTTAGTTATTTGTGAAATTCTCCTAAGATAGCTGAAAGCAGGCCAAAAGAAAGACAGAAATAATATTATATTAAATGAGCCAACATGTTTCATAACTAAGACAATCAACATGGCCTCCAGCAAATTGTAAGCCTTGAGAGGGCTTAGTGCTTAGTTGAGATCAAACATATATAAAATGATAAATAATTAGAATAGTAAAAAGAAGCTATTCTGTCTTTTTTTTTCTTCAAATACTGGCATCCCTGTAATAGTTCAACCAGCTAAGTTTGAACTATTAACGTGTTGGAAGTTGTAACCCAAATATTACCTCAGAGTTCAAGAACTCAACACACATTTTATTGTTTTTTTTTTCCCTGGGAACCAGCAGAGGTAGAAGTACCAATCAGTAAGGTCAGTAATCAATTGGATTCTTTGCATTGGTATTATTTGCCAAAAGGTAGATGTGGTTTATATTGCAAAATTTCTATTTCCGTGGCACAGACAAAAGTTGGATCTACAAAAGGTAAAGAGATTTTAATTTGGTGTCTACATGGAATAAACTGTCTGTGGGGACAGACATTGGTCCAGGTGACTCTGATGTTCCCACAATGTAAAGAACTGTCTAGGAATCCTCTCTCTCCAGATCTAAAACACAGTTCTGTCTATCCTGCAACCAATTTAGAGTTGGTTTTAACAGAGAATTAGGCTGTTTCCTCAGAGACATCTAGACAGCATCTTATACGAGGATGAATCAGAGAAAAAGGAGTATGGGGAGACAAGAGTTTACTCTGGAAATTATTGAGTGCCAGGGAGGTCCATTACAAGCAAGTCAGATACATCTTTCAGTCAGCTCTAAGCAATTAACACCTATATGAGCTTTGATGTAAGGAAATCAATCAAACAGATTGAACTGTCTATGCATGACTGAAATCCATGATTCTGAATTAAAAGGGTGGTAAAGTACCAAATTCAGTTAGAGCTTTTAGTGAGCACTTGGGGAATTTTACTCTCTAGCTAACCATATGGTTATACAGTCCTCTTGAGAATATATAGGCTCCAGAGTACACTTGTTCTTCCCACCTCATTTATTTCTATTTTTATTTTTTCAGCCCTTGCATTAGTGAGGCATTATGCTGAGTTTTACACAGACCACATCATTTAATTATCAAATGGGGAAGATTTTATTATCATGACCATTATGTAGATATGGAAACTGAGGATTACAAAACCTAACTTACTTAATTTCATCCAAGTAGGACATTCCACAACCTCAGTGCTCGCCTATTAGAATAACACCATGTCATACACATAGTAGGCCATCATTACATATTTGAGGAGTAGAATAACATCTCAAAAGTCAACATTAATACCACTTTTTTTAATTTTCAGGTTGGTTTTATTATTGTTCTCTGCTCATTTATGATTTAGTCCACAAATATTATCAAACCATGGGCCAGACACTCACAAAAGAAACTAGACAGATTCTCTCCCATGCGATATTTTCTTTACACCTTGAAAGTGTTCTGCATTATTTTATGAAAAATCTTTTTTTTTTCCTTGCTGATCCTTCTCTTCATCCACTGTTTTAAGTTTTCCTTACCTATATAGGTTAAATTTCTTATCACTTACTAATCGTGTTAGTTTGCTCAATGCTCAATTCTTCACCTGTAAAGTGGGCATAAAAGTAATAGTTTATGGCATAGCTGTGAGAAATGAATCAGATAAAGCATGTAAAGTGCTGCTCAGACTATAGTGCAGGACCATTTTTGATAGGACCATTTTTCCCAAGGAAAAATTAATTGAAAAATCAAAAGAAATTTTATGATTAAGTTCAGCAGATGATGTAGCAATGTCAAATTGCTATAAATCTCAGTGCTGACTTTCATTTCTCTACTTGTCTCATCACAAACTGGTGGGGAATAGTTCACTGAATGGCAGTCGTCCACTGGTCCAGTTTGAGTAACGCTTATGTAAAACCCTCAAAAGGGTACCTCACACATATTAAATGCTGACTGAGCATTTGCATTTCTGTTGAAAACAAGCAAGGTATTGGTGACATTCTTAATTAATACCTTTCTTGCTCTTTTAACTGTCTCTTTTCCAAGCTACTCTTTTCTTTCTCTATTTTTTCCCTTAGGTTTTTACCGCTTTCTATCTTCAGCACCTTTATTGCTATTGCTAATTTATTTTGAATATTCCTTAGAATTTAACCCTTGAACTTCAGGCTCTCTCTCTTTGCATGCATTTCCTTAGGTCCCTTCTAAATCCATATCACCAAATCCCTCCTCCCTTCCCCAATTGCCCCCTCCATTGGTTTGGTGTCTTCCCATAGCCAGTCTTCAATTCAGATAATTCTGTAACAGCCTCTTACTGCCCTCTCTGCCATATTTTTTTTTTGTTCTAAATTATTTTGTATGCAGTGGTTCACTATTTGAATACCACCTCTCCATTTTAATTGTCATTCATTTGCTTTCTTTCAAAATTTCTATCAAGAGTTGATAACTTGATATTTCCAAGCAAATTAGAAAAAAAATGTTTATTTTCTCTTGAGGTTTATTTTAACTCCCGTGATAGGTCTTCTACCTAGCTATTCTATTCAAAAATTCAAACTTTGTCTCTTCTTAACTTCCTCTACTCATTTATACATCATTCATCCCTCATATCTTCTGTGAAGGTTGTAACTCTGGTCATGCTGAGTTGTTGTATATAAAAGAGGCATGACCTCCAACTTGTCCTGACCCCTCTGAAACACTTTCTCTGCTCAAATCTAGCTCTGTGAAGAAAACCGTTGTTCCCAAACTGGGCTGAAAATTCTTGGGAAGTGCTGGAATTTTTGTAAAATTGTTTGTGACTCTATATGTACCTCCAGGCATCAATATTATTAACTATTCTGAATAATCAAAATTCTACTTTCACTAATAAGGATGATCTTGCTCAAAAACTTCAGTTGAACATCATTCATTCAAAACAATTTCAAAACAAATCAATAGAAAATAAAAATCAAATTGTGCTTACATTCAATTGCATTCAGTAGTTTTCACATCTCACATTTTTTCCACCCTCTAGACACCCACTTTATCTCCAATTTTTTCTCAACTCTCTTCTGTACAGATGGGAACATTCAGTTTCACATTCCGACCTTAATCACAGATGTTACCATTGCCTAGGATGTTCTCTTGTAGCTTTTCTGTCAATTAGTATTCATTTATTATTGTTATTATTATGACTATTGTCATCTTCATCATCATTGACTTGACACATGACTTACTTCCTCTGAGATATTATCTTAACTAACTTCAGGCAAAGGATATTAGTTCCTGATACTCTTTCAACTACATATCTGTGTGTAGCCAGATTTTCTTCTACTATATCAAGCAAAACAACATATTACAAAAAGATTGAATGCAGAAACATATGACAATCCAGTTATATTAAGCACAGCATTAAAGATACTTGTAAAAGTGTAAACCAACACCACTCTTTTCACTGAATAGTTCTGTTTTTGAAAATATCATTACTTTATATAAGATATATTATTAATATTAATATGTAATTAATTCATTATTATTACTTAAAAATGAAACAATAAATCTTTTAAATATTCCTTTATGGTAAATCTCCATAGATATATCCTAAATATAGAAAAGCTCTTTGGAGTACTTCATGGTTTTTAAGAGTCTAAAAAATCCAGAGACCAAAAAGTTTGAGAACAATTGTTTTAGGTATTAATATAAGGGGAATTTTTTTACTATATATCTGCTCATACTCTCTAGCTTCATAGTAATACTAAATATCATTTACTGAGAGTCTGCTATAGAGAGACATGTTACAGACATTATCTCTGATCTATACTGTAACCCTGTAAATTAGCTTTCTTATTCTAATTTTAGAGAGAAATTAAGGAATTCACTAAGTTTTCCCAGAAACTAAGTAGTAGAGTCAGACTACAGATTGACTCCAAATCCCTAGTGTCTTTTTACTCTTTCACACTATCTTTCATAAATGCATATTATTCTTAAAATCAGCTCCTATGGCTTCAATTACAATTCTATGCACAAGCAGTTAATGAACAAAATGATTATTGAATAGATATGGACAGCTCTTTTTCAGAAGTCCTTAATGACAAAGTTTAATCTTCGAATGACTTGTTTGTATTTAGAACTTTTTTTTTTTTCCAAAATTATTTTCAGTTCTGGATTGCCTCCTGTAGACAGTGGGATATTGGTTTTGAAATTACTAGGTTTCAAAGAATGAACACAGTTCATTCAATTTCTACTTGAGCTTCAAAGCTTAATTCTACATTAATTCACCTGTGGATGCTGGACTTGATATGAAAACATTTCATAATTCCATTCCTGATAATATGCTTAGTTATTTCTCTGCAGCAGAATTAAGATTTTCGAAGTTATCAGTGCATAATTAAGCTTTGTTCAATTACCTGGCCTGCTGCCATGCTTGCAGGGTGCTATTTCCTACAGCTTAAGAAACTGACACAGAGGATGCTGGCTCTCATAGACTGAGCCAACAATGAATATATAATGCTCAGGGGGGAAAAATGAACAACAAAACAAATGAATAATCAATTTTATTTTTTCCTGGGAAATTCTTGAAGGAAAGAGCTCCACGGGACAACTGACTCATCTTAGCAACCTTAAATACACTTTGTGCTGGGAAAGATCCTGGTAGGTGAGACCTATCAGGGCAGCAGGAAGAAGAGAAATAGCCCAACCTAGCATTAAAAAACAAACAAACAACAACAACAATAAAAACATAGAAATTATCTAAGAAAAGGAATTTGTAAGAAAGACAGTAAATTTACTTTTAGTCAAATTTGATGTAGAGGCTAGACTTTCAAATGGTAATATCAAGTAGGCAGTTAGAAATCTATGACTGAGCTCAGGAAAAGAAAAGGATGGAATTTTTAGAAGTGAATGTTTTGGATTAGAAGTAAAAGATGAAGCCATACTTTTTTTTTTTTTTTTCCTCTAATGGAAATTGTAGAGAAATAAGCTTAAAGAGATGATTGGTAAACCTTGTAAAAATCCTTTGTAGACTGAAAGATGAAGAAAAAACAAGGTAAAAATGGGAACAACGACAAAAAAATGTGGTAGAATATGCAAGTGCCTTCAAGGTCTAGTGAGAAAGAATTTTCAAGATAGTATATTCAATTTTAAGAAAGAATATTCCAGAGAATATAGAATAAAGAAAGAAAAGGAGTATTGTGTTAATAAGAAGGCCATTGGTGACTTGTGAATTGTTGGTGTAGGAGCTAGATTCTGTAAGTAACATGAGAGTAGAAAGAAGATGATTGCTTAAGGAACTAATAGAAAAACAACAATTATAAATAAAGAGATGAAAATAGACAAGATTTTAGAGAAGATTGATATACATAAAGTTAGGATGATGCATAAATGAAAGTTTCATCATCTTTAGGTTGCCTAATAAACATATAAAACGTATTCATTGAGCACCTATGATATACAAACACAGTTCTAGTTGCTTAGAATATACCAGTGACCAACTTAACTCAAAATCTCTATCCTGTGAAGCCTGACATCTTTTTTGAATTCTTAACAAACACCTGGCCTTGGGCTAATTAACCTCCTCTAGAAGAATCATATTGTTGTATATATACGATGATATGCTAGTAAACCGGCTAACTGGAAAAGAAAATAGAATAAAATATTAAAAAGCCCTGATGTATTGTTTAAGGACTTCCTATGTGTAAATATTTACATGATGGCCAATTTCTAGCTATGACATAACACCATTGATACAGAGTTGGGAGAGCAAAATGGTCCCCTCAAGCCACTAAGAGCCTGCTCCAGCACACCACTGTCCTGTCATGTCTTGTTTTATGTTCTAGGTATATTATGTATGTCTACCTTTACTTGACTCATTTGTAAATTGGAGGAAATGTTTTTCAATTATTAGGAGGAGGGAGTTTATCGTTTAAAAGTTTTGATGTAACCAAAAGCAGGCACAATTCAAGCTATCAAAAAAAATCATCATAAGTCATAGATATTTATATGTGAAAACAATTTTAAAAATAGATGTGAAAAATAACAGACAATTGAAAAAATAAACTCACAGATGGTAGACAACTTTTAGAAATACTGTAATAACACCTCACTTATCTAACATCATGAGGGAATGAGCTATTTCACATAAGTGAATTTTTCTATTAAATAGAACTTACAGATTTAAGCACCAGCAGTTTTTAATTTTAAACAAGCTTATATGGAAACTTTTCAAAAATGGATTAGAAAATTCTTCGCCTTCTTTATTTTTATAACATATATTTTGAGTTTAAAAATAATGCAAGATCATTATATAACATTTTTAAATAGAGACATATAAAAGAGAAAATAAAAGTCTATTTCTAATCCCATCATCTAGAGACAGTTAATATTAACATCTTGGTTTATTTCCTTTCCATCTTCTTATTTGCATTCATGTTTTAAAAAGTTGAAATATTTTGTATTTGGCATATGTCACATAAATTTATTTATGAACATTTTTCCACATCAGATACTATTCTTGGAACACATGGTTTTTGATGGCTGCATAATATTTCATCAAATGAACATATTAGTATTGTATTAAATATACAGATACTTTTAATCATTTAGGTTTCAATTTTTTTCATAATTATAGTGTGTGGTAATGTACAATCTCATATTTCTGTGCATATCTATGACATTTCTAATAATAAATTCCTGGAAATGGACTTAGTGGGTCAAATGATAAGGTTATTGTTTCAGACGTTTAGTGCAGTTGGTCAAATTTTAGTACAAATTGGTCAACCCTTGACTTCAGAAAGATTATGACAATTAATACTTTAACAAGAAATGTATGAGAGTACCTATCTCTCTGTTCTTGACATCAGCAGATATTAACATCTTTGCCATTGTTTTCAAACCATGTACTGTATGTCATAGTAATTCAGTCATCATCATGTGTATAAGTGAGATAAATCAGAAGATGTAGAGAAAGTACCCAAAACACTTCATGGCATACAGTAACTATTTAGTAAAGAGCTGCAATAGTACACGATTGTGGGTTGACAAAATAAATATTTATTTTTCATTCACATTTCAGTATGGATCAATGAGATATCTGCTTCATGCACTCATTCAGAGATCCAGGCTTCTTCCATCTACTGGCTCTACCATCTCTTAGGGGGATGCCAATTCACTCAGAATTCTTCTTTCTTTTTTCTCCTTTTTTCCAGCTTTATTGAGCTATAGTTGACATATAACATTTTGTAAGTTTAAGGTGTACAACATGATTTGATACATTTATATATTGTGACATGATTACCATAATAATGTTAGTTAACACCTTCATTATCTCAGGTAATTACTTTGTGTGTATGCGGTAAGAACATTTAAAATCTACTCTCTTAGCAACTTTCAAGTATATAATACAGTATTGTTAACTATAGTTACCATGCTGTATAGTGCACGTATAATAAGTGAATTCAATCAGCACAATTTCATATTATGGTTAAAAAAACTAGAAAAATTTGTTCTAAATGTTATCCACAAAAATTTCAATAATTTATTTTTGATACTCTAATGGATAACGTACTTTTAAAACAGCTACTAAAATATCTCTTCAGAGAGAGCAACTTTTTCAATTTCCAGCTAGGTGTTTGATCACAAGTAGGCCACTGAAACATAGCAATACCTTCCAGGTTGTCAATTAGTTCTTCTACTCACATTTACATTGATGGTTGCCTCCTCTTGTCTAATGGGTCCTGGGGAAGCAGTCCCATTACACAGCTGTTGTATATTTAGTTGGCCGATTAATAACTGTATATTTTCAAAATGCTCATTGCCTTTTAGCACTGGTACTCGCAACCTTTAAGTATTCAGGAGAATATGCCTTGGGTAGCTGAATTGGGACTGGCATTCGGGGGATATCTCTGAAGCAGAATTAAGTCTTTAAAATGTTGGTATATATACTTTAAAAAACTTTTTAAAAAAAATTCCATGGCATTTAGTACATTCACAATATCATGTAACTACCATCTCTAACTAGTTCTAAAACATTTATATTACTCTGAAGTAAAATCCCTTACCAATTAAATAATTTCTCCCCATCCACCCTACCCCCCCGAGACCTTGGTAATCACCATTATGAATTCTGTGCTTTTTAAAAGTTTATTTGGAAATAGTTTCAAATTTATGAATAATTGCGAAATAAAAGTAGTGCAAAAGACATGTATACACTTTATCCAGATTCACCTATTTACCTTTTTTTCTTTTGCCTCTCTGTCTATAAAATTGTTATAACTACATATTAATATAAATATACTTATTTATATGTAATTATATGTGTATATAGGTATAATTATTTTTTGAACCATTCGAGGGTGACTCTCAGACATCTGTGTGGTCTGGACAGATTCAACTTTAAAAGTGACTTGCCTTCTTTCACAAGCCACCAGGGCTGTGTTTCTCATAACACAAATATGGCTGTACCTCTCATATGCTCAAAACCCAGTGAAGACTCCTTTTTTCCACAGAGTCATCTGCAAACTGCTGTGCAGGGTATGCAATGTGCTCCACACTCTGTCTTCAATCTCCTGTCTCACTTTTTCTGCTGCTACTATTCCCAAATCTGTCATCACCTATACTCATGCCGAACTTCTTCTGATTGCCTGTGTCTTGCATTATTTTTCTGGGGAGTTCTTTCTCCATATATAGCCATCTCTTTATCTCTGTCAAATTCATCTATGACTCAGCTTAAATACGTACCTTACACATAGCATTTTTAAAATAGGGACTGAGAACATGGATTTATCTGGTTGAATCTTTGCTCTGTCACTTTTTAGTCATATGAATTCGACTGATTTCCTTGTCTTTTCTCCTGTTGCTGTAAGGTGAGAAGAATAATGATACCTATCTACTGAAGCTGTTATAGAATTAAATGAGATAATATTTCCAAGTGCCTAAAACAGTTTATGGAAAAGTAGTAAGCACTTAATAACATATTAACTACAGTTTTTGTAGTACACAGCTCAGTATATTTTGATTAGTTATTTATATAAGTCTTTCATGGCAGATTATGAACTTCTTAGTGGTTAAAACCCTTATTTATTCATCATTGTATCTGAAGGCCCTTCTTCAATAGAGTTTACTTTTGAATAATACTACTAATTCTACAGGTAATGCCCTTCTTTAGACAGCGTAGATTACAAGAGGCATCTCAAAGTGACACAACCTAAAATAAAGGTGAAATCTGCACTGAGAAGTCTTTAGCTTATAGCTGTTTATGTAATCTGTAATGAACAAATAAAAATTCCAACTTTTTTTCTAGGAAAAAAGACAAGTGAAAAAATAAGTTGATCTTCAGATAAAACATATAGTAAAAGTAGTTGTCATTTAAGAAATTTGTTGAAGGAAGACATTCCACTTTAGGATGCTTCTAATGGTTCAGATTAGTCTCAAATAAGTAAAGGTAATTTTCAGGAAATGATTCTAGTGTAATGAAGGAGGCAGAAATGTGAAGGAGACAGACTACAAATAAACACATCCATTAGAATGAAAGTTCACAATAAGCGAATAGTACTTCAGAATCAGATAGTAGGATCAAAATTTATCACAGATATATTAGATTTTTAGGGCTGTGATAACAAGGTACCACAAACTAGGTGGCTTATGTGACAGAAGTTTATTGTCTCACAGTTCTGAAGGCCGAAAGTGTGATATCCATGTGTCAGCAGGGTTGATTCTTTCTGAAGGCATTGTGGAAGAATCTATTTCAGGCCATTCTTCTAGCTTCTAGTGGTTTGCTGACAATCTTTGGTACTCCTTGACTTATAGATGCATTACCCTGATCCTTGCCTTTATGTTTACATGGCATTCTCCCGGTGTGCATGTCTGTGTCTAAAATTCCCCTGTTTATAAGGATACAAGTCATATTGGATTAAGATCCCAAACTATTCTAGTGTGACTTTATCTAATTATATCTGCAAAGCCCCTACTTCCAAATAATGTCACATTGTGAGATATTTTGAGTTAGGACTTCAACATATAAATGTTGGAGTGACATAAGACTTTAGAGAATGTGTTAAAAGTTTATTTAAAGCAGAATTTTCAATGAATGTGATTTTGTTCTTCTACCAATCCTCTAATGACACTGTTTTTGATTCTGCTCTGCAGAATTTAAGTGCTACGAGTAAACACATTTAATGTTTCTAAAATCGTGTCTATGATACTCAGTATTCTTGTGCACTGGTTAAATTTTCTATCCAAATAGGTTTATGACTGCTTAGAGATCATGAACCTGAACTTTGCTGAAGCAGGCAGGTTTGCAAATTTTAGCAGTGTTGACATTCCGAGAAAAAAGATAATGAATTCCAGCTTCCAGAAATTCAAATCTGATTATTAATTTAAAAGTGTTTGGAGTTAATATAAAACTCACCAGAAGTAAAATATTTAGAGGGACTGTGTGAGTATCATAGAACTTAGGGAACATGTAATTTTTCTCTTAAGAAGAGATAATTATATCTAAAATAAAGAACACAGTATTCTCAGTCCCTAAATACAGAAACAGAATGCTGGTTACTTTATAGTATAAGATAAATTTGAAAATGCTTCACTTTTTACTGTGCCCATAGTAATATCTCTTAAAATTTGACCATAAAGGTAAAATTGCCTCATTCTTTTATCTTCCTTTTTTTCCTGCAAAGAAAAACCTCCCCTATCTTTTCTATATTTTATCCTTATTTATGTCCTTATGAATAATTTCATTGTTTTATCTCCTTAAATATTACTCTATGTAGAAAGTTTATATGTGAGTCATACAGGAAATGATATTCCTCACCCAGAAAGGATATTTCAAGAATAAAATTTGCAGTTAGGAATTATCTTATATAGTTAAAATGGAGAATAGCTTCTTTTAGCAAATTGTATTTGAGCTAACCTTGAGGAACTCCCAATATTCAGCATTGTGCCTTGAGTAGAAGGAATGTATTAATATTACCAACCCCCTTGGACTTATTAAAATTATTCTCTACTCAGTTTTTTTGGCTAAAAATTAATATTGTGTTCTTTTATTAGTAGCAATGAAGGAATAGTCTTACTTGGAATGTGAACACATAAAAAATGTCAGAAGGACACAAATTCTTGGAGAATTTAATTCCTGTGTCTACAGTATCTTGTTCTTAGCATTTTTCAATTGTCAGTGTAAACAAAATTGTTTATACAGTGTTAAGGCATTTTTGTTCAACTCTGAGTATCTGACCCAAATAGGATAAGAAGTTGATTTTACCTGTCCTCTCAGGAATTTTTTGTCTTCATGGATCTCTGATCATGAATAATTAAATGATGCTGGATTATAAATTCCATCTAAAACAGTGTCTTCGAGATTAGTATTAGTTCACAAAAAACCCAGCTATACTGAGGAAGCAAATCTGCCAATTCTATATAAAGCTAATTTTCAAGTATATAGTATGAGGAATTTTTCATGTAATGAGAATTCAAAATTGTTGACAACCAGAGAGTCAGTAAACACACAACAGAAATCCATGAAAGGTTCATGTCTTTCCTCATATTAAGATTTCCTATTAAAAATGTAAATGTTTCTAAATTTGTGAATGTAAGTTATTACAAAGTAAAAGATATATAAAGAAAAGCTGTACTGATAATTACTGCAAGTTGAAAATCTGTTCTGCCCCAGCAAGAGTACCTGGCCTTCCTAAACTCTTCAAAGAAGACATTGTTTTCCATGTTCATTTTTAATGTTGATCATTGGATTAAAAGTAGGGATTTATTCCTCATTGTGGAAAATTACCACGAATTCAACATTCTCTGCTTTGACCTTCAAATATAGGCTTTGAATTCCAGGGAGAAAAAAATTATAAATATGAAGTTTTAGTGAAATAATTGCCACTTAAGGAATTTGAACCTTGAGTAGTACTCTTCTCAGGTAGTGATACAAAATGGTCTCATACAGAAAACTCTTTTTGTCTCTCCTCCCCTTCAATTTCCCTACTTCCCATTGTCTGTTTGTAAATAGAGATATTGTATGATAAATAATGGATTTATTTTTGCACTGGGCAGTAATTACTAAATAATTTTGACTTTTAAGTCATCACCTATATAATTGCTAAAATTTGTGAAAAATGGTAGTTTCAAAAGTACTGTTAATGCAATAATTTGTTTTAGTGCAGACAATGCTAACAAGGTACATGAGCATAATGCTTTAAACTTTTTCCTAAATTAATTATTCTATTTTCTTATTAATTAATAGAATGCCTTATTAAAAACTATAATCTCTGTTTGTATGCATGCATATATATATATATGCACACATGCTTACATACATATATATATTTATTATTTAGCATCTGATTACTCAGCTCTCTTATATAACAGTTATATATGTGGAGCTGTTTATTATTTTTATTTCCAAACTCCAATAAAATGTAGGAATTAAAATCAGCTGACCAAAAGCAAAAATTTCACATGATATACTAATTTATGCTTATAGGTCTGACTGCATATTTGAACAAAACTTTTTCAGAGCGAGTATTACCTACATTGAATCCTCAGATTCTTACATGATGACTGATAGATGGTGGGACTTTAACAAATATTTGTGGCACGCATTAATGAATGATTGGTTTAGTTAATGAACAGTAATTATTACTAATTATTCTTCAAGTGTATGTTTCATCTTTTTTGACTAAGCACATTACTCTCTTAGCAAGATTTATAAAATTTTAAAGTGATGTAAATACTTTAATATTTGCATCTGAAACAGTTTCTAAAAGAGACCAACTGCTAAATGTTGTTAGAAATTAGTTAATTGTATCCATTTATTAACTAAACAAGCATTGTGCTTTAAAAGAATTGGCATTCAGTCCAGCTAATGGGATGAAAGGAAGGAAGGGAGTCATTTTCTTCTCTGAGAAATTAGTGAAGTCAACATGGTGTTATGATGTTTTATGACTATAGTTCTCTGCCTCCAGTGTCTCATAAATATTGATTACTTGAGAGTAGAGTCAGATAAGCTGGAAAATTACCTAAGGAGAAGGCCAAGAAGAGAATAAAACCCCATGTAACCGGAAGACATAATTCCACACAGAAGCAAGTCGATGTCTCCTTTTGTCCATCGGATTTCAGCCTGAGCAGGTTTTTTGTCCTCCGGAGATGGTAGTCATACTGTAAGTTGAAGATAGGTTTCTAGGGAGGAGTTAGAAAAAGTCAAAATTTTATAATAAGCTATATAAAAATGATTTTTCTTCTATTAACCTGTATGTGGAAAAGAGTTTGGATAAGCTTAATATTGTAGCTTTTAGAAGTTAAAAAAATTAGGTAAGATAACTACATACATAATTATAAATCTATCATCTATTTGAGAAATTGCTCTAAAAATTTCTGTTACTTGTGATGAATGTGAGCCCGCTTGACACTGGAGTGGAGGGTTCCAGGAAGAATTAGTGGGATGGGTAGAGGCCTAGAGGTATAAGAGAATGTTGAGCGTTTAGGGAACTGTGTAATAAGCAGATGTCATAGGTGATGAAGGAAGACTGAAGAAGTAAGAAAGACCAGAAGATGAAAGGTCCTTGTGTGCTAAAGTAAAGAATATGTGCCTTATCATTAAAATGGAGTGAAAAATTAAAGTTGTGTTTTGAAGGGCATTCTGATATCTCTATGAAGGGTTAACACATGGGGCTTTACTGGAAATAGAGAGACAAGTAATAGAATATTTCAGTATGCTAGAAGAGGTAGAATATTCATTCGCATGCAGAATAGAATACATAAGTATTGATTATGTATTGATTATGAGTTAGAGAAAGAAGGAAGAAGCTAAGGTGTTACCTGAGTTGTTGTGGAAGCAATTGAATGGATGATAATGATGTTGACCAAGATAAGAAAGGGAGGAGAAATAACAGGTTGTAGGAGAATGTGTCAAATTCATGTTTTGATCTGCTGAGATTGAGGTATCTGTGTAACATCTAAGTGGAAAGAGCATTGGCAGCCAGTTGGATTTATTGCTCAGAATTCAAGAGAGAGATCTGGACTAGAAAAGTAGACATGGTGTCATTTAATGTAAGTGGTAGGTGTAAATGAGATGGGGCCAAGAATGAAACCCGAAGTAATGATAAGCATGGAAAGGGAGCCCCTGAAGGGACCTGAGACTGAATAATGAAAGAGGAAAAGCAAAGAGAGTGAAAGCATGGAAGGCAAAGAAATAATAAGATTCAAGGAGTTAGTAATCAACAATGTCATGTGTTGGAGATAGGCCAAGTACAACAAGGACAGAAAAGTGAAAATTGGATTTGGAAAATAGTATGTGAATTTTGACTGTTGCATAATGCATTTCAACACAGCAAATAGGGTTGAGACCAGTTGAGAAAGTGAAGGAAACAAGTGTAGGCTATCCTTTCAAGAAGCTTACTTGTAAAGGAAAGTAAAAAGAGAAAGAGGTATATATAGCAGGATATGGCAAGGAAGATTTCTGTGTTCGTTATATGAAAAAGACTATGTTTACATGCAAATAGAAAAAATACTAATAGAAAGCCATCATTTGAAGACATAGAAAATAAAGGCTATGGTGAAATGATTTGGTGAAAAGTTCCTGAGAAGTTAAAGGAATGAAATCCAGAATACAGATGGGTATATATCTAGGCTTGGGTAAGAGTAAAGATGAAGGAAGTAAGAAAATAAAGGAGAGAGGAAAAGGGAGAGAGGAAGAGAGAGGAGATGGAACTGACACATACTATAAAATCCTAACACAAAATTTCACAAGTGAAAAAGTTTGGGCCTGAACTGTCTTCCATAGAGCTAGATACTGGGTTTGGTTCAGAGGGACTGGAGTAAATTCTAGTACTGCCACATATTGTGTGAGTTTAGGCAATTCCTCTTCTCTGACCCTCTATTATTATTTTCTTTTTTCACTTGTACAAATGAAGTGTGCAAAACATATGAGTCCCAGGGCTGGCCATAGACTAGGTATTACATGATGGATTTGCAGACTCAGAATCAGATGAACGATGTTAAAGTGATATAGAAGACAAATGAATGACTTGCTTCTTGGAAAAGGAGAATGGGTTTTCACTTGAAATTAATATCTAACTTTCACTGAACAGAAAATGTAAAATAAACCAAAGTCCACTATCCTTTCTTCAGTTTTGAAATGTATTAAAGATGAACCTGCTATATTGGTGATGCTCTCCACACATACATACAGATTTGAATAAACCAGTGGAGAATATAAGAAGAGGAATAGGCCCAAGCTGTTACTCCTGGTGTCTGGATAGATACTAAGACAGATTTATAGCACTTACTATCCATATCTCATTACATAATTACCCAATCAAGGACATCGACAGGAGTTAGTCTGATTAAATTGGTAGTAAATGTAGTAAATTTTCTAATTTATCAATAGAAAATCTAGATAATTTGGCTAGATGATAGTTCTTGCTTTTTAATTATTTTACTTAATTAGTCACTCACTTATCTGAGTCTCTAAGCTCTTTTGGTAAATGTTACTTGAATTTAGTAACCATAGAGTTTTTGAGACTACCTAGATTGCAGCCTGATTCCAAACTGTTTAGTTCATTTGTCCAGCACAAGAGGAGTAAAATAAGATCAATTAGGTATTAAGTAATTAGTGTTTCATGAGCATGATGAGCTTGTGTGTGTACGTGTGTGTGTGTATGCATGTCTACACAAATCCTTGCATGTATTGTGTCAAACACTATTTCAAATACTTCACATATATTAACTCATTTAAATCTTCACAAACATGCCTTGAGATAGGTATCAGTGTTATTATTATTAGGCTAGTAGTAATATTCTGATTTTTCAGATGTGGAAATTGAGGCATAGAAAGCTGATATTCAAACAAAGTCTCTCTGGCTCCAGAATCCATGCTCTCAGTGGTACAATAATTATGCTCTCAATATATGCCATTTAGAGAGATCTTGCTTTAAGAATTTTATTTTTTCCAGAATCGATAAGATTCAGTAATGATTCATAACAACAAAAGAAATATTTGTAGTGGAGTACCTCCTATTTTAAAATAACATTTATTATTTTTCTGACTATAATTAACATAAATTATCATGGAAAAGATAAAAAGAAACTATTACACTTAAACTGTCATGCAGAGCTAATAATTGTTATCAATTTGGTCTAATCTGTTCTTATTGAGATATTAATTTTTATTTTACAAAATTTGAGTCAAATTAAAAAAATCTTTATATTTTGCTTATTTCATTTGACATTTGATGAGACCATATATGTTTCTATGTTCCTACATATTCTTCAAATCATGTCTTTTTTAGATATAACATTTTCATATGGGTGTATCATGATATATTAAATAAGCCTTCTATTGCTAGATACTTTGTGAATCTAGTATTTTACTATCTTAAATAATAGTGATAATTGTTGTTATACATTTTGAAAAAAATTAAAGGTAGTTATTTGATATTGAATTGTTTAATTAAAATATATAAAGTTTTATAAGGCTCTTTGAAAGACACTCTCAAATTGCTCTCTAGGAAATTTATTATTCTAGTTTATACTCTCAACAGCAAAGTGTGAAAGTATCCATCTCATCACACACAAATTAGCATGAATATTTTATTTTAAAAATATTTGGCACTTTGATAAGTGACAAAATTATATTCATTGGTACTTGAATTTTCATTTATTTTATATTAATAAGACAACACTTTACGTTTGTTAGTCATTTTTATTTCTTTTATGAATTGCTGAATTCTTTTATTATTTCTTTCTTTCTTATTGATGTACATGTAGTGACTTTGTTTTCCAAATCCCTCTTCACTGTTTGTAAGTTGTCAGTGGTCTTCCAATTTTGTTTGTGGTGATATTTGATGATATTTCACTTGCATGTAACCAAATCAAATGGCCTTCTATGTGTTATTTTTAATTTTGATGGCATAATTGAAAATGTCTTTTTCACTCTTAGATTATATTAATTTGTATAAATTTTTAGTGCTTTTATATTTTCATTTTTATAATTAAACTTCAATACACCTGAATTTATCTTTTATATAAAGTGTGAAGAGCTCACATTCCTTTACAAAGTACTTTTGAAATTACTAATTTAACATGCAATACAAATGTTTTAATATGTAGTACTTGATATATTTTTTTTTACCCCCACATGGATCTGCCTGTCTCTCCTAGTTTAATCTGTTATATTCCTAACCATCATCTCCCTTGTCTCCATACCTCCAGTACCCTATCAAAAATTTCCTAGATATTTGTATAGGTTTTTCTTTCTAAATGAATTACAGGAACATTTTTCTCTTTCCTCAAAATATCACATAGGGATTTCAGTTTAAAAATTGATTTACTCCCTTGGTATTTTGAATGAGAACTATAAATTTTTAATATTTCTCTATGAGGCTAGTTTAGATAGAGTGGTCAGGGAGGTGACTATTTTTCTTCCTCCTTTTTCCTACCACAACCCTTCCCCTTATTCTTTTTTCACTGGGAATATAACCTATTCTATCGGGCAGTCCTTATGGGGACAGCTTAGATGATATAGCTCCTGTTAGCTCTAATGAGCTGGCGAGCAAGGGAGTGGGTATGCCATAGAGTGGGACCCAATCCACACAAAATTGTAGAAAGTCTGTCTTGCTCCACAGAATAAATCCTCAGGTCAAGACTTCATTCTCTGATCCTGAGGAGAAGCAGCATTAGGAGAAAAACATCACATCAGGGGGCCTATGAATGTATGAAAAAAAAATCACACCTTTATTTTCATTATTACTTAACTGGATTTTAGTGTTTATGTAAATAATGCATATAGACATTATCACAGTACACATCACAGATGTTTTCAGTGTTAGCTATCACAAATGTTTCCATTTAGTAGTTGAAGATATCTCAAATATTATTTCTGCTTATTATTATTTTGTCTTGTATATTACATTTAATGTTTTATTTTTTAATGTACACATAGTGCTATATCATGAGTTTTTAAAATATTTGATAGTTGAATTTCAATTTAACTCCTTTGCAATAATGTGTTTTATTTAATGTATTTACAAATATTTTGAGGTGAGATTTATAGGCTTTATCAGACTGTCACAGAGGTTCATGGCACACACACACACAAAAGCTAAGAACCTTATATGGTAATTATCAGTCTAGGGACTTGGAGCAAAAGTTGTGGATAAAAGAATTCATAAAGCTTGTTAGTTTCCCTTCTTTTTTCTTTCCCTCTACATGTGCATGACTCTGTACCACCCTCATATACACTGTGAATACCTGAACTACAGCTCTAAGTCATTGCTGCTGTTAGAATAGGCATTTTTTAACTCAAGGCAATGACAGGAGAAAAGCAAGAGTGTAATTCTAATTGCTCTTTACTATTTTTTCCTCCCACACTCATGGCTTGCCTTCTGCTCAAGATGCATACCTGGGCAGAGCGGTCCTCTTCAGTTTTAGAGTTTTTTTTCTCATTTGCTTTTCAGGCAATCAACTTTTGTCTGATTTATCCTCTCTATTGTAACTAATTTGTTAGTATGCTAAATTTTAACTATGTTAAAATTGTCAAATTCAATTTTTGCTTTTGTCAATTTCTCCTTATAATTCTTTCGAGATTTTTAAATATATTTTGTAGCAGTGCTATTGGGAACGTACTGTCGAAATATAATTATATCTTCCTAGTAAATTGTCCTTTTTTTATCACTGTAGTTACTTGTTTTACCTCTAATATTTCTTTTTGCCATAAAGTATATTTTCTCTGAAATCAGTATAACTACACCAGTTTTTCTTAGTATTTGCCTTCTTTCTCCTTTTTCATTTCTTTTTTTTAATATTTTCTTTGTTACTATGTTTTAGTTGTTTTTTAAAAACAGCATACAAATGTCATTTTTAATGTATTCTGAGAGTTTCTGTCTCTGAACAGATGAGTTTATTTAATGTATATTCATTATGGTTACTGATCCATTTGAATTTCTTCATTTTTATCTTATGTGCTTCATAATTACTAGTTTTGTTTTATTGTTTTCTTGCTGATTTTGAGTTTTTTTGTTTTTCATTCTTTTTCTTTCTGTTTGATGATATTTTCTTTGTTTTACTTTATATGTTAAATATTCTGTTCCTATTTTTCAGTATTAAATTTTTATACATTCTTTTCAAAACAGTGCCTAACATTAAACAATAACTGTACCTTTCTTTCTAACAATAGAAGAATCTTAGAATACTATTTAACTTTAATCACTGCTACCTCACCATTTTATGTGTTATGGTTTCAACTAGTTTTAGGATTTCTACTCGTTTTGGTACATGTATACTTCTTAGGAATCAAAGCAATATTTGAATGTAGAGAAGGTGAAGATTATAAATGATAGTATTTTTTACCTTAGGCTTTCCTGTAGATTTGGATGTTTTCTAGGCAAGGTTAAAATTAGCATGCATATATGTGGTTCATGTGTCTATTAAAATTATTAAATCATAAAGAGATTAGAATATAGTAATGAATTAGTTGTAATTATATAATAGATATAATTAGCATTGGAAGGTATTTTTAAACATATTAAATCAGAATCCATTGCAAATATAATAATTCACTGCATCAGAGGGCCAGTAGAAAAGTAGAAGAGGTTAGGAAAACATCAACGAAGGATAAAAGAAACAGTAACCTTTGTTTAATTATTTGCACTTAATTATTAAAGAACATGATAATGTGAATATACATTGTTTTTAAGGCATTGAGCAGCTAGACTATGAGAATGACATCTTTCTGAATTTGCTGTTGGTAGTAAAATACACGGCATTTAAAAATAATATGCTCATGACTCTCAAGTTAAATATACTTCATTTTAAAATTCTAGATAGGCAAAAAATTATGTAAGAAGATGATGTTAACTCAAAGTAATAGAATATTGAAACAATATAGATATAAACTATAGAGTTCTAAGCATAATCCTTCCATAATTTTCAGGGATTTTCTTTTCAATCATTTTATATTTTCTCTGTCAATTACTTAGTCTTTTTATTTGTTTTATAAAAATAACTCAGTAAAAATACAAAGAATATTTTCCATATCTGGAAATTTAATTTTGCTAGTGCAACCGTCTGCTTTGGTCTTAAAATTTAGAATACTGATGTTCTAACATGGCAAATATTAGTATTTCCCTAAGGGTACTGATAGGAGATGCTTTTTAGATCTTTTAGCTTGTCAGAGGTTCCTGAGACATGTTATTATTATATTTCAATAAATATTTCTCAAGTAGCAAAAAAATGAACGCTCCATTTATTGAGTTTATATTATATGCCATACTCCTTACTAAAGTTTTACATATAGTCAATTTTATTTATTCCCCAATATATGTCTATGGGGTATTATCAACTTCATTTTACAAATGAAGAAATGAAGTTCAGCAACATTAAATATCATGTCCCAGGTCACACAGTTGTTGAGTCACTTGTCTGAGAATTCAATCCAGGCACGTTTATGAGGTATGAACCAGTCTCTGCCTTCTGGATCTGTGCCATATTTAGCCTGAGTAGTGAAGAGGATTCATTTTTACATGGTTCAAAGAATATAAAATGGCATCATTTCAGCATCTAGTAATAACCTGCAGTTTGCGTTAATCAGTTGAAACTGCTAATAAAAATGGAACCAGTTACTCAATGACTTCAGTGTGTACTCTTGTCTGTTGCAAATATATATGGAGTGGATGATATATATGTAATGTATGTATTTAATAATATAGTAATAGCACACATTTTAAAGTATTTACCTTGTGCCAGGCAAAATTACAAGAGCTTCACATGCATAAAATCTTTCAATGCTTGCAACAACTATACAAAAATGGTATATTTATTACTCATATTTTATAGGTGAGGAAATTGAGGCACTGTAAGGTTAATTTTCTAATCCAGGTTGACACAACTAGTAAGTGGAAAACTAAAAATTAGCACTGAGGCAGTGAAACACAAGAATTTAGTTACTGGACCACTACTCTGTAAAACAAATACACATAGAAAAAGATTTAAAACACACAATGAATTGTTTAATTCAAATATATTTAAAAAACAGTATTTTCTCAGGGTTTATATTCTTATTTTTAAAAGATTTTTGAAAGTTTCTAAAAATTTATAAAAGTTGAAGGAAAACAATAATAAACTTCCAGATAGTCACTGCCCAGATTCATCAATTACATGTTTCCGTTTCAAAATGATAGATTTTTCTGTAAAATATTCTATAATCCGTATTTATCTGTTTGGTTCCTTGCGGTTTTCTTTAACTTGTTTGTCAATCCTCTGTTTTTCTAAGTCTTTGCCAACATTTAGTTTTTCTAGTTTTGTGGGTATGTGTGTGTGTGATATTTTGTTGTTTTGTTTAGTTATAGCTAGTCATTGTAGTTACAGTAGTATCTTGTTGTGGTTTTAATTTGAATTTGTCTATTGACTGAAGATGTTGAGCAGTTTGACATGTGCTTATTGGCCATTTGTATTTCTTCTTCAATGAAGTGTTTTTTTCCCAGATCTTTTGCTTATTTGTTATATTGGTTATTTATCTTTTTATTATTGAATTATAAGTTTTTTGTAATATATCCTGGATACTAATCCTGTGCCAGATATATGTTTTACAAATATTTTTCTCATTCTGTTGTTTTTCTATTCATTTTCTTTAGTCTTTTTTCTTTTCAACATTTAAAAAATTATTTTATATTAGTTTCAGGTATACAATATGGTTAGACATTTTTATAATTTATAAAGCGATCCCCCTGATTATTCTAGCACCCATCTGGCACTATACACAGCATTACAATAATATTGACTATATATGCTATGCTGTACTCTACAACTCCGTGACTATTTTGTAGCTACTAATTTGTACTTCTTCAACCCCTCACCTTTTTAACCAAGCCTCCTAACTCCGCTCCCCTCTGGCAATCACCATTTTGTTCTCTGTAGCTGGAGTCTGTTTTCGTTTAGTTCGTTTCTTTTGTTCCTTAGATTCTGTATACAAGAGAAATCATATGGTATTTATCTTTCTCTGTCTGACTTATTTCGCTCAGCATATAATACCCTCTAGGTCCATCCATGTTGTTGTAAACGGTAAGGTTTTATTTTTTATGGGTAATATTCTATTTTATGTACATATCATAACTTCTTTATCCAATCATCTATTGATGAGTACTTAGGTTGCTTACATATCTATTGGCTATTGTGAATAGCACTGCCGTGAACATAGTCTGTTGTTTCCGTATTTATTTTTTTAATAGTTTTTTTTAATGAGTAGAACTTTTTTGATTTGATGAAGTTCTAATATACATATAAATGTAAATGTAAGTGTAAGTGTAAGTATAAAAATATAAGTATGAATATGAATATGAATATAAATATAAATATAAATAATACATATTTTCTCTTTGGGTTTGCTTTCTGTGACCTAAGAAATTTTTGACTACTATCAAATTATATAGACATTCTGTGTGTTTCTCAAACAGCCTTTTATTTTAGATTTTATGTTTAAATATGTAATTTGAATTATTTTAGTATATGATATGAGATAGGGGCTGACAGTTTTTTCTTTCTTTCTATGGATAACACGTTATTCCAGGACCATTTACTTGAAAAGACTTTCCTGCTATCATTTGATCACTTCTACATATTTGTCAAATATCGGGTGACTAAATAAGTAGGAATTTATTTCTGATCTTGTTATTCTGTTACACTGATCTATTTGCCAGTTATTACTTGATTACTGTAGCATTATACTAACTCTTGAAGTTAAATAGTATAAATCCTCCAACATTATTATTTTTTACTAAATTGCTCTGACTGTTCTACATGTTTTGCATTTCCATGTAAGTTTTATAAGCATCTTGATAATTGTTTTGGCTGTCCGAAGTCCTCATACATATAAATTTTATAATCTGCTTGTCTATTTCTACAAAAAAAAAATGGGCTGCAGGGAATTTATTACTGATTGTATTGAATCTATAGATTAATTTGGTAGAATAGATATATCTTTTAATTCATGAACAAGGCATATTGCTCCATTCATTTTATGACTAATTTCTGTCAGCAATGTTTTGTAGTTTGCATTATCTTACATAAATCTTCTACATCTTTTGTTCAATTTATCTCTTAATATTTCATATAGCAATGCTATCATAAATGGAATTACATTTAATTTTACTATCCAGTTTGCCATCAGTCTACATCAATGTAATTTTTATATTGACCATGTAGCCTACTACTTTTTAAAAATCACTTTTTAGACTAGTAGCTTTTTGATAGGTGATTTATGGTTTTCTGTGCAGATAATCATGTTATCCATGAGTAATATGTATTTATTTATTTCTTTTTCCATACATCTGGTTATATTAATTTTTCTTGCTTTAATTCACTGACTAGGACTTCCAGCATAAACTTTCATGAAAATGGTATAAACAAATTGTCTTGATGTGTTTCAAATTTTAAAAGATAGCTTCCAATCTTTCACAATTAAGTAGGTTATTAGACACAGTTATTTTTGTTTTTAAAGAGGCTTAATCATGTATGAATTTATTATTTTTTGCATAACAACACTATCTGGGGCTATGCTTCTACTTGTACTTGTTTAGCTAGTTGACTTTGCCAGAGCCATCATCAATATACATTCATTTTCATACTTATTTTCTTAGAAATCTAAGAGATGTCACAGAGGATATTAGTACACATTCACTTTCATCTTGTTTTCAGTCAGAGGCTTTATTTATTTATTTATTTTTTAAATAAATGCCCTTTATCAGTTTTAGGAAATTCCCTTCTATTACTAATTTGCTGAGTTTTTATTTTAAGTCATAAAGTCATATTTAATTTTATGAAATGTTTTTTAAAAAATATTTATTGAGAAAGTTGTATTGCCTTACTTTCTCAGTCGCCATAGTTAATGTGACTATATTTACACATTGAATTTCAATTATTAATCATTTCCCAGATAAGCCTCATTTGCTCAAGATGTGTTATCATCTTTATGAATTGCTGATTTCAATTAGCTAATATTTTGATAAGAACTTTTTTGCATATAGGTTCATAAGAGATATTGGTCTGTAGATTTCCTATCTTACTATGTCTTTTTCTGGTTTTGATATCTCAGTAAAGTCAACTCCATAAGCTGTAAAGATTTCCCTTCTTTTCTGTTTTCTGAAAGTGTTTTTGTAAGATTGGTATTACTTTTTCTGTAATTGTTTATTAGAATTCATGAGTGACAGCTTCTGGGACTAGACTTATTTATGGGAACGTTTCTCAATTAATTCTATCTCAGTTTAACTGTTCTTGAGTGGTCTTTATAGATTGTGTCTTTTAAGGAACAACTCCATTTTATCTAAGTTGTCAAATGTACTGGCATTAAGTTATTAATATAATTTCCTTATTACCCTTTTAATGTCTGTGGTACCTGAGTGATATTCCTTCTTGCTTGTCTTGATATTATTAATTTGTGTTTCTCTCCATATATCCATATTTCCAAATATACACCGAGTATGCTTTTATTTATTGATTGACCTTTTCAAAGAATCAGCTGCTTTTTTTCACTGATTTTCTCTTGCTTTTCCATTTTAAATTTCACGGATTTTTGGTCTTACCTCATGATTTCCTTTTTTCTACTTACTCTGGGTTCAATTTTCTTACTTTTTTTCTATTTTCTTAAGATAGACAATAGATATGTTTTTAGATCTTCTTTTCTAATAAAGACATTTAAAAATGTAAATTTGATTTAAAGTACTTCTTTATCTGTTTTTTATTTGTATTTTGTTTATTGTAGCTTTCAATAGTTAGTTCAAAATATTTTCTAATAGCTCATGTGATTTCTTTGACCTATAGATTCTTGGAAGTGTATTATTTAAATTACAAATATTTGTATTTTAAAAAATATCTTGTTATTGATTTTCAATTTAATTTTGTTCTTGTCAGACAACAGTCATTATATGATTTCAATGCTTTTTAAATTATTGTAATTTTGTTTTTAATGGCCAAACACATGGTTTACTATGGTGAATGTACCATATTCATTTGACAAGAATGTTTCTTCTGCAATTGCTACATGCTCTGTTGAGTCTAGAGAGTTACTAGTGTTGTTCTGATCATGTATGAGCCTACTTAATTTCTGTCAAATATTTTTACATATTCTTAGAAATAGGTATCAAAATTTTCAGTTGTCATTATGTAAAAGTCTTTATGCTCTTCTAATTCTGTTCATTTTGTTCCATGTATTTTGAAGACTTATTAGGCCCAAACATCTTTTTAAATATTTTGTATTCCTCATAAAGTAACTTATTTATCATCAGTAAGTGTATCCATGGCAATATTTTTTGTCTTGAGGTCTATTTATCTTATATTAATATAGATAATCACCATTATGCTTATTCTTTGCATGGGATATCTTTTTTATATCATTTTACTTTAAACTGTATCTTTATATTTAAAGTATATCTCTTGTGGCTAGCATATAGTTAGGCCTCTTTTTAATGCATTTTGAGAAACTTTGCCTTTTAATTAAAGTGTTTATTTAGTTCATTATCATTGGAGTGCTTAGTCCATTATCATTTAATGTAATTGTTAGTATGATTGAATCTGTGCATACTATTTTATTATGTTTCTCTTTGTCCCTCTCTCTCTCTCCTTTTTCCTCTTTATAGCTTTCTAGATTATTTAAAATACTTTTAGAATTTTTATTTAATTTGTTTATTAATTTTTTACTATACTTTTTTTGCATTTCTAGTACTTGCTCTAGGGATTTCAATATATACCCTTTAACATATTATAGTCTGTTTACAATTAATATTGTATCACTTCACAGAAAAAAATTGAAATCTTGACTCTATATAGGTTTTACTACTCTTACGCACTCCTGTCTTTTAGTTATAGTTGTCATTTATGTTACATATACAATCATGTGCCACTTAACAATGGGGATACATTCTGAGAAATGCATATTAGGCAGTTTTGTCATTGTGTGAACTTCATAGAGTGTACTTAAACAAACCTAGATGGTAAAGGCTACTACACACAGGAAATGTGATATAGCTTGTTGTTTTGTAAGGGAAGAAAAATAAATTTCCCTCTACCCTCTGCATTCTTGTCTGAAACATCTCTGTAGTGAAAGACAGATTAACAGAAGAAAAACAAAAGTGTAATAGCATGTATACCTCCTCCATACGTGGGAAAGATCCAGAAAAACTTAGTAACTTGCCAAAATGGCTGAATTCACCATCTTAAATACCATTTTCAGCTGAAAATAAAAGATGTTGGGGATGGCGTGAGTCAGTTATGGAAGATTACCAGGAAAAGGACTTTATGTAGATTTAAGTCCTGGCTTTCTGCTTTGATAAGAGTTTCTAAAGATAAGAAACTTCCTGGTACAGTGAAGGAGAACCCCTTACAAATACAGATTTCTCTTAGGAATGTAAATATCCTTTTATAAAGGGTAACATCTACTTAGTTTTCAGAACTTCTCCCAAATCTGCTCTTTCTGAAAATTAACCAGCCTAAAATAATCCAGTGCCAAAAGATATATTTTGATGTGACAATCTGTGTACCCTTATAGCTTCTAGACTACAAACCTATACAACATGTTACTGCAATAAATACCATAGGCACTTGTACACAATCTTATTTGTATAATGTGTTGCCACTACAAAGTTCTGTTAACGCTTTAAAAATATTTTGCTCTCTGTTCTTCAGATCATATAACTTCTATTATTCTATCTGCAAATTCACCTACTCTTTTCTCTGTTGTCTGCAATCTGCTATGCGAGAAACTGTTTTATTTCAAATATTTTATTTTTCAATTCCATATTTTGTATTAGTTATATTCAATATTTTCTTATTTCTGAGAATTCTTTAGTTTTTGTTTGAGTACATTTTTCTGTACCTCGTTGTGCGACATTATAATAACTGCATTAAATTCTGCTAATTTCAACTTCAAGATCATCTGAGCATTTTTTTCTTGAGAATGGGTTGAGTTTCTTGGTCTTTCATATGCAGAGTCATTTTCAATCTTATTCTGGACATTGTGAATATTATGTTGTAGAGTCTTTGACTTTTATTAGTATCCTGCGAAGTATTATCAGTTTGTTTTTATCAACTAACTTGGTTGGATTCAAACTACAAAATCTCTCGGGTACAATGAATTCTGTGTATGCCACTCCTTTCTCATTCTTCCAAATATGAACATGAAAATTGTAACCTGAGATCCCAGGCCTTCCCCAACCTCAGATGTAACAACAACATTGATAATAATAAATTATAAACATTTAATAAATGATTACATGTGAATTAAGGGAAGTGACTACTATGGATTTTATTAAAGGTTTTCTTTTTGAATGTAAAAATTGTTTTCTCCCTTAATACTCAAGTTATCAAGTGACAACTAAATAAGGAGAAGAATCATTATCTGGATATTTACTGGTGAAATCTAGTTCCTTTTATAGTTACTCAACTAAAAATGATGAGAGTTAAATATTGAGAACTTGTCATTAGCTCCTCTTTCTTTGTATCTCGTATGGCATCTAAAATTGTACCTTGCTTTCTGGGACTCTGCTAATAGATTGGTGGATTAACAGTAGTTTCTATGTCTGTTTAAATGACTACTCTACACCATCAGAATATAATTTAATTGCAAGGGTATTACATGATACTCTGAATAATCAGAGTCCTATATCAAACCTAATTCCACTCTATTATTGTTAGCAGACCTATCTCTGACATAAAGCAATACTTGAGATTTCAGTTCCTATTAGGTACAATTCTAAAAATATCGTACTTGGTAAAACACACACACACACACACACACACACACATTTTCTTGGTCATGGAGTCTATTTTGCTGGCTATGTAACTTAAATGTGCAATTAACTTTTCCTGAATGCAAAGATCAGACTCTTCCCTGTCTTTGGATGTTAGCCAATAAATGTTTTATCCATTTTCCTTGCACCGTCTACATTATTTAGGACATTTGTGTAGGTACCCTTATCTTTCTTTCTAAATGTCTTTCCATGTCACAATTTGGTATTAATTCAGTCCTACTCATTCTTTCTCTTTTTCTTTTGCTCTTTTCATTTTTCTCTTTACTACATTCCCCGCCCACCTCCCATAATTTTCAGTTTATTCAAATACAGTTTAATTTCATTACTTATTCATATCTTTCTGCCATTTTGTTATTTCCTTATATTATAGATTCTGACTGCAAAATTAATTTTTTCCTTCTACTTTTCAAAGTTTATAATTCTACACTTTTTTTTTTTTAAATAAGGCTAATCTCTCTGTGCTCTTGTTCTCATCTCCTCTCAACTTATATGGATTTTGTGCTACCAATTATACTTGGATTTTCATACCTCTGTGCCTTTTCTTATGTTTCTTCCTAATAGGATTTCATTCCCTCTTCATCACTCGACTTTCAGAATGGAAACAATGTCTTCATCACTTTAAATCTATTAGTCAATCTTTTATTGAGTATCTGTGTTGTATCTGTGTGGCAAGGTTGTATATGACAGTTTTCCTAAACCTTATCCCAAAACCGAGTGGGATAATTACTTTAAATAGCTTCATTTTCATGGAGAAGCCTTCTTTAACTTCCCAGCATGTGGTGTTAATCCCTTTGCTACTAGCTCTCATGACATTCTAGGCTTTTACTTTCCTAATCACAACACTCAGCACATGTAGTAGTATCACTTAACCAGTCATCTCTATTTCTTACTGTACTTTGAGTTTTGATAAGACCTGAATCAGGTGTTTTTTGTTATCTCAACACCGAATACGAAGCTTAGTACATGGTAGACACTAAAGGAAATAATGCCGGTTTTCAATGGTCATCTAATGGCTATGTATCTGTATCTTCCAAGCTGACATCCTCCAGAATTATTTAACTTTTCCAATAAGATATTTCAGAGTTGCAAACAGGAAAGTGGATAACCACTGAAGACCTAGCTGTCAGACTTTTACGGGTTCTAGTAATAATTTTTTGTAAGAACCTAGAAAATATTAACAAATAAGTAAAGAAATAAACAAAAACAAAACCTAAAGTCCAAAACTGGAAGAGACTTTCCTACCTACTTCTTACTTAAAAATTCTCTTTGTCATACTACAATTATTCTGTTTACTATGTACCATTTATGTTACACTGTTACTACTGATTGTGAAAGATTTTGTCCAATTTTGAGGGACGGAAAAATATAAAATGGAAGGTAATTCCAAATATATTAAATTTTTATCTTTATGTTCAGTGCATATTTTTTAAAGTCTCATAATGTAAAGAATAGATATAGATTTAAAATTTTATCAGAAGAAAGGGGGTTTCTGCACGGCTTAAGTTGGAAGGGTTCCAAATTGTTAGTCTACCCACAGCACCCACATACCTTAGTACAGTCATGGCCCTGTAATAATAAGACAGTGTGTCTGAGTACCCACAGATTGTAAGTCAATGCCAGATCCTAACATCGTATCCTTTCACTTGTACTTGATTTGATTAGGAATATCTGTCATGACCTAGTCTTTCAGGTGACTACAACTTCATATTGTAACTCATATTGTAATAATTTTTCCCACAAATATTTTTGTAAAGTTTAAATATTTTAAGTGGTATATAGTTCATTTTGACAGCAATCAAACTCTGTTGTCAAGAGTGGATTTCTATTCTTCAGGGTTAGAAGTGATTATTAATTTTTTTGGCCATAAACATTAAACTTTGGTGCTTGGCAATTTTCCTAGAGATTTGGGAAGAGAGGATATTATGTTGCAAAATCTCTAAAGTATATAAATAAATCTCTGGGTCTAAAGGAGTTATTTCAATAAAATGATATATCTTTATTTGTGTGAACTCTTAGATGACACAAATTAAGTTGATTCAAGGTTTGTGTCATGTTAAGTCATGTATTTAATAAATGTTCCCAGAGAATATATACTACTAGTATATTATTACCACAATTTGCAGTTTTTCACAAGAGGACTATATACTTTTCTAGCTCATGTTTTTTCATGTACACACATTTCCAGTTTATTATATGCGTGTGTTTGTGTGTTTTGCCCAACATTTCAGTTTATTTTTTATACTGAAAAGTATATGTAGAATTTTTTTTCTATGAAATCAGTCACCTACAGAAGAGGCATTAATAATTTGTTGCAGTGCATAAATTCTAAGTGTAGAACAACTGGGAATGAGAAATAGCAAATGGCACACATCACTGAATTTTAATCGACACCTTGTCCCCTGGCAGTACTTATAATATGTTTCTCTATGACCTTCGCAAGGGGGTTTCATGTTAAAACATTTAGTGGAAGCAATGATCAGGCTAAGAGCAGATGCTAAAAAGGCATTCCCAAGTCTTGGAGCCTTGAATTACTGTTTGTTGTAGTTGCATAAACTGAATTATATGTGAATTATGTTATAATTGTGAATTACATATAATTTTTTAGACTTTTACAACTTATGAAGGCTTATCATGTAGAGTATCTCCTTTTCTCCCACAGTTAACATACTGGAAGATATGTGTATATATGTATAATTATATATATCTAATGTATATAATATATGAATAATTAACCCTATTTTACAAGTGAGGAAATTGACAGTTAAAGACATCAAATAACTATCCTGAAGCCTCACAGATATTAAGTTCCATATATGACTTGGATACTTAGAATCTTGGTTAAAGCCTGCTAAGTAAATATATAAGAATTAAGCAATATGGTGACAAATATAGAACAAATCCATTACCAAATATTTGCTGAGTACCTACTGTGTGCAAAGTAGTACAGGCACCACATTTTCTCATTCCTTAGCAGCACGTTCTGAACCCCTTGGCTGCTTTATAGTTGGATTTTCCATCATTATAAAGGCATGACCCTCTCCTGGGCTTCAAGCCAAATACTGAACAGCATGAGATAATGTGCAAAGGCTTATTCTTGTCATTTGATAATTTATAAAAGCAAAATTGTCTGTGAGAAATATTTCTATAAATATGTTTTATAAAAAATCATTTGTGAAAGATTTTACCTTTTGAATTAAACCATTTGTTTTCACTTATATTTTAAGATTGTTGATCAATTTAGCTTACTAAGTTGTTATAGAACCAGACATTCCTAGTGCCTGCTGTTCTCCCTGGGAATGCTTGTCACTTGTAGGAACCACATTATCTTTTTGAGGCCACCTGGGGATAGTTTATTAATTTGTTGGTTTACCAGTCTCTAATTATCCTGAAAGACATTTTAATGCTATTTCCAAAGGTGCTATGGAGAACAGCACTGTAAATCTGATACTTGGTAATTTTCACTTTATGATATCTTTCATGGGAAATTCTGAGTGCATATCCAAGAGGGCCCTGACTGGGATTCTTTCTCCTTCTCTTATTATTCCCCACTGAAGATATTTTGTTTCCTTTTCTCACTGAAGAGAAGAAATAACACACATGAGTTATTGGCAACAAAATAGGAAAACAGCAACATCACAAATGTGGTAGTTAGGAGGTCTATAATGGCACATATGTGTCACAAACTGCCAATTAATCTTGATGATAAGAAATGTAGTCAACTTTAGTTGCCAATAATTACTCTTTCCAGAAGATCTTGACAACCATCGGTGGTTTGTACCGTTTCTAACTTTGCTTTTGTTTCATTAGACTACTATGGGTACATCTTTTTACTTTAGAATCTGTAGACTGTAGGTAATGTCATTTCTAGTTATTGATTTGCCTATTTACACACTACACAGAACATACATATTGAGCTTCATTCCATAATGACTTACAGAATTTGGTGAATTTATGAAAAAATAGGTGGTATACATTTTGAGATTCTTAAACTTATAGCTCATATGTGTGCTTCAGTATTTCTAGAAATAGTTAATGTTTTGATTTCCTTTATATCAAATTTTTTAAAACTTATTTTTTCATCAGCTTTAATAATTCAAAATATAACCTAAAATGAGGAAAATGAGAGTTTGCAAAGTAAATATTTTATGGTTCAAATACTGAGTTTCCAGTGCCATAACCTTAGTTCAAGTCACTTTCATCTCTTATCTGGGTTAAAATCTGTACTGGCAGATCTTCACTGAGCTCCTGACATCTAATCTAGCTGCCACATTGCAACCAAAGTGAATTTTAAGAACATAGGTTTATGATGTCACTGCTTTACTTAAAACTCTGTGTTGGCATCCTATAATTCTTCAGAAAATGATCAAGTGTTTATTGTAGTCCATAATGACTTACAGAATTTAATCACTTCTACCTTTCCAGCTTTATTTTGTGCCATCCTCTTCTTAGGTGTCTTTTAATATAACAAGCTCCTTTTCTGTCTCAGGACTTTGCCACACTCCACTCCTTCCATATTGAAAGCTCTCTGCACCCACTGAATCCTATCCTGTCTCCCTTCAGCCAGCAAATAACTACATATTCTTAAAAGCTCAATGAAAATGTCACTTCGTCACAAGCCTTCTCTGACCTTTAAGAATACTCTTGGTATAATGTCTCATTGACAGTTCCTCTGTTGTTGAAATTAGCACAGTTATTAAAAAATAGTTAAAATAACTGTTTGAAATCTTTCTTGCTTGCTATTATACAGGCTTCATGGAATAAACAACCTTATATATATTGTTCTCTGCTGCACAATAGCCAACAAATAGCTTGCCCATGAAAGCAATTTTATGTATATATATTTAATGAATGATCAAATGAATGAGTAACAATTTAAATGATAATTGATGCTAGGTATTTCTAAAACCACTAACACATAGTAAGCATTTAATAAATGTTTATGAGCAAGTCGATGAATATAATAAAAAGATACCTTTTTTTTTTGCTTAAATAAAGAATGCTCTTTCCATTGAACTCTGACCAGATTAATTTTACCTTTAATTATCAAAATGACGTTTGTTATCTTTTGCTTTGGCAAAGGGAATTTTTTATCCTCTTGAAAGCATATTTTCAGATAAGACAACTTGAAATGCTTGGACATCAACATACTAAAGCTGATAATTATCATTTTATATCTTGGACGTTTCTTTCCGTCAGAGTCTACATATTTCAGATTATAACAAAATGAAATTTAATAATATTTTCTGCGACTCTTAGGTTTAACTGATTTTGTGATATGTTATTCCAGAATTTTTTTTTAAACTTTTAAGAGTTCATGGATAAATTCAGTATCCTCTGCTAAACTGTAATATTTCTTTTAATTATGAATTTAGGCCACACACATATTAGTACTAACTCTAATTGTGACTTCATTACCTATCAACATTCAAAGATTTTTCATATATTATAGTTGTTACAGGCATCTCAAAATATCATTTTAAGTAATCTCTACTTTGAATGTATGGTAGTTATTTGACCTGATACTATAGTTAATTAATATGCTTAATAGGCACATAATATGCCATATTACAAATTAGATTTATTTAAAATACTGATGACTGTATGATTGGTTCCTTTGGAATTCTACGAGTGTTTAAAATGAATTTTTTAAAACATTATTCTGGGAAGAGGACCAGATTTTACCAGATTGCCAAGGGTTCTGTACCACATAAGTAAGAACTCCTGAATTATACTATTTTTTAAGTTGTGTCATTCAGAAAGACTCTTTAGGGAAGAGACTTCGGTCTTCAAAAGAAGGGTTAAAATGAAAAAGAATGCCACAAGTCCTACATTCAAATTCAGTTGTTAAGACCTTGGGTTTTTAAATTGTTTTGTAAGATTTTTCCTTTAGCAATACAATACAATACAATATTCTTTTCCATCCCTATCCTGCTTTGTACCCAAACTGAACTCACTTCAGGCTGTACTTCAAAACTAGTACAGTTGGGTCCTTGAAAACATGCTACTTCACACTTCTCTGCAGGGAAGTAATTCTTTTGCTTAACATTTTTTACTCCCACTGTAGGGAGTGAATACATGTTTGCTGCTGATGAGAAAGAATTAACCTCAGGCTCACTCTATTTCTGGGCCACACAAATCTATGCTTCTGAATGGAAGGAGGTTGCAAGAAGCATCCTTATCATTTTGTCACACTGAGAGTGAAGGAGTGGGTTGAGGAACCTTTTCATGGTTGGTAAGGGACAATCAAATCCATTCAATTAAAATGGAAAAAAAAATGAGAGCACAGTTGCTTTTCTTTTTTTAACTAGATTTTGTTATTGTTTGAACTGAATTTTTTATTTCTTATGGTCATTACTACCCCTCAATAAATGATAATATATTTGAATTCTATGATTTCTATTGAAAACTTATTTTCACTCAGTATTTCCACCATGGTATAATGGCCTTAAACTAGCAATTAACCATTTGTTTTAGTGAATTTTCTGAGTAATTGTTGATTATTTTTGCAAATGTAGAAATTTTGTTTCATATGTTTTATTAATGAAATTATTTCTGAATGTATTGTATCTTTCCTTGTTTTCTTAAACGGTATTTTATACACACACACACACACACATATATATTTTTCTTTTCTGCATTCTAAAAATGATTTAATTGTGACTATAACTATTGCATTCTGTTAATTACAATCCACTTTCCTGAGATTTTCATTTTACCACTAATGAGCACAAGTGTTGTTACTGGGAAGGACATTGGCTTTGAAGCAAGACATCTGGGCTTGATTTCTGGCTCTTCTGTTCAACATGCAGTTTTGCGACCATGGGCAATTTATTTATCCACAGCTCAGTTTACTCACCTGAAAAATAAGGGTGTTAATACTACCTCATTAACTGAATGAAATAGTAGATGTACCTTAAGAGGTACATATGTGGTACCTGGCAAGTGTAGTGACAGAACTAGTGTGTTGTAAAATTCTTCCTTCAGGACAACTGAACACTTTGTGGTTTTTACTATATGAAAGATCTGCTCTGGTGTTCTTTTGTCTTCTTTTAGTGGCTAGGATATTACTGCTGAAAGATTATTTGTACCCCGTAGTTTCCTCCCCACCCCCCTTTTTTTGCCTTGGCCTTTTCTTCCTCTCTGGAATTTTGGTTCAAATTTTTAGTTATGATTGGCAATTCTTTCTTTTTATAGACAGAGCTAGCCAATGCACATGCTTCTATTTGATCAATGAACTAATTAATCATATTATGATGCATGTGGTTATGTTTTTCTCACAGATCCTATCGTCTCTTGGGTGATTTTATGTTGTTCGGAGGCTCTTCTTTTTTCTCTTCTGTTTGATCTCTTTTGAGATTATGGGAACTATCATGAACAAATAAATGTAATCCAGGCTGTTTCTTGTGTAATCTTTAATGTACCCTAGAGTTTCCAGGTCATTCCTCTAAGGGGACATCATTACACCTTTAGGAATGACAGAGGTTATGCAGGGGTACATGGTTTTTCTTGCAGAAGTGCCTTTAAGCTGTACAGTTCCTCTCTTCTGGAGCATATTATTCCTACTTTTCCTCTCTTCCTCTGTGTGCTGGAGCTGTGGGACATCTGTGAGTCACCTGAGTTGTGCAACTTACTGTTCTTGTCCTGTTCACTATGAGAGAAATCCACAGCTCTTCAGTTTGCTCCCCCAGGAATACAGCTCTCCAATCATCTCAAACTCTCCTCTCAAGGGCGGAAAGTCATAGGCAAAGATGATGGAGACAATTGGGTCCTGGTGGGGTTGAGCCCAGCCTCAACTCTATGCTTGCATTGCCTGCACATTCTAACACCCTGACCTTACTGCTCCAGCTTAACCAGACCATATCCACTAGATGTCTTATCATTCATTTTCTCACAGTTTTCCTTGACATTCTCACTTCATAGTTGCATCATCTCAAGTCTATTGGAAAGATGGTGCTTCTGGAATAGGTTCAATTTTTTTTCCCACAGGGTGCATATTTAAGACTATTTAGAGACAGAAAATCAAATATTCTCTATTAGTAAGAAGGTTTCCTCTCCTCTCCTCTCCTCTCCTCTCCTCTATCTCTAGCAAGGCACGAAGCAAAATTTTAATATAACCTTCAGTTCTGGCTGAGCCAACACACACTGTTACAAAAATAAGTTTCAACATTTAAATATTTTGAAAAAAGACTTTAAAAGTAATTTTCATCCCATTTGAAGCTTTTGCTGTACACTGTTCCTATTACCCTATCTTTATGTATTTCCTTTTATTTTTAGTCTAATTTTTGCTATCAAAACTGTATTTAAGTTATAAATAACATTTCTGTATCCATGGATTTTTTATATTTTCCT
Source organism: Pteropus medius (assembly GCF_902729225.1). Classification (NCBI taxonomy): domain Eukaryota; kingdom Metazoa; phylum Chordata; class Mammalia; order Chiroptera; family Pteropodidae; genus Pteropus; species Pteropus medius. The sequence continues at coordinate 3,077,549 of NW_024342473.1, forward strand.
TTTCACTAACAAGCAATATGTTAGAATATCCAACTGCACATTATAACTGTGTAAAGAAGTTCTAAAATTTTTAGGTAAATTTGCAAACATTAGAAATTATACCTCAAGTAAAAATATAAGTTCACATAGTACTTTTTAATTTAAAAAATATTATTGTATAATTTCTTTTTCTCTAAACTCATGAATTGATTGTATTGATGTGTTTTTCAAATTAATCTTAGGAGAATTGATTTGCTTTAAAAGGACTGTGGGAAAAATCTATGTTTAATGTTCAAATGTCCCATGATGTGAAGGAGATAAGTACATGGAATTATGCTTTGGTATATGAAACAGAGTTTTTAATCATAGGAATAGATTTGATAGAAATCATATTTAGCTATAATAGGAATTTACATATGGAACAATGTAGCAGGGTAAATTCTTCATTTAAGGAATCAAAATATAAAGCAGAATGAAATAGCTTCTAGGTTTGCTGCATTGTGATTATAGTGTTATTTTATTATCCTTTGCTGTTATGGTTTATTTTGTGCCTTTATGTGGAGAGTTTTCATTTGTTTCTTTTTTGTGTTCATTCATTTGTTTTTGCTATTATTTGCTGTAAGCTGTTTATTTCTTCGTTAATGTTTTATGGTTTCATTCAACAGACATTTATTCCATGCCAAATCCGGAAAAAAAGCTTTGTTAGGTTCTATGGAATGACAGAAATGAATAGGTTATGAATTTATACTAGCTCCTAACTTATTGGGGCAAAGAGACATATAGACAACTAACTTATGCAGAGCAAAAAGAAATGGAAGCTGTGGAAAGTATGGAGAGGGGCGATATTAAATTGGGTGTAGAGAGAAATATGTATTTCATGAGCAGATTTGTGAAAAAGAGGTGTTGGGATTTTTGGTTGCTGGACCTTGCATTCAATTAATAGCTTGTCAATAATACAGATTGTTAGTAGAGATGTTTTTCTTTGTTTTCAAATATGATAGGTGAAAAAATTTAAAATTTAAAGGTTGTGACTGGTTAAAAATGCAAGAAAGCATTCATGCCACATTTCAGCAATATGAAGTCAAGTCAGAGAACAGGGAAGTGGCTTTATATAAAGGGTTCTTGTAGGAATCACTAAGATTCAAGTTAAAACTAGATAATTACTTCAAATAAATATAGCTTTCATCCCAATGACTGTGTTTAACTTGTAGGCAACATATCTAGTCAACAGAAACATAATGTTTTACATTGCTAGACACAGATAAACACTTCATAATTACCCTTTTTTGTTTGTTTGTTTGTTTTGTTTTTGCCACTATGTTTGCTATTTTGGACAAAACTGATGCAAGTGGTATTATTTATTTGTTTGTTTGTTTGTTTGTTTGTTTGTTTATGCGAATAAGTCCAACAGGTTTTGAATGGCTTCAGAAAAGACACATATTTATTATATAGCTTATTTTTATGTTCAGAGTGTTTTATGAGCTTATCAAGATCATATTTAGAACTCAAACAGATAAAAGGTTTTAATAAAGCCACATTTCATAGTATCTGTCTAAAACTTCCATATATTCATTAGCTCAGTTACCAAAGCTGGTTTTGTGATGGTAGAACTTAAATAATGCCCCCATTTCCCTATTGTAATCATTGGATCTGAGTGAAGTATTAATTGTCTTCAGTATTAGAAAATTATACACAAAATGATATGTGGCTAAATCCAGAAAAGAAAGCAACAAATAATATAAGATTAATGCCATTCTTCAATATTCTTTCTTGCTCTCCTCAATACTGTGGAACTTAACATACTATATTTGCTTTTGTCCAAATTTTGTAAATCGCTTTTACATTCTTTTTTGGAGGCAGAGCAATATTTCTGCTTCTTGCCACAGATAACAATGTTCTTATATGTAAAAGACGCTCGGTAACTATTAGATTGAACTTCATAAATTGCTATTTATCTAGAGTCAGAAATGATCAAATACTAGTAATATCAAATGGTTCAATCTAAATTTGTTGAATGAATGAAGAAATGAGTGGATGAATTTTCTTCCAACTTGTAGTCTATGGATTTTTATCATATAACTCAGAGCTTTCACTGGTTAGTGCACTTTACTGAGACTTGTTACTGTAGAACATTGCTTCCAAGCTCTTTTGATTACTTCTTCCCATTAGTAAACCATGTTTGAAAGGATACATCCAAATATGTATGAATATTATGACATATGCATATATTTTAATACTATACTAAGATATTCTTGCAATCTTGTGCATCATGCATCAATCTCATAGGGTATGCCTATTCCATTTTGGAAAACACCATTTACTATTGAGTTTTTTGATTCAGACAGTTACAAGTTTATTATAACTAAACTTCAAAATTAATAATTTCTGAATAAGTTTGTCCAAAAATATAACTTCTGTGTGGAGATGTAATGATGGATTCTGATCCAAGTGGAGAAAGGGACATTTCTCATGGACAGACGCATTAATTAAACAACAAAAGGAAATCTTATGCTTTAGAGCAAATTTTCTCTTTTGTAAATCTGTTTTAATCAAGTGAATATAACTACTTTTTATTCCAGATAATGTTGTTTTCAATTTGTATCTATTGAATCTTTCATAAATAACAATATAATCTACATAGGTTTTATGATTTATACAGTTTATACTGTCTCATAAAATGTCTTTAGTATTTTAGCCTACATTTATTTCTCCTTAAAAATTCTAATAGCATGTATTGTCTAATTCACACAACCACAGTCATAATTATATACCGCTTTTGTTGGAAAATCTAAAAAAAGGATAGAGGCTTGAACTGAATGATCTGCTAAATTGGATTCTAAGATTTGGTGCTTCTTAGTTTTTGAAGGCTTCTAGGACTTGAAAGTTACCTTTCTTAACCTATGCAAGCAATAACCACATAACCAAAATTATTTCTCTACTTTTTTAAAAATGAAAATAGAAAAAGGCTGTTGGAGGACAATTAGAGAAACTAAGACTCCAATTCTTCCTTTAGAATTGTCTCCTTTATTCAGTGTGATGATTGATATCACTCATCTGTCATTTAACTTGATACTCTATTCTTGGCAAGAATTTATTCTCCATTAAGCTCAGTGGGTGATATCATCACTGTCCATATGATTAAATGATACTTAGTAATATGGATTTCCCAAATTGTGTAATATCTTCCTACTATGTCATCACTATTCCCATTTTATAGCCAGGACACTGCAAATTTGGCTCTACTGCGAAGGTTTCAGATAGATAAATATAAGAAGGAGAGGTTTTAATTTGGCATTGGCATTGTTTAACATTCATAAAAAATTGTTTTACTGCCCAGATGTTGGAAATTTATTAATTATCATATTGGCTTTTAGGCTTGGTTCTTGCAAGAACTATAGTAGATGCCAGAAGCTAAATAACCTTTTGTCATTCTGCTGAATAAAGGATTGTTTGTGCTCTCCAGTTGATGAATTATCTCTGTGCCTTGTCGTTATAAAAAGAAACTCATCTTGTTCACTGGCCTGGCAGGAGATGAGAAGGCCCTAGAGAGAGCACAGAGAGTTTTTCCTTTCACAAATCATATGTAAGATGTTTGCAGTGGGTCTTGTCTAAAAATGAATGTGGAAAGAACCCAGGACAAAGCATAAAACTTTTATTGTTACCACTACTTGATATATGATAGATAATTACAAATTTACAGGAGTAAATACCTGTATGTTCTACGGAAATAAAGGAAAAGCTTAATATTTTAAAGAAGCTAAGATAATATCAATAATTTTATGATTTTCTACTAGTTTATGACAGATTTATTGAAACATTTGATATCAAAGCATATCATTGTATACTTAAGAGAAAAAGCTGTTATTCCTTAAAACCACTGTTTCCACTAAATAAAAGGTGTCAAAGCCTGCAATTAGCTAAATTGTTTTGCTGTTTTCTTTTTTTAATATTAATGAGCCAACTTAATTTTTTAGAGCAGTTTTAGGTTCACAGAAAGTTGAGCACAAAGTACAAAGAGTTCCCATATAACCTGTTCCCACAAGTGCATAACCTCATACCACAGTGGTGCATTTGCTACAATCAAACATATGCTAATACATCATTTTCATCCAAAGTCCATAGTTACATTAGGGTTTACTCTTAGTGTGTGCATTCTGCGTGTTTGAACAGATGTATAATGACATGTATTCACCATCATAGTAGCAAAAAGAATAGTTTCATTGACCTAAACTGTCGGTGTTCGGCCTATTCATCCTTTCCTCTCCCCACCCCCAATCACTAATCTTTTTATTATCTTCATAGTTTTGCCTTTTCCAGAGTGTCATGTAGTTGGAATCACACAATATGTAAGCTTTCCAAATTAGCTTCTTTTAATCAGTAATATGCATTTAAGTTTCCTCCATGTCTTTTTCAGGCTTGACAGCTCATTTCTCATTGTCTGGGTATACCACAGTTAATTTTTTCATTCATCTACTAAAGGACATCTTGGTTGCTTCCAAGTTTTAGCAAGTATGAATAAAGCTGCTATAAATATCTACGTGCAAGTTTTTGTGTGACATACGTTTTTAGCTCCTTTGGGTAAATACCAAGGAGCACAATTGTGGATCGTACAGTAAGAGTATGTTTAGTTTGATAAGAAACTGCCACTGTCTTGTGAAGTGGCTGTACCATTTTGCATTTCCACCAGCTATGAATGAGAGTTCCTGTTAGTCCACATCCTTGTTTGCATTTGGTGTTGTCATTGTTCTCAGCCTCATTAGAAGCTTATTAATTTTTTATCTTTTAAGAACCAGTTTTTGGTTGTGTTAATTTCCTCTATTGATTTTCTTTTTAAGTGTCTTTGATTTTTGCTCTAATTATTATTATTTCTTTTCTTCTGCTTACTTGAACTTAATTTATTCTTCCTTTTCAAGTCTTCCTCGGGAAGTTTAGATTTTAGATTTTTCTTCATTTTAAATATATGTATCCATTGCTAAAATTTCCCCTCTAAGCACTGCTTTCGTATCCCACCAATTCTGACAAATTATATTTTTATATTCATTTAGTTCAAATTTGTCTTGGTTTTTATTTCTTTGGTTTATGTGTTATCTAGAAATGTATTGCTTAACCTCCAAGTATTTTGGAAATTTTCCAGGTATCTTTCTCTTATTGATTTCCAATTTAATTCCATTGTCTGAGAGCAGACATTATATAATTTCTTTTAAATAAAGATACATTTTATGGAACAGAACGTGGTCCGTCTTGGTGAATGTTTCATGTAATCTTGAGTAAAAAGTGTAATATGCTGTTACTGAATGAGCTAGTCTACGTATGTGAATTATATTCAGTTGATTAGTGGTGCTGCTGAGTATAACTATATGCTCACTAAGTATCTGCCTGCTAGATCTGTCCATTTCTGGTAGAAGGGTGTTAGAGTCTCCAACTATAATAGTTGATCCTTCTGTTTTTCTTATCCATTCATCCATGTTTACCTCACATATTTTGACATTCTGTTGTTTGGGACATACATATACATTAAGAATTGTATGTCTTCTTGAAATAGTGAACCCTTTATCATTATGTATGACCCCTCTTTATCCTTTATAATTTTCCTTGCTCTTCCACTGTGAGCTTGCAGTGCTTAAATGAAGTAATGAGAGAATGCAGAATTAGCGTAGGAAAATTATGGCGGCTTTAGTTGGAGAAAGAAGGGACAAACTCTTCTCAGCACTCTCACTTATTCTTCAACCAAATGCAGTTATGAATTCTGCAGACACAACTCATTGATGACATTGCTTGTTCCAAATCCAATGAACTAAATTTCAGTCTTTACCTTATTTGTTCCCTCAATTGCATTTGACACATACAGATTACTCCTTACTTTTGAAATAGTCTCTTTCTTTCTTGCTGTGATACTACAATCTTATTCTCTAATTTTTGTTTCTATTCTTCTCTCTTTCTGATATTTCATCTTTTCTTGCCACGTAAACCATTACTTTAAAGCCTCTTCTCTTCTCCTTCTGTGTACTTTCCTGGAGCACTCACATCCATTTCCATGGCTTAAATTTCAACTTTTATAGTTATGACCCCCACATCTGTACCTCCAGTTTAGGTCAACCTCATAAGCTGCAGACCAGCATATTCAAATGCTTACTGGACAGCTCCACTGGGAAATCTTTCAGACACTCTAAACTCTATGTATAGAATCCCGAATTCAAAGATTTTCTGTAGCAGAGAAATTTGGGATAATTTTCTTAACTCTTTCTCTTTCTCATCTCCAGTGTCCAATCAGTCACATAATCTTGTATATTTGAACTCCTCGAAATCTCTTGAATATGTTCAAATTCCTCCATCTTTTCAAATCCATTTATTATATGTCATATTTGAATTGAATTTCTGCTGTTATCTTCTAATTGGTCTTCCTCTCTTCAGTCTTTATACTTCCAATATTCATCCTTTATCATTATCATCCATTATAAGCCCTTGTTGATGTTTTGACTACTTTAAACTTTTTTCAAAAAGGGCAGTGGTTTCTCTCTCCTGTCTAAGTTTACAGTAAGATTGTTTTCTTTGAATGGAACTCAATTCTCATGACCAGTTCTCTCCTATTCATCTTTCTTGGGTAGCTTAAATGTTACTTTCTCTGGAAATCATTTTATGGACATCCAAAGTGTGTGCAAGGCACCCTTTCTATAAGCTTTCATACTGTCCTGTATACTCTGTGGTATAAGACTTATCATACTGTTCACTTACTGCCTGATTAGTTGTCTCCTTCATTAGACTGCCAGCTCCATGAGAGCTCAGACCTTGGTCCTTTTCACTATTGTGTTTCTGAAATCTTACACAGCATTTGGCATAGAATAGGAAGTTAAAATATTTTTCTTAGTGAAGGAATAAGAACTAAGACAGCAGATAGAAAATAATATGAATAATTACTGAAATATTTGTTTACATTTTTGCAGTTATTTCCCACAAAAATTTCTAATATCTAAACAGAGAGAAAGAGAAGACTACATGTGAATATCTTTGGAAGGACACTGAGGTTGGCGAGCAGCAAGAGGATGCTTCTTAGGAAAGAAGTACGAGGAAAAGTATTGGAGAGAAGGGATATCTCTTACTTTAAATATTTAAAATAGATCTTTTGTTTATTTACATAAGTCAAAATATACCCATGGTACAAAATTCAAAAGTACAACAGGATGTACAGTGAAAAGTCAATCTCCAATGTCTCTTGACACCCAGACATCTTTTTCTCTACCCTGGGGACAATTACAATGATCATTTTTCCTTTTATTCTTCTATATACAGCCTATGTGTTCTTAAACATCTCTATGCTTATGTGTATGTGATATTTAAAGTACATTTTATAGTCAACAGCTAAATACACACTTTTCTGTTCTGCACTTTGCTCCTGCAATTGTCTGTCTGTCTGTCTGTCTATCTGTCTATCATCATCATCTATCATGTCCTCCTCAGTAATATAGCATTAACTTGTTCTTTTGAACCTTCATGAGTTCCATTTTATGGATGTGCCATTGTTTATTTAATCTGTTGTACACTAATGGACTAGTCGACTGTGCTATGTCTTTTGTGGTAACAACACCACAGTGTATACCCTATACAAGCATCATCATATGAAAATAAATAATTAAAGTTAGAAATTTTATCAATCGAAAGTCACATACCTTTTTAATCTTGGAAGATCTTACTAAGCTGTCATCGTTGGGTGCTGTACTGGTTACATTCTTACCAGTTGCCTGTTCAGCTATCTTTATAGGCACTGCCACCAATGTGGTATGTTGCTAGGCAAGTTTGCTTTTGCCAAACTAATTGGGTTACAAAATACCCCATTTTGGTTTTAATTTAAATTTCCGCAAATGTGACTGAGATACAGTATCCTTTTCTATGTTTTATAGCCATACATAGTTAATTTTTTTTTTTTTGGTAAATAATCCATATGCTATGCTTATTATTTTCTTAGTGGACTGTGGGTCTTGTGAGAATTTGTTTGAAATTTACATATTGTTATAAATATTTATATTTGACACATAATTACTATACTTAAATATATACAATTGTAAATATAATTAATATATGTATATATAGTTACAGATCACAAAGATATGTGTGTGTGTGTATGTATTATGAGCTGAAAATATTTTCCCTATTTAAACGTTATCTCCTAACTTTGTTCATGGAGATTTTCTCCCTTTGGAGAATCTTTTAACTCTATAGTCAGATTTATTAGTTTTTCTTTCATTGCTCCTGAGTTTTGTGTAATTTAGAAAGTCATTCCTCATTCTAAATTACATTTTAAGAATTCTATTCTGTTTTCTTTGAGTAATTTTATTTATTTATTCATCTAAATCTTTAATTCAGCAGAACATATTTTGTTATAAAATATGAGGTTATATCTAGCTTTTTGCAGATACTTTTCAGATTGTCACAAAATCCTATTTATTGTATGATACATCTTTTCTTCACCAACTAGAAATATTATTCTTTTCATATGTGTCACTGATCATTTGCTGCATTTTCAAATGGATTTATTTTTAGGTTTTCAATTCAATTCAGTTTGATTACTCTCTCATTTTACTTTTCCACCAGGACAACAATCTTTTAATTATCATAGCTTTGTAATATATTTTGATATCTAGTAAAGGTAGTCCTTTTTCCTTACTCTTTATTTTTTACTAGTTAGCCTTCAATTGCTTTTTATTCTATGTGTTATTTAGAATAGTCAGTGTAGTTTTAAAAATTCTGTTGTATATTTTTATTAAAGCCTATTAATTAAATAGATTAATTTACAGAATACTAACAACTTAATGATTTCCTAAACTCCTTGGCAAGAATATGGTTCCTATTTGTTTTAGTGTTCTTTGTCCCTCAGAGGCTTTAAATTTTTTTCATTATATAGAGTTTGCACATTTCTTATTAATTTATTCCTAGATCTTTGATATTAAGTTGCTGTTTAAGTGGAGTATTTTCTTTCATTATTCAGCATAGCTGATTTCTGTGCGTATATGAAAGCTATTGGTTTCTGCATATTAATTTTTCACTGTCATTAATTGTCTTTAGGTTTCCAGATAAAATAATTATATCAATATCAACTGATATGTTCACCACCTTCTTTCCAATTTATATTTCTTTTCTCTATCTAATTACGTTAGATAATACTTCTCTAACTATGTTAAAAATATAAAGTATGACAGTAGGTATCAATATCTTGTTTCTGACATTAATGAAGGTGTTTTCAGTGTAAACTCAGGCAAATATATTTCATTATATTAATAAAATCATTCTTTATTCCTTGTTATTAAGAATTATAATTATTATTAGTAACAGATTTTGATTAAATAAAATCTAGTATACTAAGAAACAGATTCTTTTACATAATAATAACCATGTGATTTTTTTCACTTTGGATCTGTTATTATGGTGAATTGTACATTTCTAATACATTTCTTAATGTTTAGATTTCCTCACACTTCTAAGAAAAAATCCTACTTGGTCTTTTAATATGCTGCTGAATTCTGTTTGTACTCAGACAGATGTGATAGAAAAAAATGCAAAATTATGTTGCAATGGGAATTAGCAAGTGTGGAAGCTTAATATTAATAACCTTGGTCATTGCACTGATGAGAAGTGATAATCTAATTATTAAACATTTTAAAAGCCCATGCTAGTGTGCTTAGTGCTGGTGTTAAGAAGATGAAGAGAATATTATTTTTATTTTCAGAAACAAACACATAGCCAAGTGGGTCCGAAAAACATTCAACAAAGTGTAATGCATTGTGGTAAATGCTTTTGCAGTGATAGCAACCATGGAAATTCAGAGCCAGGACAACCTGGAATGTTTGGGGGAGTTGGGGAGGGCATCATAGGTGGTGACATCTGATCTGGTTTGGAAGTCCAAGTTTAAGTTTGCCATGGGAAGTAGAGGGAAAGAAATGCAAAGGAGAGGGTGACACATGGGAATCCAGCGGTCCTGATGATATGCTGGAGACTGAAAGCTTGATGTGAGGAGCAACTGGGTATAGTTTGTTATGCAACAAAACAGAGATGGTTTTGAGCAACCCATATATAGAAAGAAGTACCACCTTGAATTAAAAACATATACTTTCATAGAGCTAAATTTACAACTAAAATTATTGAATATAAAGGCTGAAAGGAAACAGAACTCATTTTATTTATTCAGCCATCTTGGTTGATAGCACCTTTCTCTAACCTGAGAGTAAGAATAGAGATGGTACTAGAAGCAACAAGATGTAACAAAGAATGATAGAAATATATGTGTGCAAGAGCATCAGCAGGTTCTAGGGCATCATGGGCATTTAGCCAAGAGAGGGCTAAGAAATACTCCACTACTTCAAAGAGAGAAGCATTGAGAATAAGCACATTTTGATAATGCGAGACAAAGAAAGAAATCAGATATGAGACTATGTAGCTAGTATTAACAGCCACCTGCCCCAAACGTGCCAGACATGGTATATATGCTATTCTAAAACTTCAGAGCAACCCTGAGAAATAAGTATTTCCTAAATGAAAGATCATATACACCGTAGAATGAACTATGTCACAAAGCTGGTAAATGACAGAGCCAGGATTAGAACCTATATCTGCCTGTTTCTGGAGTATAGTGAGAGAACAGGAGCACCAAGCACAACACTACAAACCTAAAGTCCTGACTTGTGATATCACAGTCCTATGTATAACCATAATAGAGGTAAACCAGGAGAAATATGTAAGATTCTGGGGAGACTAGCCTTCCATCCCTATAAATTGCATCTTGTAAAACTCCAGTTCTCATTCTTGTGGCCACCACGTGCCTACAAGTGTTGAACATTGACATGTGGCAATGACTCCAAAAAAGAGTGGAAAAGCCTAGAATCAGCGTTGTACTTACTTGTTCTTCACTAATGTTTAAGGTTACCAATTCTTGGCCCCTTTCCTGATCTTCTTAGTTGTATCTGCTCTCATCTAAAATTTGACCTCTCTACATTATATACAAAGCCCTAAACATTAGGTCTTTATTTCCAGAACCTCCCAACTCACTTAGGAATTCTGAGCCTAGTAATAGGAAGAATAGGAAGGAGGAGGAGGAGAAAGGAGAAGGAGAAGAAGGAGGAGGAGGAGGAGGAGGAAGAAATACTTAAGTAATATTTATTATTTACTTGATGCTGTTATAAGCACTTTACATATTATAACTTATTTAACCTTCACAGCATTACTATGAGGTAGGTACCGTATCATCAGGAATTGAGTCACAGAACTTCTAATGACAGAGCAAGATTTGGACTCAGGTCTTAACAATAAAATTAATTTGTTAAACACTTTCTATGTGCCAAGATACAGTGAGTGCTTTACCTGCACTGTTAGCTCTAATTCTCACAATAACTCTGTGAGGTGGGTATTATTATCCCCATTTGGTAAATGAGGAAAGTAAGCATCGTTCTTGCTAGTAGGTGGTAGATCTGAAATAATTTAAGCCAAGGCTTATTTGATTTTAAAGCCCAGGCTATCTCATTCCACTTATGCCTGGAGCCTACCCTTAATTCTGAAATAGCTCTACTCATCTATGATGTTTCATGAGATAGGGGAAAGAATAACAGATACTAATGGGTTCATTGTACTGTTAACCTGGATAATAAGAAGAGATAGTAAGGAGATGAATGGAACAGAAGATAAACTCACCTAAGGAAGAAATATTCTCTGCTGGACAGTAGTAGATATTACCAACACACACAACAGCTATTTGTGAGGGTAATTTCCAGAGGTGAGTTTAGTTGAATTACTTCCATGTATTTAGTGATCTGAATTCAGAATTCCCATCATCTTTACTTAATTTTAGTACTTTTGACTGAGAGCTGCTGGCATTGGTATCTCATCAGCAGAGAAAACATTATTGAGTTGTCACTTAAGTTGTTAATCTACTGATTCTTGAATTTCCCACCTTTCTACTCATAAATCTGGTTTGATGCTAATCAAATGCCTCTTCTTTTGCTTTAATTCTGAAGATAGAGTCTAAATTACTTCATAGACTAGTTCTTCATACTTCATCACTTTTGTCAGTTGCTTAGTATACAATTGTATGTAAAACATTCTTTAGTTTTAGTTAAAATTTTTTTTAACTGCCTGATCTTTTTAAATAATCACTCTATTAACATATTTTTTATTGTCTTGGGCTTTACTTTAATTGACATAACTTTCCAGTTCTTCAACTTTTTTGAACCTTTAAAATATCTTTTTTTTTCTTCCAAAATCCTTGCTGTTGTTTTTGGTATATTGCGACTTATACTGCTCTTCACTTTTAATATATACTATTACTATGTTAGAAAAATTGTATGTTAATCTATTGTGACATTTAATTTTCTTAAAAAGAATATACATTCCATATATTTTATGTTTAAGCATAAGAGAATTATTATATTTTGCTTCATCATTTTCTTAGTGCTATTGTTTTTCCAAATACTTGATATCAAGATATATGTGGGAAGAGAGATGAGAATATATAGAGGTATAATACTTGGAGACCTTGATTTTTCAAGAATTTTGAAGTTTGGTAAAAACTTAGAAAAATAGTATATAAGCCAAATAACACATCACTGTGATAAGTATTGCAAAAACTTTTCTGAAATATTATATTATTACATATTCTCTAGGATTTTTAAGAACACAAGTCTTTATTTCATAAAATATTCAGTTTTATGACAAAATTCAATTTTTCTTTAAATTTTTTTTCTTCTTAAGCTATTTCTAATTCATATGATGGACTTGAATTTGATTTATCTTTATTTTTTCTAAAATTTTTATTTTTACTTGTATAAAAAATACATATATATTTCTATAGAAATCATGTTATTACTCAGTCAAGTTCTCATTTTCTTTATATCAGCTAAACTGCCAACTATGTGTAAATCCCATGCTTCTTTTCATTCAAAGTCAAGGTAACCAATTATTTAAACATGCAATTCTCAATAGATCAAATATTTCACTTTTGATTGGCAGCCAATCTAAAGCTCTACCTTACATTTTATTCCTTTAAGCCTCCAGATAGGGTATTTGATCCTCATCTAAGTCCTCTGTTCTTTTTTCCCCTGATGTCGCTCATCTCCTTGTAAAATCCCACATTTCATGATTAGCTTCACATAGATGCACAAATGGCTGTTTTTCTCTTATTAAGTTTCCCTGGGCTCTTCAGCTAAAATGGAGCTCTATTTTATAGAAATGCATTTCTGCTCTTACTATTACTATTTCCTTTCATTTATTGCTTCAATTTCCTCTTCACTAGATTTCTTTTAAATTTCCTCTAATTTGGTCCCTTAACTCATGAATTCACCAAAGCTATACTTTCAAATGTCACTAATAATCATTTCTTGTGAAAAACTTAAAGCGTTCCCTCTGTTCTTGCATTTCTTTTACTCTTGATTATTTTAGACATATTTAAAGCTCTCTTTGTTGCTTTTTTCCCCCTTAGCTCCAAGACCCAATGAGTAGTAGATGTTTGATGTCATCTCTTTCAGATGTGTCTTTCAAACTTAAAAAAAAATCATCTATATTATTTGGTCTCTTGAGGACCAACTGTGAATATTTCAGGGGACAGCTGAGTCTTCTACTCTTCTATTTTCAGGAACCAGCAAAATGAAGGATAATTGGAACTACATTTATATTCTTAAAGTTATACGTTTTCTTTGTTCTGTGTTTTCACACTGCCCAGAAGACATATCTACTAGAATAACCCCTTGTCATCTTAAAGTAAACCAGAATTTACTGACTCTTTCCAATTTCTAAGCCATTTGTTCTACTGTGTACATGTGTCTTCCTTGAGAAACCCTGAGTGATTAATTAGATACTATATATTGTCCATACCACCATAATAAGCAAAGTTTGCTGTCTGATATAGCAGTCGCTTAGCCACATGTGGCTGTTGAGAAGTTAAAGTGTGACTAGTGTTTAAATTCATGTTTATTTTTCATTTTTTAAATGCAAATGACATACTTTGTATCTATTGGATTAAATAAAATAATAGTAAAATTAATTTCACCTATTTCTTTTTTCATTTTTAAATGTGGCTACTAGAAAACTTAAAATTACATATGTGGTTTCTATTTTATTTTATCAACAGTACTGGAAGAGGTTATGCTCCAGTTACAACAGCGAAATCTTAATGACTCACAGTTACAATGGTTTAATTCTCCATTATGCTACATATCTTTTGCAGGTCAATTAAAATTTATACCTCTATCTCCTCACTCCAGATCCCAAGTTGATGGAGCAGCCACTGTCTCAAATCTGTCAGTCAGTAGCATAGAGGGAAAGAGAACTCTAGGGGACTTTAATAAATACAGAAATGCTTTGGCCTGGAAGTGACTCACTTTATACCTCTATTTGTGATTCATTGACCAACATAAGTCATCATGTGGTCCAACATAGCCACAAGAAGATCAGGAAGTATAACACTATAAGGTGTCCAGAAGATGGAGAGACAAAACCATATGGCAAATGACACAAATACTATATGGTCTTTTGGAAAATCATTTCTGACTTTTTTCTCCATTGATTATAGTTCTTTTAATGCAAAATGGCCTCAGTTGTCTGTTTTCCTATAGTTGGCTAGTTGGAAATGATATTTTGCAATCATACTATTTTTTACAGCTTAATGAAAATTGTAAGAAAATCTTTAGACGTGACTTGAATTATTTTCAATTTCTGATTAGAGCTTAGTCATTGTTGAACAAGCAACACACAACTTTTAGAGTTCAAATTAAATGTCTATTAGCAAATTTGGAAAAACAAACATTGGAAGGTCATCACTTATTCTTTTTGCTTATATATTACTTTCTTCATGTTTTTTCTCCCAAATTGAAGGACTTTGTATGTATTCTTCAGAATGCTACAGAGATGTGTTTTCAGTTTAGCAGAGACTATAGGAATTAACACTGTTATGGGTTATAACCACTAAAAGTACAGAAAATATTGAGTTATTTTTTAACTCATAAGTGTGGGGTCAACTAATCTTTCTGTGAGACATTGCTGGTATTGGTGTCACCTGGTTCTTCTGGAAAATAAAGCCTGTAATCTTATTTATTTAAGTTTACCTTAAATAAATTATTTAATGCCTCCTTCAGAGAGGCAATTTAAAATCCTATATGAGGGGCCCAGTTTCCATAAAAACAACCAAACCACATTTTTGACACAATCATCCCAAAGGATCCCATAAGATGCACTTATGCAGAAAGGCAAAGGATGATAGTGAAAAGATCACAGGCTTTGGAACATGGACTTTGTAGCCAGGATGCATCTTCACTCCACCATTTGCTAAGTGACTTTAATCAAAGTATTTAAGCTTATTAAGCCTCATTTGCTCTAGAAAATGGGAACAGTTCTTACCTTGTAGGATTGCTATGTGTCTAACTGATTTCTGGCACATATTAATTCTACAGTATATGCTACTTGTTATGAGAAGAGCTATAATGTAGCTTCATGTCCTAATTGGTGGCAACATAAAGAGCATATTACTTTTCACAGATGGATTCCTTTTGCAAAAGAAGTATTCTCATTATTAGTTTCTTCTTGATAGCTTTTTTTCATTTTACTTTGAAATTATACAGTCTGTTCCAATTTGTCCTTCAACATTGAGTCTTGATGTACCTTCAGTATGTATTCTCAAATACCCTAAGTAGCCCTTTGTTCTTCAAGCTGGCTCCACATCCAGGTCTCTGACTTTGATCATTTTTTTTTCCGCACCCTCTCCCCACACTACTTTGCTTATGCAATTTTCATGGCATTTATTTCATATGCCCTTCAACTATAGTCTTATATATACGACTTTTTGCTCTTTAAATCTTAAGCTTTTTAGGGAAAGAACTAACATATTAAGGAACAACTAAAACTGAATGGAGAACATTCTGCGCTAAGTTCTCTAATGCCTTTATCTCAATTTAAATTTCTAAAGGACATGAAAAGGTAGATGCTATGTTGTTCCTATTTTATAGGTTAAGGGAAATTGAGACTAATACAATAAATAAGTACCCGAGATGACACAAATGAAAAAGATTGAAATCCAAGTAGGTCTCTATCTAAAACTGGAGTTCTAAACTACTGCTCATATTTCCTGCCCCGACCTCTGCCCAACACACCTGTGGAACTCTCCACCCCTTGCAATAGTCAGCACAGTGGCTTGATTTGTACTTTTATTCAATTAATAAATTCAAATTTTCTTAATTATTATTTTTATTAGTAGGCAATTATATATTCTTAAAAACTGAAAGGATGAAAAGCATTAATAATTTAAGAACTACAGGAAGTAATACCTCTGTTTTCCATTATCTTAGTGAAAGAAGACTAATTATGGAACTTGCTGAGAGGGCCTATTTCAGCTGGGCAGGAGCTAACTTCTAAGATTCAGTGCCGTATTGAGTTTCCCTCACAGTGCATGGCTCATCCATGTATCTACATGTATCGTTCTCCCTCTCTTCATCTGTTACCTACTTATTATACTTTTTTAGCCTGGCTTTGTTTTGAGATAGCTCATAAAAAAATACATTTTAACAGAATAACAATGAATAGATGAAAAAATGAAGTAAAGGAAAACAGGAGTAGAAAAAACAAATACCAGGGATAGGGCTTGTTCACAAGGATGGAAATCCTAAGACCCTAGGCAGTGAGTAGGAAAAGATCACAAATTTGGTGCGGATCTTCTTAACACCAAAGTAAAATGGGTATATAATCAGGTATGAAGTTTAGTGTTCCTAATATGGAAAAGATGGCTTGTTCAACTAAAATTTAACATATGCAGGCACATTTTGGTGTAGTGAAAAATATTCTGTATTATATACATTACTATTTTCCATGGCTACTTGATAAGTTTTGATTTGTGACACACTAGCACAACACTACTGACTTATTAAACTGCATTCTATCTTTCTACCTTATGCCCATTTTATTCCCTGATACATTCGAACATCAGGTTACAAGTGGCAGGACTGAAGAGGGCACTTTGAGTCTTTAAAATATATAAAATGAAGAGAAAAAATTTAAGTAGGATTTTATTTAGGCTGCAAGTGGCACCAAAATTATCAGACTCCAAAAATGGAGTGAGATTGTCAAACCAATGTAAATAGTGACCACAGATGTTGACTCACCTTTGGTGATGATGGACAAGACCTGTTTTCAATAATGATTTTATAGATTTTTAATACTTGCTCACATTTCAATATTGTTGTTGTTGTTGTTGTTGTTGTTGATTATGATGTTTTAACAATCATTGCTAGCTTTCGGTTTTCTGTTCTCAAAAAAAAAGAAAAACAGAAGGTCACATGGTTATGACATTTTAAATTTTAAAGTAGAAAATGAGATTTAAATATAGCCAAGGGCATGCACAGATGAGCTTTGACAGAACTGAGAATATATTCACAGTCATCAGGTCAGCTGTCATGGTCAGAATCATGATCTGAACTGATGAACTGATTTGCAGAGTCATGTGGCAAAAAAAAAAAAGTAAAAAAAAGAATTGCCTGGGTCTCAGAATTTTTACAGAGCAAGGTATTATGACTAGGCAGCAGCAGGAGGTGGTTCCCCCATAAGGCTGCGAATAGAAACCAAGTTGCCTCCTGAAGTGCTCTTTTTGAGTGGTGTTGGAACCTCAGGAAATTTGACTGACTTGGCGAATCCTTTATTCCTTGATCCCCATCTGTCTGTCTTTCCTGAATGTGTCTATGGGGATAGAAATATGGCCATTGGTCCAGCTGTCCTCTTACCAATCACTGAGTCCTTCTGAGAGGTGACCAGAGACAACTCTCAGGTTCCTGCTATGTCTTAATCACAGTCAACACTTGACATAGTTACTTTTCCTGATGATGAGGATTTAATTCTATTTTAATTGTAATTTTGACTTCCTCTCAGTTTCTATTTTCATTATTTTGAACCCGGAGAAGTTAATCACTCATTGATACTAGCGGGGTGTGGGGGAGGGGGGTGTAAACAATCTTTTAAACTTTGATGTGTAAATACTAAAATATTAAGGCAGTAGTCTCAAGATGTGTCTAAGGACCACCCATATCAGAATATCTTCATATACTTGTTAAAATGCAAACTTCTGGTTCCCATGCCAGACTCACAGATACTTGAGAACTAGTACCTTATATAAACTAGCATAGCAAAAAAGTAATTCTTACTTAATCTTTATGGTTTTAATTATTTAACATTTTACTCTGATATAACAATTTTAAAGAATGGCCAGCTATAGTTCCTTGAGTCACCATATTAACTCCTTATGGAGACTATAGCCCAAGGAACCTTCTAAACTGGGATTCCACAAGAAATTAATGACTTAAGACATCTGTTATATGTAATGAATTAGCTTTTTTCTTATGCCTCTACTATGATACTAGTCATATACCAACGTTGAAATAATGGAGAAAATAATCATTCAATTTTCTGTGTTCTGAGGTTCACAGGAAGAACCTAATTAAGAAGGAAAATTAAAGTCATTTTATTGAGTTTATAAATTTGGCATTCTCATCCATTAACAAAAACATGATGTTTATATTACTTATGACAAATTAGAAGCTTGATATGCCTTTTGATGTTTTAAAATGTCTTATTATCAAAGCAAATCATGAACACTGAAAAAAAAATCAAATAGCATTCTTCAACTAACTTTTGCTGCAGTGAAAAGCCACTCCAAAATTGCAATGGCTCATTATAGCAAAGGCTTATTTCTAGCTCACACTGTATATCTATCACAAGTTGTCTGGCGGCTAGCTCTGAAACATGTATTCTTCTCATTCTAGGACTCAGGCTAATGATCAGCCACCCAAGTTTCTGATTAATGTTACAAAGAAAAAGAGGGTGGTGAATTGTACACTGGCTCTTAAAGTCTCTACCTCGAAGTGACACAGGTCACGTTCACTCACAAGTCATTGATGATGACTAGTAATACAGCTCCATGCAATCTTACCTGGATCAGGAAGTACAGTCCTGCCATTTTCTCAGGGGGCAAAGAACTGGGACTATTTGGTAAATAGCACTAATTATTACCAGTTATATTGGAAAGTAAGTCCTTATTGTTAAACTCCCTCCTCCCAGGCTCCTTCTCCAACCACTTCTGTTTCTGTGTTTAGATCTTTGATGCATATTTTGAAATATTTTGATATTTCTTCTTTTTAAATCTACTTACACATTATTTGTTGACTTTCTACTATGAAAGAAGAGTTTAGTTCATTCACTCCATAAACCTTCTCTCTGTTTCCTGCCCTTTCCCTTCACTATCATACCTTCTTAGGAAATTAACTGAAGATATATTGTAATAAGAGGGTATAACAGGAAAGGTGAATGCATGATATCAAGGAGAGAGTGAGTTTAACTGAGAAGCACAGCAACATACTATCTCACTATGATAGCTGCTTAGAGACCAGGAAGAGAACAAAAGACTTTAGATGAAAGACTCTGGGAAATAGGAGGATTCTGTAAAATATAAAGAATGATTAACAACTTGTACTAAATTGAGAATATGGTAAAGACACTTGGTAGAGTATTAAAAAATGAGAATTCATTCTAAATGACTCAAAAAGTTTTTTCCTTAAAGAAGAATAGGGGTATCAGACTTATAGGGGATGAATTATAATCCTCGTATATGACTGAAGATTGTAACAAACTACACTTTGAACGTCATTATTATAGTAATAACATTTATTAGGTTTGAAATTTTGGAACAAAGCTATATAAATATGAAAGTAAATTTAAGGTTGTCAAAGCTTGGGTAGAGCAAAAAAGAAGGTGAAGAGAGAGTGGGAGCATTAATATCCTTTCTGATTCTGTAAAATGGGGAGTCAGTACATATTGTCTGTGATTCATGATGTTTGAAATAGAGGTTCAGCTCTGCTATTTGAAATTGCAAAGGTATCAATGGGAGAATTGATAATAATGATTTAATTAAATGTAGATGGGAAGATTAACTTTCTGAGAAGGGAAAAAGGAGTGGTAAATTTTCTGATTCTTTGCATATTTAAAATGTTTTTATTATGCCTTCGTACTCAGTTGATAGTTTCATTTTACATGGGAAACTTTGTTTATAGTCCATTACTTTGAAATTTTTGCCCTATTTGTTTCCATACTTGCAGTATTAACTAGAATTCAGTCTGACCCTTGTTCCTTCATTGATGACCTATTCTTTTTCTCTTTAAAAGAATCTGTGATCTCATTTTTGAACTTGTTAATTTTTATAAATATGTATCTAGATATATGTTTTTTTCTTTTTATTATTTTTGTTGGCACTTGATGGACACTTTCAATTGAAAAGTCATATCTCTCCATCTAGGGAAATTCTCTTCTAATATTTCTCTGATAATTTTTTCCCTTTTCTCTTTCTTGTATTCTGGTTAATTAGATAACAGACTTCCTTGTTTGACTTCCTGCAATATATTTTTTCTTTTATTTATTTCACCTTTTTAATATCTTTTTTTCTCTCTAGAATATTTTCTTAAATGTGACTTGGTTTTTTGTGTTGAATTTCAATTTTGGAAAATTTATTTGCCTTTTGTAAGAAGAGTTCTTCCTTGCTTTTTTATTGTTCCATTTTTGTTGAATCCATTTTTTCTTTTTTCCGAATTCAATACCTTCCTAGATCTTATTACCAGATAGTAACAAAAGCATTTTTAAAAGTCTTATTCTGTACTCTAATTTTTTGTTTCTTTTGGAGTTGACTTTACTGTTTGCTTATTTTGACTTTTTATTTTTCTTCACCTTGCTTGTTTTCCTTAAATTACTATTAATCATTTTTTTTTTTTTTACCTTTAATGGTTAGAAATAAGGTAAGTAAATATTTCCTAGAAGCTCTTTAGTTGTGGATCATTAGCTTTTTCTTTATGGTTATAGATGATAAGCCAGCCTTTATATTTTCTTTAGAGAAGAACCCTCTTTTTTTTTTGTTTTTGTTTTTATTTTTGACCCAGGATAAGTAATGGACTGCTAGGTGTTTTGCTGATCAGGACTTCTATTCAGAACTTTGTAGTTTCATGTCTTATCTCTCAATCTAGTGCTATCTTATACAATTGTCCTTTATATTGAACATCGTAGTTTCTGCAGGTATTAACTATTACTCTAAGAGTGATTGAAAATACATGCATGCTAAATGTCTATTGTCCATTCCATTCCAATAACTATGGAATACATCCTTTTGTTTAAATAATTGTAGCTGGTGTTATTTGTCTCTAGTGCTCTAAATATTTCTTTTAAATTTTCTAATCTGTCATGTTTAAATGGTCTGTCTGCAACTCTTAGTTTGCAGTAGGTGGTCTCGTAGAATGTAGTAGAGGAAAATTCAGTATTTATTTATAGCATTTTATCTGATTCTGTTGTTACCTTGGTTTTACCATACTCAGATGAGCATACTACCTAACTTAATTATGTTCCATTTCTTAATTCTGTTTGAAACATCCATTATTGGTTTTTTTTTACACACTAAAATATTAGAAACTGTATCTTTGAACCAGAACTCTTTATCCAGAAAGAAATTGTTGCTTATATAGCTAATTTTGCAACATATGTTCTGATTTTCCACTTTTTTGTCTATAAGCATAGCACTTAACAATGTTCTGTAAAATAGCAAAATGGGTATACTACTAATGAAATCTGTCACTTGGATATGGGGCTTCCCTGGCACAACTTTGTAAAGAACTTTGAGCTTCTTCAAGACAATAATTCATTCCCAATGTTATTCTGCCTTTTCAAAGTGGTACATAAATTCTTGATATATACTTATGAGCATATCCATTAGGATAAAACTAGTTCTTGAATAATCATCTTGCAGATTTTTGATGACTTTGACAGTGTCCATTGAGTGGAAAGTTTATCAGAAGACAGCAAGTAAATGCTAATATTATCTTGTGTTCTGAAACATCACTAAAATAGATTAAATAAAGTCGGATATCATAAGTGAAATTCTTGTAAGAGTAGTCAAAGACTTTTGGATTTCTGAGAAGAGGCATTGATAAGATTGATGATGATGATTCTTTCATTTATATATTCAATTAAAAATGTTTACTGAACTCAAAATCTATACAAGTCACTATGGTAGAAACTAGAAATGAAATGGTAGAAAAAATAGATGCAGTTTTTACCCTAATGAAACATAAAGACAAGTAAAGAGAGAATTGTAATATAATGTGATAAATCCACCAATATATTATTTGTCATGAGAATATAGATGAGAGACAGCAAACAGAGACTTTGATGGAGGGGTGGAGGTCAGGGAAATCTTCCCAGTGAATAATGTCTTAGCTGAAATTTAAGTGATGTATAGAAGTTAACCAGACATTTAAGAGGCCAAAGTTGTATGTTTTAGAGAAAAAGCATGTGGAAAATTCTGAGACATGGGTAGGAACATGATATAATTGAGAAACAGAATTATATTTTGAGTGACTGAAGCATTGTGTTGAATCAGGTGTGAGAGTGGAATAAGGTGGTAAGTCATATAACGTGCTAAGTCATAATGAGGATGTTGCCTTTATCCTAAAAGTAATAAAGGACCCTTATTTTATTTTAAGTAGGAAACACCACGATTTTGTGTGTATGTTTGTGTGTGTGTGTGTGTGTGTGTGTGTGTGTGTGTGTGTGTGTGTTGCTCTGGCTGCTATGTGAAGAATGGTTTAGCAAAGAAGCAGTACAAAAGGGCAGGAAGACAAAGGGCTATGCATTTGTTGATGTAAGAGATAAAAAAGTGTCAACGAAAATAGAGAAGAGTTGGTGTCATAGCATTTGTATATTCTAGTAATATATTGGATATATTAAATGAGAAAAAAAAAGACTCAGGGAGCACCATGATTCTAACTTGGGCAACTAAGTGGTTATCAGTATCATTTTCCAAGTAAAAGAATGTATGGAAAGGATTGGGTTTGAAGAAATTCATTGAGACAAGTTTTAGATATATTGGGTATGATCTTGAGGAACTTCTAAATAGAGGTATGCAGTAGGTAGTTAGAAAAATCGGGTTAAAAAAAAAGATTTGACCTAGATATATAGATTTTGAAGTTTTCAGTATATAGGGGGCAAACAAAGCCATAGAGTTCATGGCACAAACCAGAAAGAGACTAGGATGAAAATGGAAATGGTCCATAAAATAAAACTGAGGAACCCTAACATTGAAGAGACAGAAGACCAAGAAGGCCCTAGAATTATGAGAAAGAACAGGAAAGAGTGACATCACAGTACTAGGAAAAGAAAGTGATGCAAGAGAGACAGAGTAATCAAGAATGTGAAAAGATACTGACAAGTCCATATATGAAAAAGAGTGTAAATTATCTGTTAGATTTAGCTACAAGGTCATTGATGACTACACAAAATTTTTGTCAAAGATGAACTGCAGCCTCAGAGGCAGAGGCAGAGGTAGAAATAAATGTACGTTCCAGAAAACTTATAATTTTAAGAAAGTATGTAAAATTGGCTTTCTTTGAAGCCCTATCAGGGAAGAATCGTGATTGATTAAGCTAGGTTGATAAACAGATTAATTTTAAGTAAAATTTGAGACTTTTATACTAGAGTAAAAAGAAAAGAAAAATGCATATGAATTAGATTTTCCTAGCTTTCCAAGGCCCTGATTCTTCGATTCTAGGATTTCATTATATTTTCTCTCTCTGTTATGCATGAGTATGATAAGCGTTGGCAGTTGGGTTGTGCTCTCAAATCTCTGTGTTATTGTTCAGCTGACAATGAAACAATAACAAATGTTCGATATTATACATTTACATACGCTTTTTATACACATAAATTGAGCAAATAAAAATTATTCTGCATCTTGAGTGGAGAAAATAAATAGCTAACATTCACTAATATGATGAGCAATACTCTCTTTTTCAATATTATTTTAAAATTAATCCATACATATGCTTTTTTAAAAAGCCAACAGTGCAAAGTTAAAAGGCATAAAGTTAAAATGTAATCTCTTACCATAAGCTCCTGGCTTACTCCCTGGAGGGAACCACCTTTCCATAACTTTTACCAGACTCTATAAGTAGGATATGCTTTTCAGGGGAGGCTTATCCACTTTAGGGCACTTAAATTGAATTTGGGGCTACAGCGGCTTGCATTATTTAAATTTTTCTTGGGTGCAATTACAACTTTCTCTTGCAACTGTCTGAATCTTTCCAAATCTTCTTATTTTCATACCAAAAGCCACCATCAGCTGTCATTTGAGTTTTCTCTCTCATTCTGAACTACAGTCTTGTAAATCTTTTATTCACTCAACAGGATTATAGCCCATACTTCGAAAGAAGTACTTCATCCTAATTAGTTCCACGGGTGCCTTTCCTGCAAAAAGGAAATAGTTTCCACACTGTCTCTAGAAGAATGTTTTTTGGGTCATTATCCATGTGATAAATGAACTCATTGCTGAGCCGGGGTTTCCCTGAAGGGTCTCTGTGATGCACAAAAATGCTGTGTTATAACTTTTGATCCATGATCGTCCTAATTTTCTCAATTTATCCAATATTATATCCAGATATGCAGTCCCAGATCACCAGTGAACCACACCGATGCTTCCTTGTTGATTTTATGTACTTATTTTTCCTCAGGTTGCTACTAAACATAAGTTCTTCTCTTCATACTCGGTATTATGTGTCAGCTTTTACAGAATTGGATTGTTTATGGCATTGGTATGAGAATAAAATACTTATAGACAATGGATTAGTGGTTAGAATTCTTCCCAGACTGTCAGTAATCAAAAGTTGTTAGTACTCTCTTGGGGTTATATAAAACGAAGGTGGTCTGATTACAATTCCAGGCCAGGAAGAAAGAGCATGATTTCTATTACAGACGGCAAAAATAGAAGCCTTGGTAAGGAGACCAGATGATTCTTTTGAATGATTTATAAAAATATAACGTGTACATGTTCTAATTTTTTACCCCAATGCTCTTTCCCTTGAATAGTGATAAAAAGTTTCATTCTCTCCCTCTGATCATTCCCCCTACTACAGTAACTTATTAATGTATTAACTTTTTCATTTACTGCTTTCTCCAACACTCAAAAGCTCAAAAAGTTCTTTGAGATTGTTTCTATTTTCCTTGTTTCAAACCAAAACCCACCAAAAACATCTTTAGCCTCTCACTTAACATCTGCAGCCACCTTATTACCGATATTTCTCTGGACCTTATAGCTTCTGACCTTGTTAAATGGGGGCTGTCAATTTATCCTACTTCTCTAAAATTAATTACTGATCAGTATATCAAGGAAGCTTTGTGGAAATTTGACTAAATCAAATTAAGATACAAAAATTCAGCTGAACTTTAAAATTTTGCATGCCTCAATGAAATAAAAAGGTGAAAGAGAAAGCATTGAAGAAATTAGAGTAAAACCATAATGTTTATGTGAGACCAATACCTAAACTTTTTCTAGATTATATGATGCTTCTGTAGTGGTTATAGAAATAATATTCATTATATAATATGATCAGTCTATAGAGCCAATGGTGGTCAGTTAATTTTAATATAATTTTCTAAGGAAAGTATAATATATGATTTGTTTGGTGATAAAGACTAGGTTTTGCTATTATTTATAGAAGTAGTTTTCTATTTTTTTTACTAGGGCCTACAAAAATATGTATTATTTTATAGTAAAATCTAGTACACAAAAACATACCCAGTGTGTATATACATAAATAAATATGTAAATATATAAATGTGTATATATGTATATGGTATGAAATGGAGATTTATTAAATATTTCTTCTTTACCATGTATAGTGTCCTCCAGTATATTGTATTCTCTTCTATTCTACTGTCTACCATTAAAAAATACCTGATCATGTCCCATTAGATTTATTTCATGCCCAATTAATGGGTTATACAATGCAGTTTGAAAAACACTAATATATTGTCAACCCTTGAGAACTGTGAGTATACATTTCTGTATTATGTTCTTCCTAACACAATTGCTTTCATTTCAGAAAAAGATTTGTGACAATACATGTTTACGCACTGAGGATGTTTTTTAACCACTAACTCTGAATTTTTGTTATATTGAAGGTATCACACTTAATGAGTAAATACTATAAATATGTTCACTATTATTGTGAATCAAAATAATCTGTAACTATCACCTTTTCACACAACTAGATAGTAAATCCAGATAAACTATGTGTTTAAAGAAAGTATCAAGATATTTCTTTTCATTCATACTTATCTATTCCCTGAATAAATTAAAGACTGCTTCTAGAATATTATTCCAGCATATTTACAAGCTCTAAACATTCTTTAAGAGGAGACAAATGAAAACATTTCAAATTTTGGTTAAGCAAATAAAATGATTATATAATATCTTTCATATTGCATATCTATTTTAATATAATTTCCGTGAGCAAGTTTTTTTCCCATTTGCTAGTCAATTCTCCTGTGTCAATAAAAAAGTTGCCTCTCATTTTATACTAAAATTTACTTTCTCCCTGAGTAAAAACAATGCTTTTCTTTTTTTATTAGATTATATTATTTATAGGAGGGATGCTAAATCATGCAATGCTTGTTATAAAAATTCTTTGAACCAGTTTTTAAGATGCTTATATTATTGATGGAAGGTGACTGTGCATATTTCTGAACCAAATTTAGCCAGCTGACAATGTTAACCCTTAGGATTTGGAGGACAAACCTATTTTTTGTAAATTATGTTAATATTTCCTATGCCTGCAAGTCATTGAACACTGTTTATTCTATTATAGAAGTCAGTCAAATAGTATCTTCTAAAAGCTGATCTTTCTCAGTGGGCTATTATTGGTGACATAACCTTATCTTCTACCTCAATGATTAATTCTACAGGTCACTGGCAGAAGATGGTTTTCAAAATACAGAAGGTGATAGGAGATTATGAGGAGCTATGTCAGTTGAGTTAGACTGTGAAAGCCAGAAAAGTCATGAATCCTGTTGTTAGCTCAGTTGAGATTTGTCTTTTAACATCTCAGTTGGCCTTATTATCTATTTATATTGCCTCTCCTGTACAGTATTGCAGTTTGTTGTAAATATTTCTTTGGCAATCTTATAGATTGTTTCTAAGTAAAATGTGAATGAGAATTGTATTTAAACAATTGAAATGGAGAAATTTTTGTTTTTAATAAATATATGCAGAGATTTAGAGCAATTAGTCATAATATCCTCTTCTTCCCTTAATTGAATATGGGATCCAATACATGCCATGTTTTGATAAATAGCATGTTTAGGCACACATTCATGGTTTTAAGGAGGGATCTTCTGCTGTTATTATGTCCTTCATCAGTCTTCACAAAGGACTAAAGTTCAAGGAAAGCAAGAGAGTAAAGCAAGGAACCTAAATGAGTTCATCAATAAGAATTATGTTAGATATTTATCTAACATTTGCCTTCAACACACTCATCACACAAAATTTGCAAATGACCTGGGAGTCATCATAGTCATTGTAGGGCAACTTGATATTAAGTATATTTTCTAAAACTACTGAAAAAGTATTGAAAGTATTTTCTAAATTCTCAGGGTTCATAAAATCACATTTATAACCTGCAATATCTTTGTGAGGCCATTATACTTCTACTTAGTGGAGTTAATTTTACTAATATAAACAATGCTAGTAGACCAGTGACTTTAACAGTAGGATGAAAACTAGAATACTATCATAAAACATCTTAGACATTGAGAGGATCTGACTCATTAAAATATGCATCATGATTTAGTCACTTACAGCTATATCCTATAAATAATATATTTTTATTTAAATTCCCTGACATTCTTCCAATTTTTTCTCCCTACACATATGACATCTTTTCTTATCTCATCCCCAGCATTTCTATAGATCTAATCAGATTTCTTTACTATCAATTTATCTGAAAAAGTTCATTCTGGTTCTTTTAATCATCTCTACTTGTGTCTCACCTTCATCAATAAATTTTAAACCTGAGAAGTCACAGACTGAGCTGGGCTGGAGTTGTGGACATGAAGTGAGGAGATAACTACAGAAAGTACAAGAATATTAGAGATAGGTAGTGTAATTTTCACTTTCTTACCAAAAGTTTTTACAAAAAAAAGAAGTAAAAATTGAAGGAATTAAAATTGAGGATCATCATATATTGGAAAACAAAGCACCAAGCTAAGCCAGTTGAGTGCTAATTTAAACTAAACACATGAGCTGTTAGTTCAGCTAATGTCTATATTATCGATTCATTAAATTGGTTGGATACTCCTTGTCTTTAGTTAATACGTGAGATTTAAATAGTTTAAATGACGGAGTAATTGTTTTGTGTTTTTAAAAGTACTGTGTTTGACATAAGTTCTTTTAATCATCCTAAGAAGGCTTATATTAATGCCTTGAGGATACTCCATATTTAAAAAGATCCTTTTGTCTTTACAAGTTCTTTGCATCTAGTTTGATGTAATCTCTCATTTTAAAGATTATTATAATTTCTTAAACAGAAAACCTTTTATGTATTAATATGATATCCTTTCCAAAGGCAGGCAGAGTTGTATGGTGATCATGATGCCAAAGTCATCTGGCTCCAAATCCAGCTTAACATTTATTACTCAAGTGACTCCAACCAAGCTATTTCACACCCATGAACTTCCGTTTCTTCCTCAATATAATGGCACCAATTACAC
The DNA here is from genome assembly GCF_902729225.1 of Pteropus medius. Taxonomy (NCBI): domain Eukaryota; kingdom Metazoa; phylum Chordata; class Mammalia; order Chiroptera; family Pteropodidae; genus Pteropus; species Pteropus medius. The sequence continues at coordinate 3,106,112 of NW_024342473.1, forward strand.
TTACTTATTCAGAATTCTGTAAGCATGAACAATGACAGTACTGTGTGTGAGATAGGCACTTAAATGGTAGTAGTAGCTGTTTCATTGTTATTAATAAAAGCTCTTATATAGTTCCTTGACACTATAGTAAATGAGCAGTAATTATAATTTATATAGTCATAAATTATAATAATTCCTATTAGTAAATTAGTAAAAAACTAAGTAAAACAAATATATCCAGAATGATAGAGAATATTCTTTGTAAGCCAGCCCTGAGATGATGACTGTTCAGCAATGAACGATTCTTTCCTTAGAGAAAATTACTTATTCCATATTGAAAGAAACTAGCTGTGGAAAATTCATGCAGTAACATATGAGAAATTTTCTGTTGTATGTGTGCTTAATCCCCTGGACAGTAAATTTATTTTCACCTTTGTGAAAACATGGAAAAGTCTTTTTGATGGCAAAAGTGAGAGCTGGCCACCAGGGAGGAAAGGAAGTTGGCCTAAAGAAATTAGATTCTTAATTAACAGGTACAAGGTCAGGAAAGTTATAGTGGTTTTAATCATAATGCAAGTTTTGAGCAATTATTGACCTCTAAATAATTTAAGATAACTTGAGACAGTATTTTTTTCCTAGCCCAGAACATCTACATATCCGATAATAATTGTTAGCAGTGGAAAACTGGTGTAAATAGTCTCATTTTCCCTGCAAATTTGAGGTTTTTGAATAAAACAGCATTACTTGTTTGTATATTGCACTAGTGTTAATGTATTGCCTTAATTATGTGTTTATATAACATTTAATAGTGTAGAAAAGCATGCCACATATTTGAAATTTAATAAAATCTGTATAAAGGATTCTATTTAGACCCTGTCACTCACTGTGATGTATGGACCAGCAAGAAGGAAGCTTGTTAAAAATGCATACTCTAAGGTTCTGCATCAGAACTACTGAATCAGATGTTGTGTAAGATTGCAGGTAATTAAATGCACGTTAATGTTTGAGAGGCATTGGATTAGATCACAAACCTATTCTTGACTTTGGAGGTCCTTATACTCTCAAATTATAAATACTTGGAGGATTAGCCTTGCAGATTCAAATTTCCAAAGTAATGGGGATCACTGCAATTAACAGTTCATTAAAAAATAAATCTAAATAAAAGGAGAACTAACTGCATGTAGATATGTGTATAAACACTAACTGCATATAGATATGTATATAAACAATTACATTGTTTACCAAGGCTGATGCCAAATCCAAAGAAAGGACAAGAGTCTCTAAGTATCTGAATGGCTGTCTTCTAGAAGAGAAATCAAAACCACCCCATGTACAAACAGAGAGAATTACTGGGACTAACAAATAGAATTTATGGGAAAAACAATTTGGGTGCCAGATAATTGAACTGTGCATATGTGCAGTGCATTCCCTTATAAATATCTATTTATCTTTCTACCACAAGCAGAGGTTACCCAATTATCTGTCAGGAGCACTATTAAAAAGAGTCTCTTAGGTAAAAGATTTAAATTGAAAGATCTCAGAAGAATGACCTCAGAGGTGACTTTCAACTCTAAAATTCTAGGATTTGTCCACTTGGGTACTAAAAATGCCTGTGAATAATTGGATATATGTGACAAGTGAAAAGAGAACTGTGAATGAACGTAAGTAGTGGTTAGGTTTAACAACTAATAAGAATAATCAGCTACACTGCCTGTGCAGATTTAAGAGGCAAATTACATGTTTAACAAAGGCAACTAACAGAGGTACTCTTAGCTATTTTGTGAGGACTTGGAAATTCTCTTATTAAGCCCTCTGCTGGTTGATATGCAGGGCAGCAATGTTTTTGGATATGAAAGGAGACTAAATGTCCTATGTGTCCCCTCCTCCCTCCCATAATGTTGGTATTTTTATATGAAGGAGAGATAGTGAGAAAGAACAGGGGTAAGTTGGTTAAGATGGCTTATAAGAATTGAAATTTGACTATTAGAAATTTATCTTTGATTATATTTGTAATGGTTTATTCAATTGCTGCCACATGGTGACACTAGCAAATAACTTTTATCTATTTCTTAATATTTACATCAACTTTATTTTAAAAAACTATGCTGATATTTATAATTCTATAAAACTTTAAAAAGTGTAATTAATAGCAGTTTCCTAATCTAAAAATGAAAGATAACTCAAAATCAGTTCAGAAGAAAAACAAAGCTATCTAAAGTTTCTTCTCCTGTTTCAATGTTTATAGAAGTAGATTTATTTAAGACTGAATCACCAGTGAAGGTTATTTCACTATGATTTTCAGGACGTGGCAGAACATGGTAGAGGGAAATATCCCAATATGGAATATTTCCATCATCTCCAAAAGCTCCTATTGTGATTTTTTCCCAGTCAATCTCCAACACCTGCACACACCCAGGAAATTATTCTTTTGAATTTAATCACATTTTAATCATCACGAGCTAGTATTACCTGTACTTGAACTTCAAAAACACGACTTGTATCAGCTTCTTTGGGTTTGAAAGATTCATCCAGGTTAACTTAATAGTTTGTTTATTTTAATTGATGAATAGTATTCCAATAAATAGTATTCCACAATTTATTAGTTCTCTTGATGATGGACATTTAGCTTGTTTTAAGTTTTTGGGTGCTATGTATTTTTTATTTCTCTTGTATAAATAAGAGTAGGATTCTGGCTCTTTGGTAGAATGTGTAACTATAAAAAAATTTCCAAACTGTTTTTCATAATAGTTGAACCTTTCTACATTTCCATAAGCAATGTATGTGAGTTCCAATTGCTCCACATCTTTGCCAACATTTGGTGTTTTTAGTCTTTTTACTTTTAGCTCTTCTATGGAATGTTAATTGTATTTCATTGTGGTTTTTACTTGCATTACTCTAATGACTAATGATGTCAAATAAGAAATACCTCGTTTTATTGTGCTTTGCTTTCATTGCACTTCACAAGTGTTACATTTTTTTACAAACTGAAAGCAAGACCCTCTATGAGCAAAAAGATTAGGACTCCCATTATTGTGATACTCAATTTATTACAGTGGTCTGGATCCAAACCCATAATATCTCCGAGGTATCCCTGTACCTTTTTTGCTAATTAGCCATTATATGTTTTCTTTAGTGAGTGGTTTGTTCAAATATTTGGCTATCTTCATTGAACTACTTACCTATTTATTGTTGATTTCTTAGAATAGTCAGAATATGTCTTTTATCAGATCGAAAAAAATTCCAGTTATTCTTGGTTTGCTGATATATATTTTTACATCACAAATGGGTATAGAATTCTATAAATTATTTTTCTCCATAATTCAGATATTTGTATGATTTTTAACCTTTGATTGATGAATTATATGGGATGATTTTTTTGAATGTTAAGCTTCCCTTGACTTCCTGGAATGAACCCTACATATTAAATTTTTCTATATATTCATTTGGATTCATTGCTATTATTTTTAAGGACTGTTATGTCTATGCTCAGAAGGATTATATATATATTCCTTGCAATATCCTTGTCAGGTTTTGATATCAGGATTGTGTAGAGTTTATAAAATTAATTGGGAAGTGTTCCATATTTTTCTATTATCTGAAAGAATTTTTAAAAGGTTGACATTATTTATTCCTTAAATGTTTGATAAAATTCAACAGTGACACCTCTAGGCCTGTAGTTTTCTTTTAGATTTTTAATTATCAATTAATTAATTAATTATTTAAATTTATTTTAATTAGTTTCAAGTATGCAGTACATTGGTTAGACAACTATATAGTTTGTAAAACGGACCCCTGCCCATTTGCTCCCTCCCTCCCCTGACTCTCCACTTAGACAACGTATTCATTCTAATTGCACTCCCTATGCCATGCTCCCCATCCCCATGTCCATCCATTGGCTACTAACTTGTACTTCTTTAACCCTTTACCCCATTCTCCTAGCCCCCCAAACTCCCCTCCCCTCTATCACCAAATTGTCCATTATATTTGTGTCTATTTTTGATTAGTTTATTCTTTTTATTAGATTCCGCATATACGTGAAACCATATAGTGTTTATCTTTCTAGGTCCATCAAAGCAATATGTTTTTCTATCCCCTTCCTTTAGTCCGTGTCTTTTAATCTGAAGTGAGTCTCTTATAGGCAACATGTAGAGGTTTTGGTTTTCTTTTCATTCATCCACTCTTTTAGTTGGAGCATTTAATTCTTTTCCATCTGAGGTACTTATTGATAGGAATGTAGTTGTTACCATTCTTTATTCCTGTTTCTGATACATGTTTTTTCTTCTTAAACTCCCTCCAACATTTGCTGTAATATGGGCTTGGTGGTGATAAATTCCTTCAGCTTATTTTTGTCTGGAAAACTCTTTATCTGTCCTTTGACATTAAATGATAGCTTTGCTGGATAAATTATTCTTGGTTGTAGATCCTGGGTCTTCATCCTATTAAATAGTTTTTGCAAAGCCCTTCTGTCTTGAATAGTTTCTTTTGAGAAATTAGCTGCCATTTTTATGGCTTTCCCTTATAAGTAACAACCTGTTTTTCTCTTGCTGCTTTTAATATTCTTTCTTTGTATTTAACCTTTAGCATTTTAATTATGATGTGTCTTGGTGTGGGCCTTTTGGATCCCTGATTTTTGGAATTCTCTGAGCTTCCTGGGGTTTTAAGTCCATTTCTTTCAGCAAGTTAGGGAAGTTTTCCATCATTATTTCTTCAAACAACTGTTCAACATCTTGATTTTCTTCAGTTATGCCAATCAGACGGATATTTCGACCCTTAATAGTGTCCCATATGCTCCTTAAATTATTTTTATAGTCTTGGCATCTTATCTCCCGCCATTCTGATTGCATGTCCTTGATTTTCCCATCCTCTAGATAGGGCATTTGATCCTTTCTTTATTCACTCTGTTTATTCCTTTGTTTATTCCATTTAATATACTTCTCATCTCAGGTAATGTGTTCTTCATTTCAGACTGGTTCTCTGTTATAATTTCCATTTCCATTTTTATGTTTTTTTTTTTTTTATCTCTTTGTTGAAGTTCTCACTGAATTTAACCAAAAGTTCATTGAGCATCCTTATAACTGGTGTTTCGAACTCTGCATCTGTTAGATTACTTGACTCCATTATATCTGGATCTCTGTTCTGTTCTCTCATGTGGTTTCTGTTTCTTTGTCTTCCCATTTTGGCTGCCTTTCTATGTCTGTTTCTATGTACTAAGAAAAACTCCTAAGTCTCCCGGTCTTACTTGTGTGGATTTGTGAAGTAGGTGTCCAGTGGCACAGTCCTGAGAGGGGCTCAGCTACAGGACAAATTTAGCTTGAGCCTCTGACTCTCCAGGGCCATCTGTTAAGATTCAGCAAGCAATCCACAAATGCTGTGCTTATAGTTGCTTCAAAAGGTCATTCCAGAAACCAAGGCCAGCTGCCTCCAGTGTGAGTCTAGGTGCTGCTCAGCAAGGAGCACCTGACTTGCTGAAGATAAATCTGGATATGGCTTGGGTGGGGCCATGAGTTGTGGGAGGCGGGGTTTCAGGGAATCCTCTTGGCGGAGTGACCTCTATTATCCAGTCTGATGACCTCACGACAATGGCATCGCTGTGTCCCCGCACTGGGAGTGGGGGCGGGGAGGGGGAGGGCTCAACAGAGAACAATGGATACTGCTGGTACTTCTGCACAGATTGAGTCTCGCCTCAGCCCTCACAACAACAATGTCTCCCTGTAAGTCCCTGGTGCCTGCTGTGCTCAGCCAAACAGGCACTGGTGCTCAGAGCAAGTAGGTCTGTTACTGCGAATATCCACTCATGGACATGGCCCCTTTAAGAGGCTTCTGCCACTGCCGCAGCCTCCGTCTCACTCAGCCACTGGGGACTGGGCAGCTCCACGTTCTCGCCCAGTCCTTCCTTCTCTTATTGCAGGGTGCTTTCTTGGATTTCTCCTCAGTTGTATGGTTCATCAAGATCCCAGACAATTTTTCCTTGCTGATGCTCCTTGTTTCCATCACCACTTTGATTTGGGCGCTAGAAGGATGAATAGAGCCTCTGTCCATCTATGCCATTTTGGTTGCCCATGCAAAGAGCTATTCTTGATTCTTTATTTTTTGAAAATAGATATTGGGCTATTTAGATTTTCTATTTCCTCAATCCCTTTGGTAAATTATAAATTTCAAGCAGTTTGTCTATTTTATCTAAGTTGTGAAATTTATTGGCATAAAGTTCATTATATTCTAATATTTTTCTGCTATTTTATGAAATATTTTTTATTAACTGTTCTTCTTTCATTCATAATATTATAATTTGTATCCTCTTTTTTTTTTTCTTACCCAGTCTCCCTAGGTGTTTTTCAATGTTATTGATCTTTACTGAAAGGCAACTTTTGTTTTTGTTGGTGCTTTTAATTATTTCTTTGTATATATACACATTTTTTGTTGGGTTTGTTTGTGGTTTTTTTTCTAGCTTATTAATTTAAAACTATAAATTTCTGTTTAAACACTACTTTAGCTGTATCTCACAATTTTTTATATTTTATATTTATATTAATAGTAGTTAAAATATTTTCTGAATTATTTTACATTTCTTCTTTGAACAATGTATTTTAGGAGGTTATCTTTCATTTCTAAATAAATGTATTTCTTTTTAAGATTTTTTTTTTTTGGCTGTTGATTTCTAACTTAATTCTCTTGTGTTCAGAGAAAGTATTTTTATGATTTTAATATTTAAAGATCTTCAAACCTATGTTGTGCCCCAGCATATGTATATGTATATAAATGTTCCATGTGCATTTATAGTTTTGTTGGAATATCTATACCCATTAGGTCAAGATGGTTGACAGTTTTATTAAAATTTTCTGTAGACTTATTGATTTTTTAAATCTACTTTTTCTATCAGTTATTGAGAGAAAAGTGATTAATTCCCCAACCCTAATGATGAATATGTTTACTGCTTCCTGAAATAAATTTTGAAGTTCATTTACTAGTTGTATACATAGTCAATTGTTATGTCTTTCTGATGACAGGCTTGTAGTATAACATGTTACTGTGGCAGAAAAGCCTGCTTCCAGTCAGGGTCATCTGAAGACATGAGCTGGCCACCTCTCAAGTGTGAAGCTCTGCAGTGATCAAACATTGCATAATGAGAACATACTTTGCCTGCTCAAAGTGAATTATTGTTAGATAAAAATTCATTCGTAAATGACATTTTTAAAAAACATCAACGGAGCCCTTTAGAGATGTCTCATCCTTTCATTGCATGAGAAACTCAGAATAAATAAACAGATCTGTAGTAAAAGCTAAGGGAAGTTAAATGTAGGTGAATCTGCACCCAAAGTCAAGGATTGATTTAAGTTTATCTACCATCAATAGACATTTATTTACATCAAGTTACTTCAAGTAGTAAAGTTAAACTTATTGCTGAAAAGATTTTAAAAATCAACAATTTAATCTAATTAGGAACTTTCAGCACTGCCAGGACTCCTGATTCTCTCCAATCGCTTGTATCTTGTTTGCTCTCACAGAGATTTACATTTTACTGGGATCTTTACAAATGAGATAATGTTAGGTAATAAAGTCATTGAACTTGGAGTCTTTCCTGGGTCATTTTTTACTCTCACATTCTTATATATTTAGGAAAATGTTTAGGATCTACCTTTAAATTATATAGGAATCTTACTCCTTGAACGGAAAAAAAAATGTGGTACATATCCACAATAGAATGTTATTCAGCCATGAGAAAGATATCTTCCCATTTGTGACATGAATGGACCTTGAGAACATTATGCTAGCATAATAGGTTAGACAGAGAAAGACAAGTACTATATTCTGCCTCTCTATGGAATCTAAAAGAGACAAATCTTTAAAACACAGAGTAAAATGGTGGTTACCAAGGGAGGGGCAGAGTGAAATAAGAGTGATGCTGTTTAAAGAACAAACTTGTAAGGAGTGCTAAATAAGCTTTAGAGACCTAATGCAGAGTATAATGAATATAGACAATAATATTGTACTATAATTTTGTAATGTGATAAAATTACTACATCAGCAATCATACTATAATATATAAATCTATCAAAGCAACACATTTTACTTCTTAAATTTATACAATGTTACATGCCAAATTTGTTAAAAAAAAAAAAAAAAGAATCTCATGCCTTTCTCCTAGCCTCAATTACTATCATACCAGTTAGAGCCATTAAAATCTCTCATTTGGATTTCTGCAAAGGGCTTCTCACTGGTCTTCCTGTTTCTACCCTTGCACCTCTACATACATCTTCAACGTGGCAACAGACTGAATTTTTCAGAATAAAACTTACTCTTCTACTCTTATGTTCGACATGCTGCAAGATGCTTCCATTTCTCCCAGGATAGTAGCCAAAACCCTAATGGTAAACAAGACTCTGCTCTACCTGGCCCTTATTAACTGTCTGACCTCATCACCTATCTTTATTCCCTTTCTTTTTGCTCCCACACTGGCCTCATCCCTGTTCTGTGAACGTACCAAGCATACCAGGTGCTCACTACTCCATCTGCCTAGAGAGTTTTCTCCCCAGAAGAAGTTTGCTTTTTAATCACAACTTCCACCTATGATAGGCACAGATTTCTGTTAAAGTCCATTGTATTTCTCTCTCTGCTCTTTATAGACCCGAGTAAGAGAAAAATATAAGGGCGTGAGATTAATGACGAATGCTGATTTCTATTCATCCTTCTTGTTTAGGTAGAAAGACATTTAAGAAGAACCATGATGATCATACTGAGAAGTAAACGTTTAAGAATATCATATTTTGTTATTAATTGTGCAAAAATGACTAGTTCTCCTCAATATTTCCAGTTCTCTTCTGTATCCAAGGCCATGGGAAGATTATACTTCCATGCCATCTTGAAGTTTGAGTGTCACCATAAAACTTCGGCCATATGGGATGTTTTTAGCTATGCTGTTTGTTCATTTAAGAGGGCAGGCATCCAGTGAAGAATAGAGAGAGTAGCCACCTCCAGGTTTATTCAGAGTAGATTGAGTAAACAAGATAGGCTGCCTTACAGATGGAGGATGAAGTGTATGTAACAGTCAGAGCAAGAGTTTTGCAGTGGGGCAGCATAGGAGTGGGAAACAGGAGATCACCTGAAAGTGACTATGATTTGGGAGATGAGCAGCGAAATCATATTTTCCAAACTCTACGAAATCTTGGGAGCTGGGCTGCTGAATTCCCACTCGTTTTACTTTGCTGAGGCTAGGAAAAGAGCTAGAGTGCGTTCAGAAAGCTGGTGCCTACTTCTAGCAATCTGTGGGCCCAAGAAAGCATTTAAGTACTTAAAGATGGTGGAAGAAATTCAAGCACTCCTCTAGAGAGATAGGTTTATTTTTCTCTTCGCATAGGAAAAAAGAGGGAAGTTGCAAGATATCTGCCACTGCAGAGAAAGAAGGAACAGAGCAGTTCCAGAAGCATGATTTTGAGACGTGGCTCTCCAGATGTCTGGTTAAATAAATGACCACATATAGATAAACTGATTTATGCTACCATGAAGGTGCTTTGACAGGAAGAAATGTTCTGACAAACCTGACGATTTCAAATTCATTAGAATTAATTGATGTGAAGAAGAAGCAGATGTTACAATGAGAACTTTATTAAAACTATAGATGTATGTATTGATGAGCATTATCTTTGAATGCAAGAAAATAATACCAATTAAAGCTGTTTTAGGCATATTAGAATTCAGTGTATTAAACTGATTTTTCCATTAAATTGAATACAGATTTAATCCCTCACAATGTTTATCCTCTTCAAACTCAAAGCAAACAGAATTATTCACAGAGAAAGAAGTGTTGCCTAGTGTAGTGGGATTATGTAAAGAATGACCTATAAGGAGCGAGGTATAATGGAGAGATGTAAGCCTATAATTAATGGCACTCAGAGTGGCTGATGTCAGGCAGTTATTACACAATAGTTCTTTATTATTTCAAATTAGTCTAAAGAGAGCTTAAAAATTCTGTCAGCATATCTGGTTAGTAAATGGGTTAACTGATCCACAAATTTCATGCATCATGATTTCGATGGGAAATAGCTTCAGGATGGATATTAAATCTACAGATACCAGCTTCTCCAGTAAGCTTTTAAATGTTAGGCATTGTTCTTGACTTTTCCTAACCTCAACTTCAGTAGCATTCAGACTAGTTCGGTAATTATATGAGTTAATAGGTTACCAAAGCATGTATTATTGAACCATATGCAAATCAAAACTAAATTATTTGGAAATTAAATAATGCTTCCAAAAAATTAGGTTCTTTAGTGACATCCATTAATAAAGTTCTATGAAATCCTTAAATTTGGAAAAATAATTTATTTTCTAAAATATTATCTCTCTTCTACATCTTATACGTCATTAACTGCTACTCATCCTCCATACTTAGCCATTCTCAAGTACTTTCTTCAACTTCTTTTTCCTCATTCCACAAATAATTAAACATTTCCTTATCTGTGTGCTATTGATAACTGTGCTTCAGAAGTTATCGCATTGGCTCACACCTCTTTATTTATTTGTATGTCTCCCTTTGTACACTGCAAATCTTTTAAGGATGGACTGTATCTAGGCATCTCTAGGACTTAGTACATTGCCTGGTAAATAGTGTAATTTCAAATTTTTATGGCATTAAAAAAAGGGAATGAACAAATGAAATGTAAAGAATTTTTCTGTGTTATGAAAATGTAAAAAAAAGATTTATCCTCTATAAGTTAAGTGTATAATGAATAATCAAATGATGTTATGAAATGACACTAATGTACAAGAAAGGAGTGGAAATGAATTTCAATCTATACTCCTATGGGACCTTAGGAAATTTATTTAACCCCTTTATGATTATATATTAAAAAAGAATGATAATACCTATAATAACGAGTTTTCTTATCTATTTTAACCTTGCTTCATGGTTAAGAAAGTTGAATAATTGTGTGTGTGTACTCCAGAAATTGTAAAGTGGTAAACATGTAAATTTCTATTGCTACATTAAAATGATCACCTTCTATACAATAAGGTAAATTAGAGACAGCAGATTCATTGATTTCAAGAAATCCCATTTGTTATTGGGGTCATATACAGTGTATGAATCATATACAATTTTACTATTAATTCAAAACTGAACAATTTATTTTTGTACTAGGGGTACCTTAATCTCAATAAGTTTTGAGATCTTGATGGTCAAGATGGAAATTTCTGTAGTTTTTTCATTTTAAAAAATCTATTGCACTAACTTTATTAAAATAAATAGAAATAAGGGGATATGTACTCATTCAAATAAATCATTTTTGTAATGTTCTTCAAAGTTCATCAAATTCAAATGTTTACATTTTTTTGATATCGGACTACCAATTTAATTTTGAAAACTGTTTTTTTTTTTGTTTATATTACATCTGGAACATTTTTCCATGTTGTTACATAAACTCTTAATAAAGTTTACCAAGCATATTACTATCTTTTATTCAAGTATTTACTTAAGTATTACTTAAATATATTTACATATAAGTAATTCTGGATAATTTTATTGTTTCTAATTTTGCTATTATAAATTATATTGCAAGGAGTATCTTTCCACCTATAGGTTTTCCTTATTTGGGATTATTTCTTTGGATAAAATTTCTAGAGATTGGATAATTAAACTACTGGGCTAAGTTTACCTCCAGCAATCAAACACCTATAGAGGAAAGGGGAAATATTTTTCTTATTAATAAGGAAATCTGTTGAACATCAAAATCCTGAAGCTAGATGAAATTAATGACAAATATTTATTTGAGATATTTCAGGAAATAATAAAAATATAAAAAATAATTTTTAAAAATTAGAGAGAAAAAGATAGAGTCAGAAGGAAAAGGAGTTTACAGGACTTATTTCTTCAGTGCTACGTGTTTGTTTTCTCAGTCCTTTTGCCTGAGGTGGAAAAATGCAAAAGTACAATGGAAATATTATGGTTCTTAAAAAGTGCAGTAAAATTACTCTGCAAAAGAACGTTACACCATAATGTGCTAGTTTATCCTATCAGTTTTATGAGAGCATTGTGTACTACTTGAAAACATGTTCTATTAGAATATTATGGTAATGCGTTTATTTAAAAAAAAAAAAAAACAAAAGTAAAAGAAACCAAGGGAAAACCTGGGATTTTGAGCCATCATATAAATGTTTCTTCGCAATTTATTATGTATTCATTCTTAAAGGGGAGATTTTCACTTAATCTTTGAGTTTATGAATTAATCTGCAGCTATGTGCATTTGGTTACCCAGGGGTTCTATTAAGTTTTTTATTTTAATATTCAAATAATATAAAAACTCATTCTCATATAGGTATATTTTCAGAGAAGTCTAGTTTTGTTTTCTTAAAACAAGAGTCCCTTGAATCTCATTTAGAGTAACAGGTTAAATGTGTAAAAAATATTTGATTCTGTTTTCTTAAATGTATGGTTCCTCACCATGGTTATTTTTTCTTACTTATTTACTTGTTTTTTTTTCTTTATAATACTATTAGTTTTTCTCAAATGCTTGTTGTTTCTGTTCCAATTTGTAGATAAAAGATTAGATTGTTTAATACAGGTATCAAGCAAGGTTTTTCTCTCATGGTAATGGAAAATTTTAGAGTTGCAAATTAGGAGCTGCTGAGGATCATGGCTGTGCTATTTTCTGACAATATGATGCAGCATATGTAGCAAGTTCCAGTGAGGCCCACTTCCCTGGAATGTATACCACACTGTTTCACATTTTATGTTTTTTGTTAAAAATTACTTAGAAATTGGCATTCTTTCATTCTTGCATTTCTTCTTTCAACATTTTTTTGTCATTGTGACACTGAATAGGTTCAAAGTACTGGTGAATAAAGGTAGAAAAGACAGGACTGTATCCCTCAGAGAACAATTAGTAAAAGTTCAAGTGTGATAAGAGATAAGAAAAAGCATAGGTTGACTAAGATTACTCCCTAACCCAGTTTGGGAATAGAAGCAGGGAAGAGTAGAGGGGGGTGGTAGGGAAGGTGGGGTGGAGTGGGGGTGTCATGGAAGTATCTCTAGAGACAATGCTGATTAAAGTTAAGATCTCATGGATCTGTAGAAGTTAGAATAGTGAATTAATTTTGAAAGAGCTCTTTCAAAGAGAGAACTTTCCAGACAAAGAGAAAACTATGTGCAGAAGTCAAATACTTGAGAAGAGGCATGGCGAATTTGGAAAACTACAAGTAGCTCAGCATGCTTAGAGAAGCAGTTTGAAGAGTGATGGCTGATCAGGAAAGCAAGTGACCAACTTGGAGGTGGCAGCTAAGGCTATTAATACCCATGTAATCTAGAAGACATGATGACGTAGGGAAAAGAGCATTTGATTAGGAATCAAGATTTGAAGTCCCTAAGTGTGTGAGCTTCTTGGCCAGATCACTTGATTTCTGAGGCTTCTGTTTCCTCATCTGTATGAGGAACAAATGGTCTTCCACTCATGATCCCCGTTGCCCTCCTAGGGCTACTGCTCGTGAGGATGGAGGAGTGTGGTGGGCATGACTCTTCACCCCTGCTTCCTTCCCTTCTATTATATCAATTCTGCTTTTACCTGAAATATTTGCTTAGAATTTCATGTGATTTCTTTTTTTGTGGGGGAGGGGGAACTTACCTCTCCCAAAAATATTTGAAAGAGACAAGACTAAGCTATCTTAGGTCTTTCTGCCAATTTAGGAAAAATAACAATATGTGCTATTTAGAAATTCCAGACTGGGAGTCCAAGGTATGATTTCCACTGGACAGACCCCAGTGTGGCCATAAAGAAGCCGGTTTTACTCTTAGTCATTTTTTTAATCATAAAGAAGAACAAAAATTATCTACTTTCTTGTCTCAAAAAGTTTTTGTTTTCAAAAGTCAAAGAAAATTAGATATATTAAAGTACTTAGTGAATTACATTTTATAAATGACTGATTTTTTAAAATTAAATTTATTGAAGTAACATTGGTTAATAACATTGTATCAATTTCAGGTATACAACATTATAATTCAATATCTGTATACTCTATTATATGCTCTTCTTAAGGAAAATATCACTTATGTTAAAAGGTGTTTCTATGTGTGAGATTCTTTTATAAATCAAAGATATCCTTGGTGTGAAAGAGCTGGTTATCTAATGGAAGCGTCAAATTTCTAATGTTACACTTCTTTTGGCTCAAGTTTGTCTGCCTAGAAGTTGATAAAATCTTCAGTTTTTAAGATGTATCAGAATGAATTTTATTTAAAAAATAATATTAATAAACATTTTGTACTTCATTGGAAAGTTATAGTAATTCTGTGTTCCCAGGATGCTTTCATGAGTTATTTATTCACTCTGTGAGCACCTACTAAGTTTAAATACTATGGATCTGCTGTTCATAGTATGTTACTTACAAAACTATGGAGAATAAGTTTAGATGTTTGTTTCTTGTTGTTGTTGGTGGCGATGTTTTAATGGAACATTTACCAGATCAACAAACCCTCTCTTTTAAAATTTTTAATTTATTTTTTTGCTATTTTTATTATTTTTATTTATTATTAAAAATTTATTTACTTATTTATTTTTTATGGTGACATTGGTTAACAAAATCCAATAAGTTTCAGCTGTACATTTTAACAGTAAGGCATATATATATTTACACTGTGTTCACCTCCCATAGTTAGATTTCTTTCCATTACCATATATTTGACCCCCCCTTTTTTTAATAATAATGATCATTCCCAATAGCAAAACTTAGACATGTGTTAGGTTAAAAGATATTTCTCTACCCAGAGTGAACAGGAGAAGAATAAAGTTTGAGGGGAATAGATAATACTGCCTTTTTGTAAATATTGTATCAATTTTCATATTGCAGATGAGAAAGAGAAGCTCAGAGGGAATAAAGTGTCACTAGCAAATACAAAACCTAGGAACTGAACCCAGGTCCATCTCTCAAAAAAGAGAGAAAAGAAGAGAACATCAAAGAACATTCACTGGGTGCTACAGAAAAATGATTATTCAAATTTTGAAGGATCTACTCAACTCTAGCATCATTCAGCCCATACTTCATAATTTTGTCCAGAAGAAAATTATGAGTGGCCTTGGATGAAGTCAAGATAAACAATTCAAAGCATATTTTCTATCTGCCACTCCAGTAGCTCTAACCAAAAAAATTTATTTTGCTTTGACATATACTTAGTAAACACATGTGAACATAGGTTCTAGAATTTCCATTAATGTCAAGAATATTAAACTTCAGTTGCTGCAATCCTGTTTGAAAACTGAGATAGTTATCAATTTTCATGGCACTTTTCCATGATGACTCAAAGATAATAGGAACTAGTTTCAAGAACACATCTTCAAGTATTTTTAGTATTCTTTTAGGTAATGGATTTGGACCTGGAATCTTAAAACTAATTTAAATCACCTTCAAGCTTTCTTACCATTTCTTACCATCATATTCTTTTCCAGTTTAAACATCATTCTTCTCTATGGAGAAATGGAAGCTAGGGTTTAATAGTTCTGCTTTTCTGTTGGTCATTTGCTTATATTACATAGTTGGCCCCGAGCAATGTCGTTATTATCCTATCTTTGGTTATCTGAAAATACCAGAGAAATTTCTTTTCTATTATCCTTAGCATTTTTCACAAATATCAAACAACTCAGTATCATTAGGTAATCAGCCTGTTCTCCATGCTATTTTTTGTTTTTGTTCCTTTTCTGAACTTTTTAGATACACTATTCAAATATAAAGTTATCAGAATATTTGTCTTTATGATTTTTAATCTAGGTTGTTACAGATAAAAGAATACTAGAATCATCGATACAAAATATATAATTTTTTCTTTTTAATTTGTTTCTTATAGACTACAGCTGTACTATACAATATGGCAATCGCTAGCCATCTGTGGCTATTGAGCTGTTTAATAGAATTAGTCCAAATTAAGATGTGTTCTAGACACATCTAGATATCCAGTATATACATTAGATTTTTGAAGTTTGTGTGAAAAATTATAAAATATCATTAATTTTTTATAGTGATTGCATGTCTCAATGATAGTATTTTTATGTTTTGGATTAAATAAATATATTATTAAATTTAATCTCACCTGACTCTTCTTAAAATGTGTTCTAGAAAATTTTAAATTGCTTATGTAGCACACATTATGTTTCTATTGGACAACACCGATTATTCCCAGAATACTTTTAATATTTTTAATTGTATATTAGCTTCCTGTTGCTGCTATAATAAATGATCACAAATTTAGTAGCTTAAAACAATACAAATTTATGAATTTGCAGTTCAGGAAGTCAGAAATCTAAAGTGGGCTGGCAAGAACTGCATTGTTTTTGGAAGTGCTATGGGAGAATCCATTTTTTTTGCCTTTTCCAACTTCTAGAGGCCACCTGCATTCCTTGGCTTGTGACTCTTTCTTTCATTCTAAGCCAGCAATGTGGCATCTTTAAATCTCTCTCTTTTTCTCTTTCTGATCTCCGCATTTGTTTTTACATCTCTTACTCTGATTCATACTCCTCTGCCTTCCCTAGATAAGGATAAGGACCCTTGTGATTACATTGGTCCCATCTCAAGATCCTTAATTTAATCACACCAACCAAGTCCCCGTGTCATGTAAGGTAACATGTACAAATTCCAGGGATTAAAAATTTTGGAGGGCTATTATTCTGCTTACTATACAAAGGATATTTAGAGTTGTCCTTTCTTAATTTGTTAATTACAAATTTTACAATTTGGTTGTGGTCAAATACTTTAAGAACAGTGACACTTTAATACCAACAACCAAACATAAAAAGCAACAAATCTGAAGTGGCATGGTACAATAACCTCTCATTTAGAGATGCCACTGAACTTAGTGTGACCTTAGTTAAGTCAGTCATTTACCTTCTTGTTTTTTTTATTTTTTTTATTTTTCTATTTAGCAAAAGAAGATCTTTGGAGTTTATACAAGACTATAAAGCTATAATTTTGAGGTCCGTAGTAAAACGTACTCTGTTTTAATGATTAGTTTGAGTCCTAATCATTAAAATGAAGTTCAGCTATAAAGTATTTTCCATATCTGTTTTCAAACTCATGAATGTTGAAGATGAGGGTATGAACTGTGAATTGGTTTAATGTATTGCAGATAGCCAAGAATTATACTTTCATTCTATCATACAGTAGGTAAACTTTCTGTTAACACTTAAACTATTTACTCTGGTAGTCTATCAACTTTGACTTATAATGAATTTTGCTTTGAACATTTTTGACATTACCTTCTTTGCATAACTTACTTAAGCAACTATTTTTTTTTTAAATTACTATTTGTCTGTCCTTCCCTCTCTCCCTTCCTCCTAGTAAGACTTAGAAATAAAGTGTCAAGATTTTATATTTTTTTAAAAAACAAAATACCATTTATTAGCTTGTTTTTCTCTAGGGAGGCTTAGGAAATTTTTAGAGAAAAAAGCCATAGTGCTTAGGCTGAGGGTCATGATATTTATAATGGATGGTTGGAAGGTCGAACAACTTCTTATTCATTGAGTGTGATATGGTTTTATCATTCTATTTTATTATATCATAAATCACATTATATAACAAAAGTAAGCTCTAAAACCAAATACAAGTGATTTTAGGAAAATTCATTTTTTTCAAACATTTGTGAAATAATTCGCAACTTGATGTAAATAATCAAAAATTAACTAAAGAGACAGACTTATTTATTCAGTAACGTTGAGAGAAAGAGAGACAGACAGATAGAGACAGAGGGAGAGGAAAAGAGAGGAAGACACACACACAGACAGAGGTAGAGAAGAGAGCGATAATCATTCCTTTTAGAGATATCATTTAAAGTTCTCTTTTACTTAATATTTAGGCACTTATGGAACTAAATATTTTTGAACAGGTAAGTGATGCTCATTAAATCACTAATTGAACAATAATAAAAATCCAGGCTAGTGTTTACTTCTAATTGTGTAATTTGTAAAGGAAGAATAGGAAAAAGAAGAATACCCAACCTGTGTCTATAAAGTCAATAAGATGGCAATGCCATTGGGATATAACGAAACATTTCCTTTTCTAGATTGAACTACAGAACACTAATTTTCATGGAGCTTTTCCATAATTGAATGAAATTTTACAGCAAATTTTGATAACACTAGAAAGAAAGACTCAAACAAATATTATAAAATAAACTTTAGTGGATGATGTACAATAGGATGACCTTCTATTTGTATTTATTCAGTTCTAAAAGAATACTTAAGATCATTTTAGATACTTTAGCTCATTCTAGATTATACTGCAATGGACTAAAATTAATTTTGGTATGATGGGTCAATGCAGCTAAAATATCAAGAGAATCCTGGGTGATATTAATAGTAAAAATACTATTCAATCTTATAAATATATAAAAATTTATATTTCAAAATAAATAATATATTTCATAAAATAATATATTAAGCTATGAATAGCTAAAATCTTTGAAGTCAAATATTTGTATATTTTAAGAATAATTGTACCAATTAAATATAACTATAAATTATAGATATAAAAAAAGAGCTCCTTCAAAAAGGAAAAAAAAAAACATTATTATTAGCATAATGGTACCAGTATTTGGAAGTTTTTAACAGTTCAAAATGATTTAATTTATTTTGAAAATCTGGGTTTGTTTCTGACTTAAGTCCTTGAACTTAAAAAATATGTTTTGGTATCTGAAACTAACCTTGATGAATAAGCTACATTTCTCTACGTGACAGTTTTATCCTAAAATATCTTCATCATTACTTCCTTGGTTTTCATTACAAGTCTTTAAACCATGAAATATAAAGATGCATGTGTAAATTTAGCATTTAAGCAGGTGTGTTCTCCCAATACATACCTGAAATATTCAAGACCAGTCAAGTGTTTTAAGTAGTCTTTTCTAATTAAGGAGGATTGTGTGAGCAGATTCTTGCCTGCAGAAAGAACTTCCTCATAAACAGCCACCTTTGCAGTAGTTAGGCCTTGTAATGTTGCAATGCTTTTTATTATTATGCCTTTCATAATTACCAATTGCCATTCATTTAGATTCAAGTCTGACCTCTTAAAATGAGGTTACATCAGGGGAGTTCTGAAGATAGTAGAAGAATATTTTTTCCCAAGACTGGTTTTAGAAATCTCTTTTACAGTATTTTATGTTATTTTTTTTCAGGCATAAAACACCAATCTTTCATAACATCCTAAAATATTTACTGCTAGGCAGAACTTAATTGATTTGACCTGGTCATAAAAGACATGCTTTTATATTAGTTATCTCCCCCCAAAAACTCATAACTCTCTTTTCATAATGACTCTTGTATTAAAAGCAGCAATTAAATACCTTCTCATCTATTTTTTTTTATTAGAATCATACCATTTCTTTATATGATCCATGTGGTATTAATCATTTTTTATTTGTTTAAAGTATAGAAACCAAAACGAGATGTGTAATCCTACCACGGTTTAGCATAGCTGAGATTTTAGTGATATAATCAAATTAGAATCCCATATTTTAATTGGCACTCAAGTTTGCCAATCCTGATCCTTCTTATTATTGTTAGTCATAGCATTTTTTTACTTCCTTCCTTTATGCACTCTCTGAAGAGAGAATAGCAAGCCCATCCAATATAGAGCATAAATTTGTTTCTTTCATGTACCAAATAGGTTCACTCTTTAATCTATTAAGTTATTCATTCAATAATCATTTGTACTCGGAAACACACAAAGATTATGTAAGCTTCTATACTCTTTGTAAAGTAAATCACCAGGGGGATATATGAATTTGATTCATATTTTATCTTCATCCTACTTTTCTTTCTTTTACTCTTCCTCCTTCATTGACTACCTTAACCTTCAAACCAGTTTATACTTAATCACACTGAAAATGAACCTTCAGTTCTATATTGATATCTCTCATTTTTCAGTATGGATGGTGAAGTATTAATTGAAAATAACTACTATTTATAACCAAATTAATTTTTAATAGCAAAATAAGGGTTGGTAGTGGTTGTTTGTTTTACAGTCAGCTTGCCTGCGAAATGCTTTGTACTGTGGCCAGTATGCAGGAGATAGTTTTAATAAGTGCTTGTTGAAATAACATGTCACCTTCTCCAAATTTCAGAATATTACATATATTTCTTCCCCCTTGTCTGTTCTATCATCGAAGGAAATTAAATTGTCTTTTCACCATTTATTCATCTCAAAGCTGCTTTGATTATTGCTTGGGAATACTTCTGAGTGGTTGAAAATTGATGATTTGTTCAGGCATTTTTCCTGAGTTCAGCCTGAGTTAAGTGATATTAACTACTAATCTAACTATTTTATTCCTAAGATTGGGCTCTAAAAAAATGATTTCCTAACATTTGGTATCTTCTATTTTTTTAAGAGTTATGAAAAATGCTATTTAATGACTTTGAAAAGAGATTTCAAGTTCTCATATTTCATATCAACAAAGCCTCCCTATTTGAATTCACATATGTATTTTAAATATTCTGGAGAAATGATCTTTTGTGTTGTCGTTTTGCTTAGGGCTACTCTGGCTTTGGTGGTTTCCAGTTAACTGGTCAGAACTGAACATGACTGATTGTTTGCCTGTTTCACAATTCCAGAGGCCTTGTTACTATATATAAGATGCTATATTTGAGATCAAAGGAAAATACAAGAAAGAACTAGTTGAAAGTTTTACATTTTTCCCCTGTTTCAACTACATTTTTCTCATTTAGATGGTGATTTTTGCTTGCTAACTGGAAATTTTCATATGCATTATAGAAATAAGCATCTATCTATTTCCACTTAGAAATATAAAGTACTACAGATATTTAAAATCTCTATATAGAAACACATCATGAAATTTTGAATTCTCATGCTTTTTTTTTTCACTTTTACATATACTTATTCCAATTAAAAATATTTCTAATACTGTAGGGTTTATAGAAAATCGTCTAGTTTAAATATTTAATTTTACTGAAATAGTTCAGGCATACAAACATTTTATATGTAACATTATAAACACCTGGGTACTCAAGATTCAGCCTGAAAAATAAAACATTGAAGATTCAGCTGAAGCTCACTGTGATGCCTTCCTAATTAACCTTCTTCATTCTTCCCAGAGATAACTGTTATTCTGAATTTCATATTTATCATTACTATGCATGTATATGTACTTTAGCTACATATGCATGTGCTCAAAAATAATAGATATAATTATTTTGCATGTTTTTAAACTTGATTTATAAATGATACCATGCTACAAGTATCTTTCTGCAAACTACTTTTTTGTTGCTGCTACACATTGCATTTCTGAGATGAATTTAGGCTAACTCAAATAGCTATAGTGCATTCTTTTTTTTTTTTTTTACTGCAACTACTACAGTATTGCAGTATATAAATAGTCTATAAATTACGTGTCCATTTATTTATCAAAAGGTATTTAGATTGCACCCCTTTTTTTTTGCTTTTCAAGTAATTCTGTATTAGGTATTTTTTATACACATGTGGAGAAAGAAGTACACAGGAGTAGAGAGACTGGATTTTAGGATATGCAATCTTCAACTATCACTAAATTGCTTTCTGAAGTTGTTGCTGCATTATATAATCTCCATGGTTGTTCCACATCCTCATCAATATTTTATGTTGCTGGACTTATATATTTTTACCAATTACATAGCTGTGAAATAATATTCTATCATTTTAACTTGTATTTCTCTAGGGAAATTGAGTACTGTTTTCACATGTCTACCAGACATTGAGAATCTTCTTCTGTCAATTAATTGTTCATCTTCTTGGTTCATTTTTTCTTATTATAATTTTTGTCTTTATAGATTTATAAAAAAATCTTTATGTACTTGGATACTAATCCTTCTTTGATTATATGCATAGCAAATATCTTTTCTTAGTCTATGCCCTGACTTTTTTGATGAACATGAATTTTTAATTTTAATGTATCAAATTTAACATTTTTTCTTTATGGACTTCCCTTTATATCTTAATGTTTAATAAACCCTTCTCTATCATAAAGCTATCTTTTCCTCAAAGTTTTAAGCTTTGCTTTGCATCTTTGTCTTTATCCTACCTTAAATATATATTTAGGTGTGAATTTGAGAGCTATTATTATAATTTTTTTCATACACCTAATCTATTGTCCAAATAATTCATCTTTGCACTGCTCTCTAATGCCACCTATTTATCAAGTTTTTATAAATCTATCAATATATTTCAGAGCCCTTTATTCTATTGAATTTATTTCTATTCCTGAACCAAAGCTAAACTGCCTCAATTACTGTCATTTTATATTAAGCCTTAATAAGTTCATATGGAAATTCCCCATACCTTCTTCTTTAAAATTGTATCAACAAGTTTTGACCTTTTATTCTTGCAAACACATTTTAGAATTAATTTTTCAAGTTTCATGAAAAACTATAGTGGGTTTTTAAAAAAATAATAATTGCATAAATTTTATAGATTAATTTGCAATATCGAGTCTCCCATCTAGAGACAGGTATTTGTTAATTTATTTGAGTTTATCCTTTAATTTTAATAGCTATATTAACTGTGGGCCAAAATGTGACTGCTCAAAGTCACATAGCCAGTTAATAGAAATACCAATGGTAGAAGAAAAATCTTTTGACTTCTTAACAACTCCTAAACTAAAAAGGGTTAATTATTTAGCCAGCTAAGAAAAAGATCTTTGTTTAAAGTACACTCCTTGAGTCCTTGCAGCTTCTGCAACCACCATCATGAAAGTGAATCCAATTTCCCAAGATTACTGGGACCTTGATAATCAGAGTGTGGTCAGAGGGCTTGTTAGACACACAGTATCTCATTCCTCCTCTGGTCCTACAGAATCACAGTTCTCATTTTTAAAAGATTCCTGGGTCATTGATAGGCACGGTAAAATTTTGAAGTATTACATACGAAAAGGGAATTCTAAAATTTATTATATTGGCTCTTTTTCTCTAAAGCCTGTCAAAAATGCTAGTAGTAATCTTGAAGTCATTGAATTGCAAAGGATTTAGATAAGCAACATTGAAACCCATGTAATGGCACTTAGGTCATGGTCTTTGACAGCAGGCTCACAGCAGCCATCCTCTGCTTTTCTGAATGATCAAATGCCCCAAATGAGAAGAGATTGTATATGTATACACATACATACATACCTACAAACACATATTCCTTTAAAGGAAAAAAATGTTAAGGGTTTTTCTAAAAGCAGCATATTTCAGGAAGACTGAAACTTTTGATATCTATAGTTATTCAGGAAACAAGTACACTTGCTTTGAAATTACTAGTTGCCCGAAATTGTCATTTTAGCTACTAAATGCCATTGGGGAAAATTCTGTAGAAAGATGAGTGCTGCGGGAGACAGAAACCCAGAAGATTCAGTCTTTAAAACAAAAAGGAAAGATCGCACGATTTTTTCAAGTAATCATATTCTATTCATGTTAATCTCCATTCAGCCTTCTTGCTCAACTACTGTGGAGGCCGGTTAAGTACAGAGAGAAAGAAAAAAAAAAAGGTGAGGCGAGGGGATTGGGAAAAAAAAAAAAAAAGTGAGATCCCTGCAATATTACCTCGAGCCACTAGGGGTATCTTTGTACCATTTTTCATCCTGCACCGATTTGGAGTAGAAACCTATATTAGGGGAAAACCAGGGTCCTCGGCATTTTTGCGAGCAGTGCACCCAGAATCCAAAAAGACTGAAAAAGAAGAAGAAGAAGAAGAAGAAGAAGAAGAAGAACGAAGCAACGAAAGAAAGAAACTACAGTTATTTCGGTCACCCGAACAGGGCTACGAAATTGCTCTACTGGATATCAGCACCGAGGATTCAGTTTTGAGGTCAATTTCCAATCAAGATAAATCTATTGGATTAGTAGGATTATCTGATTGCAGCTGAAAGAAGTAACGTTGTTTGATCATTTGGATTTTTTGCCTGATGGTCGGATTTACATGGAGGTGGCTTTGGGTCCCCAGGATTCTGGATCGTGGTTGCAGCTGGAGAGAAAAAAGGATCAATCGACACGTTTTGGAAGTGTCTGTGGGTGAATAAAAAAAGAAAAAAGAAAGAAAGAAAAGAAAAGAGAAAAAAAGACAAGAAAAAAGGAGGGGGCGCAAAACTGGGGTTGCGGCTGCTTAAAGAAGAAAAAATAATAAAGGATCCTGAATTCTGAAACAAGAATTACCGAGTGCTCAAGATTCCAAAAAGCCTCTAAAAACTGGTAAATACTTTGACCAATTTAGCTTGAATTTGACGGCGAAGTGTTGTAGAAACTGTCTCCTTGAATTATTGGAAGGGGTCTGGGGAAAGATGAGGGATCTCCATCTGTGGATTTATCTTACTGAGGGTAAGTTTGGGGTTCTTTTACTGGGAGGAGGTTGCCGAGGTTTGCGTGCCGCTGCGCCGAAGGTACTGCGGTCGGGGTGCCTGTGAGATGGAAAGAGAAGGGGGGATGCAAAACCAACTCGCGCATCTCCGGATGGATCGCTGGGGAGCTACCTAGATCTAGCTTAAAAACCTTATTTTGTGGCGTCGGTGGGGAAGCCAAGCCATCCTCCAAGCTCTGAACTTTGCATTGAAAATCTCCTGCTTGGGAGATCTCTTTGGATCCAGCGCTTTCTCCTACTGGTACTTTACGGAGAAGAGGCAGTGATACCTTGGAAAATCTGCATGTGGAGGGGAGAGCCCAAGTAAAAATCGCGGCTGCCTTGGCGGCGGTTTCGGCGGCCGTCGGCTTCTCCGGGAATTTTTCAGGGGAAATTGGCCGTTTTCATACTGTCTCATTCTCCAACCCCACCCCCCCATTCTCCCTTCTTCCCTCCTCCCCCTTCTCTCAGCTGATTGCTAAAGGGTTACAGGGTGACTGCATCGGGTCGAGACAGAAGTGAGTGACCACATATGCTGTCTTGTTACACACTTGCACGACTTTGCATAATACAGTCCGCGATAACTTTCTTCGAGTTGGGAGAGTACGGGAAGGCGTTGCAGCCTTTCTGCTCAGGGCCCTGGCTAGCGAGTGCGCCAGGCAGCGGGCTGCATTTCTGATACATCTCAACCCTGGCTGCCTCGCCACTTACTGGCTTTTCTTTCCGACTGAGCGGAGCGCGCGCGTTCCCAGACATTTTCTTGCAGCTGAATTCAGGGAAATTTTTTTCCTTTTGAAAAAAAAGAAAATTGTGGCTCTCAAGGAAAGCTTATCATTTACAGAAAGAAAATCAATTTCAGCAGATATAATTAAAATAATCACTCAAATGAGTGAATATTAATTGACTTGGGAAACTAAAAGTTGCTTTGGAATCCAGAAAAGCATATTCTGAACGAGTTTTGGCTTCCACATAGGCTCAGAACAATAACATAAAGAAACGAACGATTCATTTAAAATGTGTACGTAGATAAATATGGATATGTTAGTAAGTTAATTACCCCCTCCCATTCTTCTGACTCCTCAACATCATAATTTTAGTTGGCTTTTTCTATTTAAGGCCGCTTTGTTCAATTTCAAACCTTTACACATTCAAATGCATTAGAATAAAATGGAGATAGATAATCATTAAATTATATGATGATGTATTTGGTACACTTTAATCTTTTGAAGAAAAGCATCAAAATTTTTTTCAGGGGTTTCTGTTTACAGATTATGAAATATATGTAGATAGCTTTATGGTTTTAACATTGAAGCTTCTTCATTATTTCTTCCTGAAAGGCTACTCTTCAATGTCATCTGAAACATCATCTTCCCAGTGCTTGCTTATTTCAGGAATTTGAGACACATCAGACATCTTGGTATTAAAAGAGGAGCCTCACCAAACTTTCTTTCTGGATGTCTGTGTATATGCGTTTCTTAAATCAAAAATTTGAAACAAGAGCATGCCTTTTTTTTTTTTAAAGATGAAATAGCAAAATATAAAACTTTAACTCTCAAGAATTCTACAGTGAAAAGTTAGATAGTTTTTATTTCTGCAGACTTTGTGTGTCTCAAAATGATAGAAATAGCAAGAAATAGTTTCTAGAAGCCCAAATGTTAGTTTTAAGGTGATATCTGAGAGTCTAGGTTTACCTTTTGTTTTACACAACTCTAAGTCACATGGTTCACATGTAGTGTGAACTAGAAAAATGGACGTTTTATGTATTGGTACATTCTAGCTACTGGTCCTAGCCACAAAGTCCAGTACAATTTAATTTAATTGTAAAAAATAAATTAATAAAAGAAGACAGCAAAAAAAAAATTAAATAATAAAAGTGAATGTGAGGTAGGCTAAGATTTCTCTTTCTAGTTTAGAAGGGAATATAGTGTTGACATAAAAGTAGATTAAGAATATAAAAAGTAGATGGAACGTGAAAAAGTTAACTTGCATATTTTGCAGTCTTTGAACCAGTGGTCATGGCATATTCATAGTGCTAAAGCAGAAAACTCAGCTTAACATGCCTTTGTCTTGTCTGAACAGTACTTTTCTCTGTCAAGGATAATCAGTACTTTCTAGTCCCTCATTCTATTCACTTTGGCAGAGGGAATGAAAAAGGGGAAACTTTGGCCTACTCTGGTTTCTACAGTTTCTACAGAAAACTTTGGTAAACTTTGTAGGTGGTAAATTCACTTTGGAAAGCCAATAATGATCTGAATAAAACAAATAAAACTACATACCTTAAAAAATTTAAAACTGTATTCAGTAAACGAAGAGCAAGGAAGATACCCAGTTACGTAAATGTTCTCCATGGATATAGTGGATCACACTAAGAGGTATGGAGAAACTCGATGAGTTCACTTAGAAAGTTAATTACATTTTGCTCTACCTTATCCAAATACATATTTTTGGTCATGATTATTTTTAAAAAAACATGGTGGCTCCTATCAGTTCCAGTTTTGTTACAGAATAGCACAAAGTGAGATAATTTGGGGTAAAGAAATGGAAGCTCTAAATTAGCCCTAAAAATTTCAAGTACAATTTCTAATGTACATGACAAGAAATAGCATTGGATTCCCCAAAACTCCTCCCTATGGGAAAACTGACGTTGCATTTACTGGAGCTTTGCTTGACAGCTACACCTGTCCCTTGAAAGCCTCGCATATGTTCCAAGTGGCCTAACATTCAAGGGGGAGATAACACATTTGCTGCAGCTTTCTTTGACTTTGGGAAGATTAAATACAGTTAAATGTTATTCTATATGAACTGATTTTTTTAAATTAAATTACTATACACTCAATTGAAAGCAAAGTAAGAAGGGCAATCATTTTTTAGTGTTTTGTAGAAATTTAATAAATGGAATCTCCAAATGCAAATCTTTCATCTCTTTAACTTTACTAAGAAATACAAAAAAAACTCAACTTTCAGTTAATTTAAAATTTCTATCTTTAATATCTCAAATTTGCAAAGCCCATAAAATTTTTAAAAAGTAGCGAACACTTGTGATGAATCATTTTTAATACCTTTTAAAAGATAATTTAAAATATTTTGAGGTAGCTAACCGCTTAACCTTGTGGGATAGCAACATTCCCCACTGTTTCTAAGAATGAGTCCTTAACAGTAACAGATTTGATTATTTTTGCTTTGTTATTAATAAAATTGTGTTGGCAATGTCAGCTGTTGCTACGATTCTATGAATTATCTCTGCTTTGAAGAACCATGCCCCCTCCCCACCACAAAAACAAAAGCACACTCATTTGATAGCAAACCTGTGTGAAAGAGAAAGGCTACCAACTCTAAGCTTAACTGAAGTCAGAGAAAGCTAGTAAATCAATCCAGGCATTAGAAATTATTAGGCATTAAACTTTGGGGGGATTTTATATTAATTCTTTTTATAACAGTCAGTATAATCTCTTCTGTGCCTGTTTCCGTTGCATGTATAGAGAAATTCTAGTCAATGGCAAAACGCTTTACTGCTGCCATTACTGCAGACTTTATGGATCAGAGATGTGTCAGCATGTTAGCTTTAGCAGTAATGCCTCTTTTGTGTGAAACCTTATGGGCCTTGCAGGCACTCTCTCATTCTGACACTCATAAAACGTTCAAGTCTCATATTTATTATTTAATTTTCTTTCTATATATAGCAACAGAGCACTTCAATATATGAATGTGTAGCCAAAAAAAAAAGAAAAAAGAAAAAAATGACAGGCAAGCGTGAATGGGACTAATGAGTTTTAATAATACACATATTAGGGACTGCTAAAGGAAGTTTAATTAAGAAAAACAAGTTGAGCATGAAATTCATTTTAGAACAAATGCAATTTAAGTTACTGGTACAGATGTAAAATCAAAAACCACAGTGATACATCACAAGAAATAAACTTTCAGGCTGAGACTTAGACCTACTTAATGCAGTTGACATCTTAGGATCTGCCTTTAAGTTGCTGAGCTTGGGTTTGACTTATGAAATAAGATAATATACACTTTTTTTACAGTGTTTTCCCTTTTCTCTGGTTTCTGTAGCAATTTTTGTTTAGTATTTTAACTGTATATCTAGCTACACTTTTTGTACATAATACTAATTCCCTTGAGATAGGCCACACAGCAATGGTTTCTTTTTCTGTAGTCTGCTTCTTTAATACCACATATGCCTGCATCTGGAGCCCATGCCACCCCTTTGAGAATGCTGTAAGTGGTTCTTCAATAAGAAAACTGTTTATGTATCTATCCATTTACCTGCACCGATAATTCTGTTTAACTTTTGGCATAATTGAGAAAATACATAGTTTTATTTATTTGTTTGCTTATTTATTTTGTAGTTACAGTGTATCGGGGGCTGGAAATTGAGGAGGAGGTAGAATGTCTAGCAAATATTGCCTTAGAAT
Organism: Pteropus medius; assembly: GCF_902729225.1. Lineage (NCBI taxonomy): Eukaryota > Metazoa > Chordata > Mammalia > Chiroptera > Pteropodidae > Pteropus > Pteropus medius. The sequence goes on from NW_024342473.1 coordinate 3,134,830, forward strand.
GTGGTTTTCTTCCATTTGGTCTGTATCTAAATAACAGAGGTACATTCTAGAAAGAGTGAAGAAGTCAGATCATAAAATGGGGGTCTTATATATCTTTCTCAACAACTGCCTTTTTGGAAACATCCAAATGACATCCTGATTTATTTATATAGATGTTGAACATCACTTATGTACAACAGTAGTTTTTTGTTCTTTGACACACCCAATGAATGTTGAGTCTTCAGGAAAAAAAAAAAGAGGTTAATCGTAATATTTCAAAGTAAGTTGAAAATTCTTGTTGCCTTTTAAAAAATAGTTATGGTGAATACTTTCATACTGTCATATGGAATATTCATTATGCTTGGAAATTCAACAATGTTACATATGAAATCTATGATAATATAGATTAGGTAAAAACTAACTTGGGATTATTACTAGTATAAATGTTCTTCATAGGACAACCACTTTTTGTATAACAGAATTGACCAGGAAAACAGTGATTACTACATATGATGTTGACCAACAGATGTCACAATACTTGCACCTGAAAATACTACTTGAGCTGTTTAATAGTTAACCACAACACTAGAAGAAATAAAGATTCACTTCAATGACCATTATGTTTCAAATAAGTGCACCTGTCATTTTTAATTTAAATCTATATTACTTAGCTGTCCAAAACTTTACACACAAGTGACAATGTTATAAAAAAAAAAAAAAAAACTCACCAGTTTCATTTCCTCTTTAATTGTGCCAAGTGTTCCAATGCGTATGTTACTATGAGATTGATGTCCAAGTTCCTATTATTTAGAGCTGTGGTCTTTAGTAATAACATCAGAGGAGTTATTGAGTACATAGAAGTAAAACATTTTATGTAATGAAACAGTATTGTACCAGCAGTGTATATAACCTCTGTGATGATCGGCAGGGATTTCTGTCTGATTTTTTAAAGTGTGTGTGTTTCTCCTCAGCACCCAAAACAGTGCCTGGCACATTACTGGTGACTAATAAATACTTATTAAATGAATAAGAGACCAGGCTCTAGCTTCACATGTAACTTTGCTTAATAATTGGTCTTTTCATTTTTGCTTTTTATTTTTTTTCAAAAGATCATTTGTTATTTTAATTGGTAGATATTTTGAAGGCATGTGCAAAATTCCAAAAGCAAAAAGGGAACTATTTAAAAGATTGAATTTTAATGATTTTTGTATATAGTTTATTAGCTCTATTTTGATATATTACTATCAAGGCTGGCACGTGTAATAGGATAATTAACCAAAACGTACATTAGAGTTATTTTCTGCCGTGAAGAAAATGTGATATTTCAAGGAAATTTGGAAGCATTGATTATTATTTCAAACACTTAGGACTTGGACAATAAGATCCAAAATATAATGAAGTTTGACATTTTAGTCATTATTTAAGTACTTTTTCATTTTTTAAAATACTTTTTGATTCTTAGTTCCCTATTATTCAATTTTATTTAAACGGTGACTTCATTTAGCAACTTATTTTCCATGTGTATATTAAATTCTCGTGACTATTTGTTCATTGATGTTCTGTTACACAAATGGCCCATGAATAGAATGTTGCTTTGAAGCTCGTTATTATTAGTACTAATAAAACTGTAACGTGAAGAGAAAATAGAAGATGGGGTATCTGAGGAAGATTGCAAGTGTAATGTTCTTTCCCCTTTGGGGCATTGGCTGAGTTCTAAGCCAGGTCAGGGGTGACAGGAAACCATTACTGTTATTTGGTGCCTTCGTCAAAGGAGTTGGTGGTCTTAGTCCAGTTCCTAGTAGACAGTTACTTCTTAAACAATAGTCACTATAGTAATTGCCAATTCCAGTAGAAGCCTGAGAGTAAATGGACACAAAGGTTTAACTTCCTCATCTCTGCTAATCATCTTCTAAGGGATCAAGATTGACAAACCTTGGTACAGGGCCATACTGAGAAACAGCATTGCCTCTGCCAAAGTTGTAGCTACTCTCTGGCAACAAGTTTTTGTTTTTTTGTTTTTTTTTAGAAGACTTTAATTAAGCAGGGCACCAAGAATGGCAGTTCTCCACTATTCCCAAGCACATCAATTCACTGGAAACGAAAATAAGCTTAAATAGTGAATTGAGAGTATAGCACTGCTGTTAGGGTGTGCTATCTTCTCTATAAAGGTACTGGTAGCGTAATTAAGTTGCTTCTGGAAGCAACGACTTGTGACCCAAAGGTGGCCCCTTTCAGACAAAAGCATCAATTTAAGATCAAGAGAAGTAATCAGCTCTACCTGGCTGTCTCTCCTGAGCTCTTGAGTGATTACTCATTTTCTTCTGGGGGATCACAGGGTTGCCAATTGGTTTTCAAAATGTGTCCTGCAGTATTTTACATATACATTAAAATTGTTGTTCATGGTTTTGTTTGTTTGTTTGTTTGTTTTTCCTGTCTTATCAATTCCTGCCCCTCTCACCCAACTTTACCTTCTTATTCATTTGGAAGTCGAGACTTCTAAGTAGATTCTAGATTTAACAATATCCGTCACTAACAAGAAACTCTAATATTTAGCCATTTGTTGTAATGATGGTTATAGAAGAAATATTTAGTTGTGGAATGCAGAAGGAAAGGCTATCACTTAAATCTCTTTTTCTTTGTGTTGCCAGAAAAGCTGTTACGGCATCTTAGAATCCTTTTTTTTCCTTTTTTTTTTTTTTGCCAAATAATAACGGAATTAGCTACCAGTCTATCTGTGCACATCCTGCATGATGAGGATTTTCATTGTACTTTAATTTGTTTCTACCTCTTCTCTGTTTTACCTCCCTTGTTGCAACTCTAATTGAGATAATGCCTTCACAGAGGTCAATCATCACAGAGATAAATAAAAACTGAAGTAGGGTTAATTGATGAAAGATAAATAATATAATGAATGAATGAGTTATTCATTCAAGAAATATTTTCTGATGACCTACAATGTAATAAATTATTTTGGGGAATGGTTACTAAAAATCAACAATTCAAAAGCTATAGCCTCTATTTTTGAAGAGTAAGGCTAATCTAATCATGTTATTTTTGTGATCGTAATTCTTCTTATCATTCTTGGGATAAGATCTTACATTCTTAAAATGGCCTAGAAATTCTTGAATTGTCAGCTCCTCTCCAGCCTGATGCCCACCCTTCTCTCAAGTCACTCCAATCTCTTAGTTCTTGGAAAGCCTCAGGCTTCACAGCATTTGGGTCTCCTCTTGCCTCTCTCTAACACACTCCTGGTCCTTACCTGCCAACTCCTACTCATCTTTCAGAACTCAGTTTACATATCACTTCTTCAATAAAATCATCTTTTCCACTCAAAGACTCATTAAATCTCCCCTGAGAGCCTCTGCATTATCCTCTTTGGCAAAGCATTTATTACTAAATAGTTATCTGTGTAATTGATTTACATAAAGTTTGTCTTCCCCATTGAACTGCAGTCTTGTAGAGAATCAGCACTATTCCCCTCTTGTTCATGTTTGCCTCTCCAGTGCTTCATGCTAAGTAATGTAAGAATGAAGAGAGAAACTGAGTTTATAAACTATTGTGATAAAAAGTACTGTGGGTTCAATCACAAGAAAAGTAACAAGTGCTTTGAGAGTTGAGGAAACGGAGTGTTTTTCTGGCTGGAAGGATCTGGGAAGGAAGTACAGACTTTTGAGCCAGGCCTTTAGAGATTTTATACACACACACACACACCCACACACACACACACACGCACATGTGCACACACACACACATATATATGTATATACATATATATGTATATATATATATTTTTTTTAAATTTTTTTCCACAAAGATAGAATGCTACCACCGATAACCTCTTCAATGTACTCATGATTTTTATCTTAGATTGTCCTTAAAATATTTACTTGGTAAAACTTTTTCTCCTATTACTGTCAAATTTTAGTTTGCCTTTTCTCCTTAACATTGCATTTTCTCACATGATTGGAAAGGTTCGTTTTAGATTAGAAGTAGCCCAAGAAGAAAGAGAACAAGTAGAATTACTTATATTTTCTGTAACTCTGGAAAACCATTGAGACTTGCCTACCTTTACTCCTAGAAGAAGGCTCTGGACAAAATTGAGAAAGAGGCAGCGTTTATCTGTAGTCTATGAATTCTTCTGCCTTATATCTTTCTGTGTGTGGGAATTCACTATATTCACAGAATTGTTTTCTTTTTTATTGAAAAGTTTTTCAGTGGCTTTGTGTTTCAGATCTTCAATTTAATTATCTGTTACTCTGATGATAATGATCTCTACTTTATGAAGACAATTAAATGAGGTGATGCAGTTAGCTCACTGTTTGGCCCCAGTCCGCGCTCAGTTGATGCTAGCCATTAATCTAGTGATTAAGTAATAATGGTCATGGAAGTATATACTTGTCACCGCATTAGTTCTCAGTAACTACATTTTGGTATGGCCATGATGTGGGCCATGGCATTTCTTGAACTTCTACATAATCAGCATATGAAACTTTGATATTCCCATCTCAGAAGAGACCCTTTGTAGCTGCTCCAAATTATGCCTATTGATTAACCCCAGAAAGCAGATCAGCAATCTTTTCATTTCCTTCCTGTTGATGTCCTGTGTGTTTTACTCTCCTCAAACCCTCAAACTGAGCATATGATTTCTTTGAGTTAGTCTCACTGGGGAGCAAAGCAAAATGTGTATCATGAAGATTAAGAAAGATCACACTCTTTGGAGTTAGGTTTGTTTCTTGCATCCGCCTTTTCTGAGCTTTGCAGTCTTAAGAAATCTGTCTAACTAAATAAATCATCATTTTTCTCATCTCAAACAAGAATACTTGGCTTAGAAATTTGTCGTGAGGATTAAATGACATGAACCATGTAATTTGGAGCAGCTCCAAACAGGGTGGTATTGAAACTTTTTCCAGCAACATTCTATAATCTGAAGCAGAGCATAAATGTTAGAAGTTAGGACTGGGGATAAGCAAGGCAAGAATGGTAAAATTTCAAGGAGCAAAGGTCATGAGAAATGGTAATTCTAGGGATGAACAGAGTAATTAGATTTGGATAGGAAGGTATGCAGTACCAGAAGGGTACAATTAGAAAAAGAAATAATAAGAAGGATTGCTGCAAAGGCTTGGCAAGTAGTTGATGATCTGTATATTAGTTTTTTTGTGGTCATTTTCAGATAAATGTGGATATATTCTAAGCTATACTTCAAACTGATCATGAAAATAAAATTGTTTTTGGTTTCTTTATCATCAATTCATTCACTAAGGTAATGGTTCCTATACCTTTGTGATTATGTAATTTTGTGTTTTTGATAAGCAAACCATAAAAAGTATAAAAAATATATATATATATTCCCACACAAATATCTCTATCATCAGATTGAAAAACATACAGAAAAATAGACATTAAAAGATGAAAAAGATAAAATCAGTATTTTTTTAATACGTTATAAATCTGGAAGTCTTCATTCCGTCATCTATTAATACCTCAAGGCATAGAGATTCTTAGGATATACTTATAGCTGAAAAGATAGATATAAATTAGTATTTCAAGTCATCTTCTTGATATTTGTCTGACTTATTATTATATTCGATTAAATAGCCTTTGTTTTTAGTTTTGCAATGTAGCTGAAGCAGAGCATGTGCTATAGGTTGGAGAAGTTTCATTTCTGCTCATTTCTTGTTCTTGTAGTTGTATTGCTAGTATTTTCTTTAATACACATATACATTGTGGGAAACGATTCAGCAGTCTGTTTGGTGACAGTTACTTCAATTAAAACATGATGAAAAATGTATAAATTTACTTATCCAAAGATGTAAACTCTCATACATCACTATACATTGAAAAAGAAGCAGAACAAGAATAAAATGCCACTGCCGGTAAACCTACTGCGTTATATAGAACTTTACACCATCCTAAAAACATTTCTAGCGCTATGTGAATCACACAACCATGTGAAGGCGCTTGTATTAAACCATTAATTCATATTAGCAAAGATTCATTTCTTTCTCTTTTTGTTTTACAAAAAATATTGTGATACATAGAAGTTTGGTGATTTACTTCCCTTTTTCCTGGTCATCTTGTGGTGGCATATGAACACAGTGCTTTGGAGATCCCTGCTCCACAGTACTGCCAGTTTAATTTTCTTGTGAATAAATTTAATCATACTCTTCCCTTGCTAGGAATATTTAATGGCTTTTCATCACCCAGTGAATAAAATCTAAGCTCTTTAGCCTTTTAATGAAAGGCTTGCTTGATTTGGCTATAACCTGCCTTTCCAGTCTCATTCAATACTCAACCTCATTTACTCTGTGTTCTGGCCAAACTAAACTGTGCGCTCCTCAGCTGTGGCTGCTTCTTTCCTTTCTGCCATAGGTTAGATTTCCCAGGAAAGAATAAAGACTCTGGGATGGAAGTTTGCCATCAGAAAGTTTACTGGGGCATGCCATTGGAAAAAGTACGGGGGAGGGAGTGAGAGAATCACAACCAACTCCTCCCTCTGCCCCTTTCCACAGAGAGCCTTGGAGCTGGGATGGTCCTTTGGATCTGGTCTGCATTGAGGCAAAAAGGCCAGGCCTTTCTCCATGCGTGTGGACCAGTCACTGAGAGGTGAGCTAGCTCCAGGGAGGTTGAGCATGGCAGTACCTACTACGTACCCTTTCCACTGTTCCTGGAATGTGCCCTTTGCCTGGAATCTCTTGCATGACCATTAGTGTTTGTTCCAGCCCTATTCGTTATTTGAGACCCAGCTCAAATTCCCCCTGATTTACGAATTCTTTCCTAATCTACTAACTCAAGGTAGCCCTGTTTCTTCTTTTTAAAGCCTAACAACATTTTGTCGATTACATTCATTTGCTTATTCATCCTGTTTTTATGTACTTACTATGTGAATTAATTACACATTAGTTACTTTAAGTGTTCAGTTACAGAAAGGACTCACGGGACTCACATCGTTTATACTCATTGGACAGCTTTATTACAAGCAACAAATACAATAGAGAAACAACAGAAAAAGCGTGTATATTGAATAGGGTCCAGAAATCTCAGATTCAGGCTTTTTTGTTGTCCCACTGCTGGGTCATACAGGATAACTCTTGTCTCTAGGTCTTGCCACCAGTGTGCATGTGAAACATATTGGTATAAGAAGCCCAAAATCTGTTGGTGGTCAAGTTTTCTTACAGTAAAGTGGTCACATAGGTATATTCCAGTTATATAGCCAGACTTGGCCATTGAAAATCACCACTCTCCACTGAAACCAGTTATTATTAAATGCAAGTATTATTAAATTATCATTACTAAATCCAATTTTTAAATCAAATATTATTGCTAAGTACCGTTGACAGGCTGATATATTCCGAACTCAACTCATAAACTCATAGGTACAAAACATTATTTAGCTTTAATTAATATAGTCAGTCTTCATTATTCCTGGATCTATATTTGCAAACTTGCTTATTCATTACAATTTATTTGTAACTCCAAAATCAATGCTCATGGTGCTTTCACTGTCATTCACAGACATAAGCAAAGCAGAAAAAACTTTGAGCTGCCCTATGAGCACGTTTCCAGCTGAGGTTAATCAAGGTGATAGTCTGCGTTCTTGTTTCAGCTCTCATACAGAGCTGAACAGAGGATAGGGAGAGAGGTAGAGTAGAATAATGCAAGAAGCCCAAGCTCTGGGCCAGTTAGAGGAGGTTGGAGTCCTAACTCTGGTCCTCTTAGTGGGGTGGCCTCAGACAAGTCACTTCTGAATTTTGTTTTCTCTTTCGTAAAGTAAAGAAAATAGAATTTACTAGCATGAATTGTTTTTAAGGTTTAAGATGATAACATAATTATGTTAAATATGTGTGTGTGTGTGTGTGTATCCCTAGGGGCAATGAATTCGTGTTCCCCAATTCAGTGTTTGCAATGACTGTATAGAGCATAGCTACAATAAATGACAGCAATTGATTGTATTGGCCAAGCTCTCTGCAGCTCGGTAATAAGCATGCAGTCTATCCAGATCAGCTGAGATTTACCAATCCCTACACTTCGTAAAGGGTTTTCACATGGATTTTTTGATGGATATAAATTATTTTTAGAAAAACCAAAACACAAAATCCTTGCCCTTGAATAAGAAATTCTTCGGGGAGGGGGGAGCAGTTCAAAAATAAAACAAAAACAAAAACAAAGCAATATTGTTTCTACAAAACAATATTGTAGGTGTTTGGGAACAATGACTGGATTATACTTGTCTTTAAATCCTCAAAACATTGAACACAATAGCTTATACGTTGTGGATAAAAGTAAATGCTTGTTAAGCTAATGAAAGATTGATGAATGTGGCCACTCACTGTGATTATCTAATGTCTCAGTCTCTCTACTTTCTCTATAATCGTTTCTTTGGTCTGAGTCACTCAGGAACACACTAGTTGATAAACCAGCTATTATGATGAATTAATGCAAGTGAGATAATATATTCTCATTTATGATGTCTTTTTAAATGTTATTTATTTTTTATTTTATTTCTCTCAGTGGGATAACAAATGCTTTAACCCAAAGGGAGGAATAATGGAGGAATTTGTGAGCTAGTATCTCCACTAACTTCAAAGTCAGACGAAGCTAGTCCTGTGTGGATTGATAGGGTCACCTAACTGCCTGGTCTGCTGAGTAAGGCTTTTCTGACCTATTTTAATGTTTTTACCATAAAATATTTTGCACATACAGGAAAATACAGAGAATTCCATAACAAAGATGTGTGTGTGTGTGTGTGTATGAGTCTGTGTGTTTGCGTATAACCCAACACTGTCAAATATTAAGATTTGTAAAACTTGCTGTAGGTAATTAATTACTGGTCTTTTAAGACCTCACCACAATTTATCTATCTTAGGTGCCAATTAATTAATAATAGTTAGAACTTAAGTTCATTCTCTTTCCTTCTTATCCAGGGATTATAATGTCCTGTTAATACAAATTTATGTATCTGTGAAGAATATGTAGTATTATTTTACATATTTTAAGCTTTATTTAAACAGTATTTTACATAATCTTCTGCAACTTGCTCTATTCAAGAATTTTGATATTTATCTATGTTTATATATTTAGGTTTAGGTTCTTTATTTGCACCGAAGTATAGAATTCTAATTTTTTAATATATCATAATTCATTTGTCAATATCTATTAGTGAACATTTAGACTATTATGAAGTAAGGATTTTTTGGTTACCTATTATTATTTTAACATAAACAACCAATCATTGCATTCAATGTAAAGCAAAAAAAAAAGGTTAAAAAATGTAATAAAATAAAATCTAAACTTTCAATATTAACAGGGTGTACCATTTAAATTTCTTGTTTCTATGAAACTGTCAGAGTATTTACCTAGACTCTATGTTCTGAAGGAACATAAAACACTTTCACAACTCAATTTTAAATGTACTAGGATCAGTTTTTTTAAAGTGTTAATTGTGGAGTGAAAGACTACATCATGTGCAATAATCTAGAGGATGGCCTTTGAATCAGATGCCAGTGGGCTCCTGGATCTGTTATTGATTAACTGAGAGACCTTGGCCAAGGTATTTAACCTCTTTAACTCTCAGTTCCTCATCTGTAAACAGGGGATAACTGATGAACCTGTATTATAAGGTTGTTGTAAATGAGATGTATATGCATGAAAGCTAAGAGTTTGGAATATACTAAGGAAGCACCAATAAATAGGAAAAAAAACTTGCCAAAAATTCGAGTCTTTGTAGTTAGGCATATATATATAATAAATACATATGTAATATATATAATACATATTATTACATATAATAAAATATATACCTCTATATATATTTGAAATTTTAATAATTTAAACAAACCATTTTTTTTTTTTTGCATTACACTTGGCTGACTATTACTATAGTAGCAACTTCTGAAAAATCTTTGGGGTCAATGCTATAGTTCTCCGGTAAGCCCATGAGAAATGGCATATTTTTGTAACCTCAGAAACTAAACATTATTAGAATGTGAAAATTCACCGTGGTGTGCAGGATTCGAATCCTTCACAATTTGTATTAGAGTAGCACATCAGGGGGAAACAGGAGCCCCTTTATTTTTAACACAGCTAAGGATTTGTAAATACAAAAAGAAATGTTATTTTATTAATAACCAAACAAGTACTTTTTATTATTAATGAAATACCAGGTATGTAAAAAACTTTTAGAAATTATTGTACTTGAAAATTAGGCTGAATAAAAAATAGTGATGGAGACTTTTAAGGCCTCACCACTGGTCTTTTATTTTATGTGTAAAAAAGGTGTTTTTTAAACACCAAAATGTTTTAGGAAAAACTCAGCCATGCTGTGGCCCACCAGAATTCTGCACAAGAATAAGCATAACATGCTCTTAACAGAAATGGGTTTATGTAGCTAAATCTTCAGTCTAAATTCTGGGACAGGAGTGGGATGGGTCTAAGCCTGTCTTTTGTATGTTAATGTGCTTTCACAGCCAAGGCATGCAAATTAACACAGATTTGAAGAAAGACATTTATCTCCTTATTGCCTTCTGTGATGGATTGTTCAGAGCTAAAGGAACACCAGGCTGAACCAAATCTCTTGCTGCCCTATATAGTTTTTACAATCTCCTTTTCAATAACACAAAATCAGGGCAGCCTCACTGCCAGACTAGCACTTCTTCAAGAATCTTTCCATAATATGACAGGATAGAACCATCTGTAATACATATCAACACTATTATTTTCAAAGTAAGCACTTTAAAAGGTGGCTTGAGCAAGACAAATATGCCGTTATAGGCTATTTTGAAGTTAATGTAAGATTATACTGTGAATTGCACCACACTGAATGCTACATTTTATTCTGATGCATTTTAAGTTGAACTGGGTAAACAGTGGTAGGTGTTTGATTAGTGTTAATATGCAAGATGCTATGATTAGGAATGATTGTTCTTTTAAATTACTGAGCAGTCTTTTTTTTATTACTATTATTCTTTTCTGATCTCTAACAGATAGAACAAAGGTTGTAATTTAAAATATATTGACTGTTACTCAAATGAATTTTCACATTGCAAATTTACTGATATGTAAGCTATATAGCTAGATGGTTATTAACTGTCTGCAAAAAATGATGCCAACTTCTGTCTCTTTTTCAAATTATATCTAAAGTCACTTTGTTTTTCAAATTTTTGGACTTGACTTTAAGGTGAGGGAGCTGTAACCAATGATTTTATGTGACTTTTGAGAAACAGCACATATTTTTACCTTATAAGGTATTTGCACTTAAAAGATCATATGGAACTAATACTAGTTTTCTTGTTTCAACATTAACTTTATTTATTCTACATAGCCTGGGATTGGGGACCACCTTTTTGTTTTTTTTAATGCAAACAATCATTCTTAAAGAGTGTGTTTATGTTCCAGTAATTTATTACCAATATTTTAAAAAAGGTTTCTGCTATTGAATTCTAATTTTGAGCATGTTTACCGATCGTATGCTTTGTTAAAGTAATTGAAGACTATCAAAAACAGGAATTTCCACATATAACCTTCACTGGAAAAACACTGTACTGTCAATGCTCTCAAAACTATATATTTGGACAAGGCCTGCTTCTGCTTAAATGTGTATAAAGTCAGCAGTCAGGTTTCTCAATCTTATAGTCAGTTATTTCACCTGTCATCTCATATATCAAACCATAATTTTTTACCTGACTCGAGCTACTATTCATGTATTTCTGTAGCTTGTAAAACCTCTAGTTATCATCACTCTGTCTGTTTTAGCTTGTTTGTACTAATGATTGATTTTCATTTTTTCTAGGATATAGACCTGCAGCTAACTGGATTTGATTTATAAGAGGGAAATCTACAGTCAATCACCACTCTCGCCACAGTGCTATGATGGAAAACAGAATGGTCAATAGGATATGGTCTGATAAATAGTGATGATTGAAGATGCTACTTCAATACATGTAAAATCAATGGGAGACACTGGCTACATGAAGAACTTTCTGAGCTTTTCTCAGTAGGCTTACCTTTACAAGATTGGAGGCGTATTCTACCATTATAAGGTCTTTCTAAAGTGGATACAAATACCTTTGCCTCACTGTAACCAGGCAACTAGACAACTAATGTGGGACCATGGCACTATCCAGATGCACGTGGCCAAACTATGTTTGGAGATCAGTAATGGCATGCTTGGCACACAGGGGATTGGGTGCCTCACTGACTCTCTGTGTGTTGGGATGTTTCCTTCAGGCTGCCCATGTGCTCTCGCAAAAATTGGATGATGCAGACCCGCTGGTGACAACCAACTTCGGCAAGATAAGAGGGATTAAGAAAGAACTCAACAATGAAATTCTGGGGCCTGTTATTCAGTTCCTTGGAGTTCCATATGCAGCTCCACCAACAGGGGAACATCGTTTCCAGCCTCCAGAACCACCATCTTCCTGGTCCGATATCAGGAATGCCACTCAATTTGCTCCTGTGTGTCCCCAGAATATCATTGATGGCAGATTGCCAGAAGTCATGCTTCCTGTATGGTTTACTAATAACTTGGATGTGGTTTCGTCATATGTGCAAGACCAGAGTGAAGACTGCCTATATTTAAACATATATGTCCCAACTGAGGATGGTGAGTTTACTGCAGGAAAAACAGGGAGATATATTTATATTTTTCTTTTATATTGTGAGCTCTAACAATATTAATTCTTGTGTACTGGTAGCATGCATGGCTTTTCCTGTTAGCATGTAGACATTTTACATGCGTGCATGCAGCTCTTTTTGTTTATGTGTGCTGGTGTACCTGTTCTTATTGTTTTCCTGTGCCTACTCATTTTTTTTCCTCCACAGCACGTATATTTAGGTAGAAATGGGTTCCTAATTTCCATTTCTTACCAAATGACTTCTGAGAAGATGCATCAACATTTCTCCATTGCATGTGCAGGCTCAACAAATTGGGGATCTTTCGCACTCAGTAAATGCAGGAGCATATTAAGTTAGATAGTGGTGTTGCATGTTCCGGCGGTCTGTGATGGAGCGCCATGTTATTTTCTAGTCTTCTATTCATTTTTCAGTAAAAAGAATATCCAAGGAATGTGCCAGAAAACCCGGCAAGAAAATATGTAGAAAAGGAGGTATGTATAAAAGTGAAAATAAAAACTGGGGGAAAAAGCTTGCAGAGCAAGAACAAGATATTCTCCCTAAGGATGATTTGCTGATGCTCGGAAGTGAATGGTTAGGTGATGTGGAATTAAATGAAGCCTGTCAAGGAATAGAAAGATGGTTAAAGAGAATTCTAGCTGAGTAGTAACAATGAGAAAACTCATTGGTGGAGCCTTGTGTTTTGGTGCTGGTAGCATCAACAGGAGTTGAATATCTGCTTTGTGTCTGTGGATAGAGAAAATAATACTTAGGCTATTAGGTTGTCTGCAAGGAACCCAAACAAGGTTGCCTTCTCCACTGGTCAACTTTTCATCTGCAAACCACTTTTCTAGAGATATAGATTTCTATTCCTGTTAAAATTGATAAATTCAGGCACAAGCTTAATTTTTTGTTTATTTAGTCTTAGTTCCTTCAGAACATCCTATGAACTTTCTCATGTAAGGTAAATTTAACATAACTTTTGGGCAATTACTGTTATTAAATAATGGTATTTTTTCTCAGTCTTTACATTTTCAGTTATTTTTCCAGAGAGAAACAAGATTTTGCAGATTTTTATACTGAATATTTAGTCTTAAATTTACTTTAACATTTTTTATATTTACGTTAAACAATTTAAAACATAGGGAAGAACATGATTTAGAAGCTATAGTTAAATCAACCTTCAAATCATCCTCTAGCCAGATTGAGCAAATGTAGACACTGACAGTTGCAAGCTTGCATCTGAATGTAGCTTGTCCACACTCCATTTTTTGGTATAACATCTAGTACATCACTCATAGAAGAGTATAAGTTTCTATGGCAGTAAATTATCTTAAGTGTTATTTTGACCTTATTCATAACTTTGCAGAATTTCCAATCTTCATACAGAAGTCATATTAATATTCTAACGCTGTACATTCTATCTCTCTATGCACTTCTAATCTCCTGGTTGGATCAAGTCGATTTCATTACAACATCCTTGTGGTGTAGGGAGTGACTAAACTGTTCCATTTTATCAAGATCACATTCTATGGAAGAATATCCATATAACAAAATTCTCCACTATAGATCAGAAATATTTGCATTAAATTGGATTTTGTTTTGTTTTGTTTTTGTTCTTATTTCTTCGGTCATACTGGTAAAATGGGATTTAACTTTTATTTTATTACTGATGCCATGATTTGCGTTAAAACCATAGCATGCTTAAGAAGGTGGATATGGAGGCTACAAGGATGTTTGAAATAACTAAATCAAAGTCTCTTGTTTTTCTTCAAATGAGAATAACTGCAGTAATTTACATGCCTTCAACTAATGTACAATACTGCAGTGGTTATTATTATGCAGCATATCAAGCACGTGTAATTAGCTAAGTGACTTTCACCTCCTATCACAAAGATGTTGATTCACAAAGTCATAAATAAAGATGCTATTGAAGATTGCATAAACAGAGCATAATAGATAAAAATATCTACAATCAAAAAAATAATGACACCAAAAGTTTAGCTAATAAGGGAGAAAGTGACCTTTTTCTCAGACAACTTCAGATAGGAATGGTTTCATTAAAAAATTCTTTTTCATTGTTTTTTGGATTGTTGGTTCTATCTGCTTTATGAGAGCTGGCAAAAAGGTATATAGGCTGAGCTACTTATTTGGCAAATTTTGAACTAATTTATAACTACCCTAACGACAAAATCTATAGCTACTTCCTTCGATCTGTGTGGTTTATAGCTCATATCTATAGAGCGTCTTTATAGCAAACATTGTAAAAAATTATTTAGCTTTGGTATTTAATATATCCTATCAATATTAAATAATTTCTGCTGATAGATGTTTGTATAGTATTCCACAGTCTAGATAACAAAGAACAAATTTAATTTTCTACATAAATAGTCCTTTTAAAATAAACAAAACTAAAGTTTAGAGCTTGATATTTTAAGCATAAGTATAGAAATTTGTTTTCCAAACTTTTAATTTTTTCCTTCTCTCTCACGAAGGGTCTATTCTGGTCACTTCAAGAAATTATATTTTCCTGATTGAAGAAAATATTAGGCATTTAATCTCTATGCACATACTAATATATATTATATATGAACTATGAGTTCTTCAACAGAATTCTATAAGTTTATAAATGATGGTTCAGGAACTCTAGGAATAGTTGTGTTGCATTTTATCTAGGTGCTAAAAAAATTCTGGCTCGTTATTATTTATGTCTTACTCTTTTAATTGTGTGTGGTCATCTGCAGAGGCAAATGGACCCCACCCCTGTGACAAGTACACTATAACGTGTGCATGCTATATCATTCAAAACTGTTTCTTAATTGCCATTTATAAGTCATGCACTATTCAAGGGAGTTAGTAATAAAACAAAGATCTCTTTTCCTATAGAACTTACATTCAAGTGAGCTTACAAAGAACAAAGCATTTTTTGCACTTTGTATGAAAGGAAGAAAATCTTCCTCCTCCTTCAGAGATGCCTTGCTATAACTTTTAAATAGAACTTTTATAAAATTTTCCTGTGCTTTTGAAGAAAAAAAACATACTTTTTTTTTGCCAATAGGCTGCCTCTCGTTTAAAATAGGTCCCAGTTGCACTTTTTAATCTATCTTTTTATATTTCCTATGACAGTTTTAGCCATATCTTAATTACTCTCTAGATATTTCTTCAGGGTTTCTCCTTGCAAAATTGAAAGAAAGCATGAGGCTTAAAATGAGGTGATGAGATGACTCTCAACACTTGGCCAAATAGCAGATAACATGTAATAGAAACTGGAATTTGGATGTGGAGGACAAACAAAATCTATCACAAAATCTTTATGAGAAAGAGTATTGCTATTATTTTACAAATAAGAAAGTAGGTTCTAAGGGTTTAATGTTTTGACTCAGTTTCTACCATTAAAAGTGGTAGAGTCAGGTTTGGCCCTAGTTCTTTCTTGTATTAGATGCATTTTTATTATGTTAAATTACCTCCTATAGGTAAATTCTATAGCAGAGGCTGTTTATCTTTCTACCCTCCCTTTCTTCTTAGTATTTTTACACATTCCAATATATCGTAAATTTTTTTATTCTCTCAGTTGACTCTATTTAAGACAGATTTAATGCTCACCTTAATTGCATTCAGTCAGCCAGTGTTAACAACTGATTTCCAGGGAACATTTCCTGTACTCGTTTTAGTGAATATTTTTAAATAGTATATATGTTTTCATATTGTCCAGACCAAGATCCCAACATAGTCTCCTGGCTGCTATCAGCAGCAGCTTTAATTTGCTTATGCTTCATTTTGTTTCTTTAGGTTTCTCTCCTGTGAGAGTTGCTAATGAATCGCTAAGTGGTCAAATATTAGGCAGTAAACATGAGAAGGAGGAACAAGAGACCCAGAGAATCCACAGACAAATTTCTTGGCTCATGTATACTCTACAGTTGTGTAGCTTTGTATTTCTCCAGCACTTTGACTATTATTTCCATAGTTCTTTTGAGATGAATACAAAGTTAATTTTTATTTCTGCAGTGGCAAGAAATTGTTTTAATTTACTCCAATTTTTAGTGTACAGAAAATTAGAATCTTTATAGATGGCTCTGGTATGATTCGTGACTTCTTGCACATTTTATTCCTGATTTTCATAAGTATTTTGCTTTTACATGCTCTGTTTAGTAGTCTTTACCTTACATACTGTTGAATTCATTCATAAGCCTTTTCTACAAATTTAGGGTTTATTTGGTTGTTTATTGAACGAAGACTGATTTTTCCATAATTAAATATGTATAACAGTGAATCCTACCATTGTCAACATGTTTAGGATTTTAAAAGGAGACTATATTTCAGAATGTTCTTCTTTCTTGCTTATATATTTCTAATTTATTTATTCATTTAACACACATTTACTGAGTCCTTAATCTGTGCCAATCAGATTGCTGCTCTAGATCCTAGAGATACATCAGAGAAACAAACAAAAACAAAAACAAAAAAAAATGTATGTTGCCCTTCTGGAGTTTACATCCTAGTGTGTGGGGATAAATGGTAGACAATAAACAACTAAATTTAAAAGGTGTAAAAAGATGAGAATTAAACAGGGTATGGAGGATCAAGAGCGCTAGCATAGAAGGTGAAGATAATTTTAAATACAATAATCAGTATAGTTCTCACTTGAGCAAAGGCCTGAAGGAGATGAAGTGAATATCTTGGGAAAGCAAAGCAAAGTGCTAGTGTAAAGGCATTAAGATGAGGGTCTGCCTTGTGCGCTTAAAGAATATCTAGTAGTATAGTATTGTATTTCTGTAAAGTGTAGAAAGAGAGAGGCAACGAGATTCAGATGATCTGACTTTATATTAAAAAGATCATTCTGGCTGATGTAAGAGTAGGCTGACATCAATTAAGATTGAAAAAAAAAATGTAGAATGGGAGCCACAGTGGAAAGATGCTGTTTAGTTTTAGGCATATTAAATTTCAGGTAACTCTTAGACACCCAAATGCAGACATCAAGGTACCAGTTTGAAGCTCAGGAGTGACATGGAGATGGAGATATAAATTTTGGAGCTATTGTGATATAAAAAGTAAAAATTTAAAGTCATAAGGTCGAATGAGAATAAAAAAGATTGAATGAAAACAGAGAAAAGAAAAAGACAGCAGAGTTTGATCCATGGGATATTCCAACATGAAGAGATCTGGGAGAACAGAAGGAAAGATAGTGGAGACTGAGAAAGTACATATGAGACAAGAGGTGAATCAATGTTTTCTTTTGTTTTCATGGAAAATAAAGAAAATAAAATAAACATCTAAATAAACACAGTGATCTGCTCTGTCAAATGAACTGTTGTGCAATGGTGTGGGTCTGACACACTGTTGTGGGTCTGAGAGAAAACGAGAGAAAATTTGGAGTCGCTGAGTATAAGTAACTATTATAAGGAGTTTTGCTATAAAAAGGAGCAGAAAAAAATGGGAGCACAAGGACAATAGAAGTTGTTTTTGTTGCTGTGTTAAGATGGAAGAAATAGAGATAATAGACTGCTAAAATAATATTTTTAGAGAAAGACGATCTGGTGCACAATTGAAGATTTTGGAATAAAAAGAGCATAGGTAGATGATTAACGATTAAAATTAACATGTAGCTAGGCAGAGAAATGTTAGCAGGTTTCTATTCCCATAGGATTGCTTCTATTTTAGTTATTGGATCTATAATATAAGAGAAATGGAGATAGGATTAAAATTGGTGAACTCTTAATGTGTTCTAGACATTTAGCCTTATTACTTTACTTAATATCACAACAATCCAATGAGGTTCTTATTCGCGCCTTACAAATGCAGAAATGGACAACCAAAGAGATTAAGTGTCTTGATCAACGATACATAAATTTTTGGTAGCCAACTATAAGTTCTTTGTGGAGACTATTTTAGAACAGAGAGACTAAAACAAAATAACACAACAGCAACAAGAAGAATCCTGTTTATATGAGAATCCAGATCACATAGAAATGGAGGCCCATTTGCTAGCAGAAAAATCACTGTATAGTGGATTAATAACATCTGGTTCATTTGGGGTTTGAAGATAAGTGGGAAAACAGACTGAGCCAGAGATTTAGCTTTATATTTGAATTAGTAGCTCTGGACAGATATGGTTAAATAATCTAAAAGCTAAACAATTTAAGTTGGAACTCAGAAATGAAGAAGATCTATGAGGTTGTAAAGTTTTAAAAGGATATCAATTGTTCCATTGTTTACTGACAGGCAGTGAGAATCTCCTGAAGCAAATGATTAAAAGACCATTATAGTTGTCCAATTTTTCTAGAAAATAAACACTTTTTTCTTATAGAAACTAGAGTTGAAGTTGAAAATATTTAAGACTTATGCCATCAGCAAAAAGAGTTATGCCACAACATAAATCCTTTGTAGAAAGAACTTTCC
This sequence comes from Pteropus medius, assembly GCF_902729225.1. Classification (NCBI taxonomy): domain Eukaryota; kingdom Metazoa; phylum Chordata; class Mammalia; order Chiroptera; family Pteropodidae; genus Pteropus; species Pteropus medius. The sequence goes on from NW_024342473.1 coordinate 3,153,811, forward strand.
TTTCTCTTATCCATTGTACTAACACAGTTCCTTTATGTGTTGTTTTCATATATAGAACATACTATTAGCTTAATAATTATGGTGCAACCTTTGGTTAAATTTACTTCTGTATTACTTACCATTACAGATTTCGTTGATAATATTTTGGCCTTTAATATTTCTCCTGTGAATTCTCTTCTTTCTTTCCCCATAGTGGTACATGCTAAAGTTGTTTAGGAAATGACCAACCTTAAAAATCACACCAGTACATAAATGTGCTAGTCACAATCACAGAAACTCATTTTGGAGTTGATAATCTTAAATGCTCGACTAGATGTGGAGGTATAATTCCTAATCATAAATTTTTACAGAGATCATTATTAGTGGATAGAATATGTAACACTTCTGTATTAGATTCTTAGGGCTGCTATAACAAATTGGCATAAACCACGTGGCTTAAAAAAAGGAAAACAAAAACAAAGATTTATTCTCACAGCTCTGGAGTGGAGAAGTCCAAAATCAAGGAGTTGGCAGAGCTGATGTTTCTGGAGACTCTGATGGAGAATCTCCCCACCTTTCTCCTAGCTTCTGGTGGTTGCCAACAGTCCTTTGTATTCCTTGGCTTATAGTTGCATTGCTCTAGTCTCTACTGTTATCATTAGGCTTTTTTTTCTGTGTGTCTCCCAGTGTAGTGTCTCCATGTTCTCACATAGCCTTTCTTACCAGAACACCTGTCACAGGATTTATGGCCCATTCCAATCCAGTATGACCTCATCTTAGTTACCTTTGCAAAGACCCTATTTCTAAATAAGATCATTCTATTACTTTGCTAAGGTTGCCCTAGCAAAGTACCACAAACCGCATGGCTTAAACAGTAGAAATTTTTGTCTCCCAGTTTTGGAGGCTGGAAGTCTGAGATCAAGGTGTCAGCAGAATTGGTTCCTTCTGAGGGCTGTGTGAAAGAATCTGTTCTAGGTCTCTCTCCTTGGCTTATAAGTGGTTGTCTTCTTCCTATGTCTCTGTACATCACATTCTCCCTGTATGTACATCTGTGCTCAAATTACCCCTTTTTATATGGACATCAATCATACTGGGTTAAGACCCACCCTCATGACCTTATCTTAACTAATTATATCTGTAAAGATCCTATTTCTAAATAAGGTCACATTCTGAAGTACTCAGGATTAGAATTTAAAAATATGAATGTGGGGTGACACAATTTAGTCACATTCTGAGGTTCTAGTTGGGTATGAATTCTTGAGGAACAGTAAGCACACTTCCACTTTTTTCAAACTGAATCCCCAGAAGGCTTTCATAATGGTGCTATTATTATGCCCATTTTATAGGTTGAAAAGTTATTGCTTATTGGGATTAAAAACTTACACAAGAACACATGGCTGCTAGTTAGGAGTACTGACACTCCTTTTCAAATAAAAACTCAGATTTTGTGTGATTTCTGTTTCCTATAATAGATACAGATTCTCTCTGTTCTCCTGAGAAAATTTAAAAATTTATCTTTAAGTATTTTTTTGTTGTTGTTAAAATAGAGTACTATGCATTAATGTGGATACTTTTAAATATCGAAGTGTTTGACTCTGTATAAACAAAATGATTCAGATTTTTTAATTTTTCCCTGAATTTTAAATGTTTTATCCAGATGGTTGCTTACATGCAAACATGATTTTAGATAAAATTAAGGTCTTTCTAATTTAAAATTGTAGTAGCACTGATTTTCAATACTGTTATATCTGTCATATTTAGGCAATTAGGCAAAGTTCTTTTTAAAATAATTTCTCAATTTAAGACCTATTTCTTTGTTTACTGTAATTCTATTCATCTGGTATCTATGTAATAATAACATTAGAGCAATTTAATTATAGCTTATATTTTCATTAAAACGTGCAAACTGTTGCAAAAATCAGCTTTAAACAATGACAAAAGGAAATCTTAATAAAGGATGCTGAAGTCAATGCAACCATAATTATAATCTTCAAAAGTAGAAAATTTGATTAATCAACATGGTCTTAAATTTCTGCTTCTCCTTTCAGAACTGAAGGAAGGAGTTGTCATTCCTCTCACTTCTTTTTTTTTGAGGCAAGACTTTTGGAGCAATTACTCCAAAAGAAAATGACACATTGTCTCCTAATCTTGTATGATAATAAAAAACACCTTCCCTCTCTCCTCTTTTTCTCACAAAAGAGTTCTTTTTCTTTATCTCCCAAAAGCTCAGGGCTCCTCTTCTAGAATGTTCTTTCCAAGTTCCTCGAAGTGGAAGTGGAAGAGGGAAGAGAAGGGATAGAGGGAAGTATGCAGCACAGATATGACATGAGGACAAATGTATCCCTGCCAAGTAGATGAGAAGCATTTGTAAATACCGCTGCTCAGCAAAGGGAGAGGGAGCTCTGGGGAGAGCTATTAAGAACATATAGGCTCCTTCTGATTTGGATTCCTAGGCCTCTCAAGAATAGTTCTGTCCTTATGAAGAGGTCTTTGGAAATAGGAATGCCTATTGCTAGTGCTAACTCTCCATTCCTGCTAAGTTCCCACTTGCCATGTTCCTCAGTTCACCATCTTTCCAGGTAGTGAGTAGGTGGCTTCAGTTTGTAGCTCTAAGCTTTCATCACAAAGAATTGATATGTTCCTCTGGCATAGAAGTTTACAAGCCAGGCAGATCCTGATATTTCCGAGCTGCCTATGAGCTAGGCATCCAAGTAGCCTGCTGGTGCCTCTTGTGACCTACCCTCAAGTCCCCACATCCTCACTCCCACAACACCTGGTACTACCATGGCCGCTTGGCTTTTCATTTCATACATGTAAGAGGGAGAGTCCACCTACAGTGCCAGATTTCTTTAAGCAAAAGAAAAAGGGAGAGGGGAAGGGAATTCTGTTGTTTCAAAAAAGTTTATGCCATTATTTAGGGAATTAACCTCATTTCAATGAAAACTGAAATTTTATAAATTTTGATTGTTAAGAGAAAAGATTTTCTATGATGACCATTTAAAATATTTTGTATTCCAACTCACCCTGAAAGGCCAGGGGTGAGGTTTTGTTTTGTTTTGTTTTGTTTTGTTTTGTTTTGTTTCTGTTTTTTTTTTATTTTATGAAGACCTTTAACCACCTGTGCAATTTAACAGGGGAGTTTTACGAGGAAAAAATTCTTATAGAATGTTTACTGAGATTAAGTGGAATCTTTGATTCCCGAAGTACTCTTCTTGCCCTCCTTTCTTCTCTCCTCCCTTCTTTCCTTTTTTATTCTTTTTGGTGTTGATATTGCTTTATTTTGTTTTGTGTTCTGTGTACAAAAGGCATTGCTTCTGATTTCCTACATGGCCGTTCCTGCTCTCTCAGCTAGAGCACCCATGGCCAACACCGCTGGAGGCTAAGTTGGGCGGGATATATTTTTTGCCCTCATAGACCTTACGTTGCAATGACAGTCTGCCAGTAACAAGAAGCAGGACATTTTTAAAATATTAAAAAATATTTTTCAATTAGATTTGGCATTCAATGTTATATTAATTTCAGGTGTATAGGATAGTAGTTAGGCATTTGTATAACTTACAAGGTGATTCCCCCAAAAGTGTAGTACCCACCTGGCACCATACATAGTTATTATAATATTGTCGACTATATTCCCTATGCCGAACTTTACATCTGATTACTATTCTGTAGCTGCCAATTCGTGCTTCTTATTCCCTTCACCTTTCTCACCCAACCCCCCAATTCTCTTATCATCTGGCAACCATCAGGTTGTTCTCTGCATCTATGAGTTTGTTTCAGAAATAGGACATTTTTGTTGGTCTCCATGTCACTGTTACCAAGTAAATGTAAGCCTGATTTATATTAAAATCACAAAACAAAATGAGGGAATGGCTGTTTCTGTGAATAATTAAAAAAAAAAATAATGATGCTGACATTTGGCACTGATTTCTATAATAAAACATTTAATTAAATCTTTAAATGTGTATGGAGCACAAAATATGCACATCAGAATAAAACGCATCAGGCATAACCAAAACTATAATTATATCATCTCTGTTTCTTGAGCCCACCTTTGTTGCTCTGCCAAGAAGTAATGGTTTAAAACTTTATATCTATCTGTTAAAAAAAAAAAAAAGTCTATATCGTACCTGTACAAATCTCTGAAAGCTTGAGAATGCTTTAGCTACTGATACAGTAGCGACTGAGTTATTGGACTACAGGCTGTCTCTTCTAGAGGTAAATCAATAGCTGCCTCTCAGTGGCTTCTTCCACACTTTTGTTGAGTGTGTATTCACGCAGACCCCAGAGTCACAGAAATAAAAAATGAGCATTAAAGAACTAGCCTCAACATGCTTACTCTTTCGTGGGTGGCAGACACAGAAAGAGAAAACAACAAGGTGGTAAGCGCCCTGAGGAAGGGAAGCAAGGGGCATTATGGGAACACATACGGAGAAGTGTCTAGGGTTTATAGACGTTTTGTGACAGAAAGTTGTCCCTGATGTGAACACTCAGGAATGAATATTGAAGTCCCTTGATGTCTTCAAAGGCTAGTGTGGTCTGGGGAGTAACTCCAGATTAAAATATTTCTGAGTGTTTATTTAAATGTTTGTTTGCTTGTTTATTTATGTGTGCGGGTATGTATATAAGTGTATCTGTCTCTTCCTTCTTTGCCTGAATAGCAGTTGTTTCCTGTTACTGCTCTCATGTTACCTTCGAGACACTACCTGCCCACTTCTGAGGTGCTGAATCTTTTCTCACCTGGGTTGAAAAACTGAGCAACCATACTTAAAAAAAAATAAAACAAACAAGAAACTTGTTTGAAAAATCAAATAGGCTTGAAATGAGCTTCTCTACCATGAGTCATCCATAGCAACTGAAATATGTAGACTTTTTCCAAAGATAATTTCTTTAATGTATTCTAAATAACTGAGGCTGTCAAAGAGGTAACTCCTAAATACGTGAGGTGCATAATAGTGAAGCTATAGGTGCCAAACCTTTTGTCATGAGGTGACCTCTCAGGGATGTGTGTGGTCATCCCTTACCCCCGAAACTCAGGACACTGCAGACATTCTGCCACCTCAGTGTACTCTTGCCCTACTTCCTTCTCCACTTGCTCATCTTAATTTGGAACCTCCATCATTTCTTGCTTGAACCACTACAATAGCCTCATAACAGCTCTTCTTATGTCCATTCTTGCTTCTGCAATCCATTCCACACACAGCAGCAAGAATGATCTTTACTTTAAAGTCTAAAATCAGATTATGTGATCCTTTTTTAATTTTCTCATGGATTTCCTGTTTCTTTCAGAATAAATGTAGAATTCAAGACCATGGCCTATGAGATCTTACATAATGACTCCTGCCCACCTTGTAATCGTGTTCCATAATATTATCTCCTTACTGTCTACATTCTACCCTTGCTGATCATGGAATAGCCAATCTCTATCCTACCTTGAGACCTTTGCACTTGTTCCTTCACCCTTGAATGTACAGTGTCTACCTCTTTTTCTGTCTAAGTCTTGTAATCAAAGTCTTGGCAAAGTGCCACTTTGCGAAAACAGCCTTTGTTGAGCACTTTAGTAAGCTAACCTCACCTACCCTCTTCCTCTAGTTATTCTTTTACATCTCTTTGTTTACTTCTTTCATTATGTTTTAATCTTTATATGAAATTATTTCATTCTTTTATATGCTTACATATCTGCTCTGTCTCTGCCCCAGAAGAACATTTTTCTTCCTCACTGCTGTATCCTCAGTACTCGCAAGGGGCTCAATAAATATTCATTGAAAAACATAAACAGCCTTCAGAAACAACACACTTTGTTGGAGACAGCCTTCATCTCCCACCATCTGCATTTTTTTGAGTAATACCACACCTGCTATCATTCCTCACCAGATATAGCAAGTAAGAATATATTTCTTCCTCTTTGCTATGCAATCATTATTTGTTTATGGCTCCCGAAATGAAGAAAATTTCAAAGCCAACATCAGAGCTCTTAACTAAGAAATAACAGTGTTCAGTGGCTCAGTGTCTGACAGATATAACCTGGACTCTGTTGCGGGGGCCCTTGGGGCCAAGTGGCTGCCAAAAGCTGAGGCTCTTGGCTCTCTGCCTGTGCACGTTACCGCCAGTCTTATTGCCTCTGTACTGAATTTATATTTTAATACAGGATGCCAACAATGCATTTGTGTAATAGGAGCATGAAGAATGATTCTTCTTTTCCAGACCAAAAGCTTCATTTTCCCTCCCCACCTTCTAATTTAATTTCCTTTTCCTTGTACCCAACCCTAGTTTCCCTCCCATGACTAATATATCTTCTCTGTAATTATTTTACTTTCTTTGTCCTTGTCCTACCATCTACCCCTGTGATAGCACTTCTTGCCACTGTTTCTACTAAGACATGTCAATTTGGATTAGTGATTAGTCAATTTGGATTACCTGAGTACTAGATGAGTACTGGATTTGTTTAAGGGACTTTCTACATAGCATGAAATAGCCTTCCAGTGGCCTTTACTGGGGAATCTTCTTCCTTATGATTTAACCTTTGATTGCTTCATATCACCATTAACATATACATGCATCCAGAGGGTTATTTTGCTCTTTTCTTCTTTTTTCTACATTAGTGACTACCAGCTTTCCCAGAAAGAGCCAAATCACTTTATAAAACAGAGCAACCAGAGAATGATACCTTATTGTATGTACAGTACCATAGGCAGAGTTTTGAGAACATGATTGGTGCCCAATAAATGGTTGATAAATGAAGCAACATTTTGAGCGAGACAGCTAATGGGCACCTTAGGTTACTGAGATAAATGGAAAGAGGTCAGTGGCTTTGCTAGTGGATGGTAGAGGCTGAATCCTGGGCAATTCAAGGTGGAGAGGCATAGTAAGAGCATTATAGACCTAGAATCTCTCAATCTAGTTGTGAGATAAAAATCAGGCAGTAACAGACTATATCAGTGTCTTAGAACAACATTGCAAAGCTGATGGAGAAGAAGTTGTTAGGTTCCTGGCAGGGTTGTATTCACGGAAGAGTGATCAATGAAATTAAATTGATATCTATGCTCAGAAGAGCTCCACACTTTGTTAAATACTCTACTGTTGCCATCTTGAAATTTATAATAATCGAACATGAAATTCTGCATTTTCATTTGTCACTGCACTGCATAAATTATGCACCCAGTGTTGCTTATTGGCTTTGCTGACATTTTCCCATGCTGCATACCCATGCTGCAAAATCAAGCACCTTAACTCCGTTGACTGTACCCTTAGCTACTAAGTGCAAGAAATATTAGTGGTGTTATGAGAGAAATAAGTAAAGGCTATAGATGGTATTAAACTGCCCAAAGGAGGGAATAGCCAGTTCTATCTTTGATGGGAGCTGATGAGAAAAGGTTGTATCATAATAATCTTGCTTGAAATGGACTGTGCAGAATGAGTACGTTGTCCCTCCACTGAGGAAGAGGATGTACTAAGATGAGGTGGAAGGCTTGGCTAGGTAGAGAGCAGCATGTGATCAGCAAGTACATTGAATGATAAGTTCAGATAAAGCAGCTCCCAGATCTTTGTTTCTGAGGAGCCTGGAGATTTGCTCTGGGTGACAACAAATTGTTAAAAATTTTAAGCAAAGTCTTGACATAATCAAGTGAGTACTTTAGAATATCCTCTCTGACGTTAGTATAAACGATAGAATCCAGGGATAGAAAACCACAATAGAGACAAGTAGAAAATTATGGCAATGGTGTGTCGGTGACCATGAGGACCTTACCAATGGCTGTGGTAGAAAAGAGGAGATGAAGGATAAGACCGAGGGGTTGACTGGTTATTGGAAGGGTGGAGGAGATGGAGCCCAGGGTAGCTCTGGAAGGTCCCACTGCCCAGAGCCTTGCCTCTTGGCCTGCTGCCCTTACCACCTCTACCAGCTTCCTCCAACATGACTTCTTCACCAGGGCTGACAGAATGGAGAGTGAGATAGAATAAAAAAATGAAGTTCGAAGAAAGAGAAAATTCCAGTGGCAGAAGAGAAAGAGAAGAGTTGGGGCAGGGATGGGGGAGGGGGTGCTCCAGAAAAGAAAGAGAAGGACAGAATGGAATACTGAACAAATTTTTATCTCCCATATGCCAGATGTCAGATAAACTCTTGGAAATAATACCACACACATATATTTATTTTACCGAGTCATTTTTAAAAATAGAACCTGAGGGAGAGAAGAGTATGTCAGACCAAGGCAAGGAGAAATGACAGGGAAGTGTGGCAACGAGATAGAGGAAGGAGTCATAACTCTGTAACCTACTCTTGGTTTGGGCAAGCTTGAAAATGAGAAGGAGGATATGCATAGACAGCAAATCCTACACTGTCAGCTGGAAAGAAAACTAAATCATTTAGTTAAATGTAAATTGCTAGGAAAAACAGACAGTTTCATAATTTATGTAGATTTATATTAATGACAACAAAAATGAACATAATTTTTCAGAACACTGCTAACTCAGAAAATATATGTTTATTGAATTCAACATGTATTTTTCAGATCATTGACTATGTGGCTTGCTTCATGCTGGGTATTAGAACACAAATCCAGCCTGTACAAATTAGTAACACAGGCAGACATACACTCACTACACTCAGGTACTTGAAATCTAGTATGAAGGCAAATTATAAATAATCAAGTACATATTCTACGGAACTAGAGAGGTCATTAAGGGGGGCAAAATGTTATAGATCCTTATGAGAATGCAAGAACTCATCAAGTTGGGTATGAACTGGAAAAGTTCCTTAAAGAAAGTAATATTTTAGATTTGCTTTGAAGGATTGGTAGGCTCTCAGCAGGCAGACACGTAAGGCTTTTGTGCAGGAAAAGGAAAGGCACAGCGGTGAGCAAAGTCTGGGGAAATAAGTGTCCAGTTACCTAGATTACAGAAAATATTAAATCGTGATAAAATATTGGTTGTAGTGAAATATCAGAAGGCCTAGAAGACCAAGGTGAGTGGTTTTGCTATCAACTGGTATGAATTAATGATATTTTGGGCAAGAGATTATGATAACAAGAGTGTGGTTTCAGAGGAAGGTGGGCAAGGAACAGGGAGTGGATAATTGATTAGATTGTAGGAAAAGAGACTAGATAAGAAGTAATGGCCCTACAGTTTATATAAAAAGTGGCTGCCAGTAGAAATAAAAAGATGATGGATTTGAAAGACGTTTCAAAGCAGAATTGAAAATTAATTGTCAATATATGGAGGTGGACAGTGAACAAGGAGGCATTGGCAAGATTGGCAGCAGACTAGAGACTGTATGGCCCACAGGAAGGTGATGTCGTTAATAAATCATATTTCCAAATCTTCTTCAAGAATTGATGAGCTTGTGAAACTTTCAGCAAAATCGATCATGTCAATGAATATACCATTCTTTCATTTATTCTTATCAATATGAAGGTATAAGAAAAGCTGCTTATGCCTTTGTAGTGTGTTCAAATAAATTATTAACCTCATCAATGTGAAGACATGCTCTAAAAAATCTTACATTTATTTTTTACCAGTGGGGTGGGGGGACATGATGCATCTTCTGCACTAAAATTTCTTTATTTCTGTCATTTCTGAACTATGTATAGTGTTGGATTTCCAAAAGAGAAATGAGTAGGGTACATAATACTTCTCTCAGAAAAAAGGCCACCCACTGCCATAGGCTGTATGAGTTTAATTCTCACTGACAAGCCAAGATTGAGGAATGTATACAAGACCAATTGCCCAGATTCGGTGTGTTTTTCCAGATCTTTAACTGTTCACATCAAGTACTGTGTTTATTTGCATGGAAGTAGAATGGACCCTAAGAACTTGAAAGCAGTGAAGCTGCATGTCTTGCTGTGAGAAATACAGATGAGACTGGTAAGGCGTTTCCCTGAGACTTGTACACCTAGATCATTAAAACCACATAAACCTCAGAGAAAGCCTGACAATATAGAATGTGAGACATAAAATAGAAAATTATCTAAAGCAACGGCAGGAACATCTGGCAAGATCAGAGCATGATAGAATGCCCAAATTGCCTTTTGATGCTGACCTGCTGGAAGAAGAAGAGAAATAGTCCCAGGAAAAAGAGAGGGAAAAAAAAATCAAACTCATTTTGAGATTTGGAAAGAGAAAGTTCCCATTTGCCAAGTAATCGTACTTATCACTTTTCATAATATGATTTAATTAGGAAATTTACTTAGTTTTTGAGATTTCTGAAAAATAAAAAAAAGAACAAAGTTACTAGTTAACCCAATTAGTAAACACAGCAAGTTGCCATATTTCCTGCCCAATAACAGATGCGGGCCTTAGGGGAGCTGCACACTGCCTTTCAGATCATTGAACAAATGACTTCTTCAGTGCACTAATTACGCTGAAAGAGTTAAAAGAGTTTCTAAATGCATTCTACACCCAAGGGAGTTTTGAGTCCCAGGGAAGCTCAGCTGAATGAAGAATCAGACTATGACTATTCCTGAAACTCAAAATGCCAGCATCCTGTCTCTTCAATATTCTACAGAAACATATCTTTATTCTTCTCAGTCCACCTCGTTTGCCATGCTCATGGTCTGCCTCTTACATGGCTTCCACATAAACTTCAGTGAAGGCTAACTTTAGTGAAGGTTAAATAAGTCTGTGTATTCTGTCCTTAAAACCTTTTGGCATGGAAGTTAACTATAGTGATTGAATGTTGGCAGTAGGGGAGCCTATTGACTGTGTTGTCGAGAGCTCAATCTGATGGGAAAGGAAGGTAGGACAGGTACATATATAATGTTGGTTTAAGGGAGTGTGATAATGTTCACAAAAAAGAAAAAAACCTGAGCCTTTGGAGTTTTAAAAGGAAGAAGGGATGATATATAATTGTGAATGTATTTTGGATGAGGTTTGAGAGTGGACAATAAGAAACTGATAGGATTTAAGGCGATCTAGAATAATACAGACTTCTGACAGGTCGATATGGAGGGAGAGAATGTGTGCCAAGAAGAGAGAATAGCACGAGCAAAGGGAGGCATGAACGCAGGAAAGAACAGGGACTGTGACTGTCCTGTGGCTGGAATTGGGCTGGGAAACAGGTAAAGATTACCAAGAAGGAAAGATTGATTAGAACTTTTGTGTAAGACTTTGAATGCTAGCATGAGGATTTTACATTTAATTTGATAGGCAAAGGGGAGCCACCAGATGTTTGTGCATAAGAGAGTGACATGATTAAAACTGTTTTAGGAAGATTAATTTGGTAGATGTCTTTGGTTAGATAGATGTTGCAAGAGTCTGGAACTTGAAAAAAAAATAGTTAATAGGCTTTTATAATTGTGCCATCTGACAAGTAGTTGATCAGTAATTTAAAAATGTTATAAATATTTCAATTTTCCTGCAGTCCCATTGATATCTGTTTAAGAGGCTCCAAAGAACTGGCAATAAAGAGCATTGTTAGCTTTTCTTTCTCCTTTATTTTTTCAAAGAAAGGAAAAGTATTTTGGAAGAACAAGTGTATACAGTTGACAAGTTGCACTCTGGGAAAGGGGCTGAGCCCTTTGACCTTCACATCAGCTGTGGAAAGAATTCTGGCTGGATTCATGACTTTCTATTCTGGCTCCATCATAATGTTGCTGTGTGACTTTGAATAAGTCATGTCACCTCTTTGAACTTCAGTTTTCACTTGTATGACATGAGATTTTGGGCTCCATGACCTCTACAGTCATTTCCATATTTCACATTTTTGGATTTTTTATAGGAGCAAAAGGAATTGCAATGGATAAATGGGTTCATATCTGTCTGTATTTCTTCTGCCTATTCCACTGACTTACCAAGAATTCTAGAGAGGAGGATGAGTTGAAGACTTCACTTCATGCATGGATTTAATGTAGCATGAGCTTGTTTCATTTCTTGCGACAATTTAAATGCCATCTTTAATGTTTTCTTGTCATGCTACTGTTGCTGTTTTTTCCTGTTTCCTAGAAGCTAGGCTGTAGCAGATGTCTGCTCCCATGTCCTACAATGAATTAAGGATACATTAACAATATATTTTCTTCTTATATTTAAGAAAACTTAGAATACGAATTTAAATAAATTAACTATGGTATAATATTGGTATATCTTAGTTTTGTTTGCCAGGGAATAATTTAAATCAGCTGGCTGTACTGCATAGTACTTTAAAAATGTGAATGCAATACAACTACCACATGCAAAAAGAACAAACAGAAGCTATTGCTATTAATTAATTAATTAATTGATTGATTATAATAGAACACAGAGGTGATTAGGAAACCAATAATAGTATTTCCAAGACAAATTTATATCTCACAGGTTGTCCATTTTTTTTCACTAGGAAGATGATATGGTTAGTGATTCTCTTTTATATTTTATTCTCTCTCTCCCTATTTTTTTTCTGGAGGCTTGCGAAGATAGCATAATTAATATGTATTACAAGGAGAATCTTCTTGAACTCTACAGTAATTGTCAGAAATTACATCCATGCCAATTTGGTCAGACATATGTAGAGAACTGTCGAGTCAAATATGCTCACCTCTACTCACTTGCCATTTTCCTGATTCTGATGAAAAAGTCATTAACTGTTTCTGGATTTACTCTGTTATGTTTAAACAGTGTTTAGCAGACTGAGTTTGAGTCATTAGAGGACTGGGGATACCACTGTTAGAAGTGTCATTCCCCCTTTTTGTAATTTTTCAGAAAAAATGGACAGATTAAAATGGTAAAGAACTAAGGTAAAGAAATGACATTATATAAATTAGAAAAATACCCTTAATATGGGTTTTAGAGATAAGCTAATGTGAACTGTTTCTAAGATGTGGACAAGTATTTTGTGAGTGTAGACTTTGGAAAAATTATGACTCTTTCACTCATCCCACCCTTCTAGAGACACATATACCACCAAGACCACCACCCTGATATTTTTGCTCAGATTGCAGTTGAATAATAATAAAAAAAATTGAATATACTTATTGGTTTTAGTAAATTTATTTAAATGGATACATATGTCTGTTTACTTAAGCTTCTGCTTCTTCTCCTAATTAATATGTTCATGTGGGTGTGGTATGATTTGGGACATTCTCCTTCTTTCCCTTCTCTTTGTGAGAAGACACAAAAGACATGTTTTTCAAGCTACAAGTTATGAACCATTTAATAAATAACTTGTTATACACCATTTATGAGTTAGTTAATAAATCTTTATTTTAGTTAGTGATACAATATTAAGAGAATGTGTTAACTAATAATAAGGTAATTAAAGAGTATTTTCTCAACTTGCCTGACCTAATTACCTGAATCTGCCTAGAAAATCTTGGAATGTTTGATATAATACAAGAAGTCCTTAAGGAGTCTATGGACACAAATCAATTGACTTTTAACAGAGTTATCAGTTTGAAAAGCTCAGAACAAAATTGAAAAAAACACTATTAAGACTATGGACTTCATTATAACATAAAAGATAATAGAAACATTTGAAATTTAGTGTGATTAATTTTTCTTGTAGTTAGAAATACGACTGGTAATTGAATTTAATCTAGCATTTATATCACAATACATTCAAAAGTATGAAGTACCTTCTCAGTTTATAGCCTGTAGATCCATGCTAATAGAACTTTTCTGCAGTTATAGAAATGTTTCATATCAGCTCTGACTGACATGGTAACCAATAGCTACATGTGACTATTAACCACTGAAGACATGGCTAATGTGACTGAGAAACCATTTAATTTTATTTAATTTTTATTAATATAAGTTAAAATTTAAATAGCTCTCTATGATGAATAGCTACCATTTGGAACAGGGCAGCTAGAGAATGAGTATTAGGATCACCAGAAGAAAGATAAAAATCATCTAAGATTTTGAAATATGAGCAAAAACTGAGTGTCTATATTTTGAAAATTTGTGAATTTAGAAGATAATAGCTAGAAATTGTTACAAGAAATGAACTTATTCAAATATAAGTCAAGTACAATTATTTTTAATTTCAGGCATTTTTAGAATGGGACACTAAAATTTCTCTTTACTTCTTTGCAGATTTTTTTTTTTCCATAAAGTTAATCATCAATGTTTCAAATGTAAAACAAAAGATATACAGAACGATCTGTAACATTAAGGGCTATTTGATGTCGGGTGCTGTGGCTAATATTGTTTTCTGTGAGATACACAGTTAAGAAATTTTTTGTTTCTGGGACTAATGTTTACCATATGTTCTCCAAACGATATACACTAGTGTCAGCCACATACCTCCAACTATTCTAGAAATGGTCCCTGAAAAATAACTTAATCACTTGGAAATATTTTTATTAGTTATTTTTATGACTCTCAGCTTAGAAACTTGTCACAGTTTGTTTCTAGAGATTTTAAATTGACCATTATAACTGTTGGTGTTTCAAATTATTTTCTTAGACTGTGCTGATGATTCATAATCTATTCTTTTTCGAAAACCGGCTATTGCTCAAAATGGCAAAACTATCCCAGTGGGAGAGAAAGGTAGATTTCTCTTGGGATCTCTTGAAAGTCACTGACTGGGAAACAAAAACATTTTCTCTCAGAAGACTGGCTTATGATAAACCAATGTCTTCAAAATTAATGTCTTCTTTCTTGTTCTTTCTTTACTCTGATTTTCCATGGTCTTAAGTCGAACACATTATATGGAAACATTTGCAATTTCTGATTTTCTAGCATATGACCTGAGAGTCAAAGTACTTAGTATTTTCATCATTGCATCATCTCACCAGTGTTGTTGGATTGTTTGTTTGTTTGTAGCAAATAAATTCATTCCAGCCCTTGGAACAAAACTTCTTACTTTCAATGTCATTATTCTTTTACTCATGATTTTATTTATAGCAGCTTGAGCGTTTTCTTAAGTTTAGGAAGCTACATGTCGCTTATTTTGGATACATTTTTTTTTTTTTCCTCTCATAAGGACTCTTGTTTTAACTTATTCTAGCAGCTGGCTGTACATTTCATCCAGGTGAGACTTTTTATTTTTAATCTGTTGCCTGTTCAGCAAAAGAAATTGGTCCAAGAAAAATCATTCAGCAGTGTCTGAACCCTTCTGCTGTCTTCTTGTGAGGTTTTTGTTGATGTTATACCTGATTCCACTATTTGTCCATTGAACATCTCTCTTTTATATCTCTGTATCTTTCTCTTTTATGTGAATGCTCACTTCTCTTCCTGTCACATATCGCTCTCATTTTCTATTATTTGCATAGCTGAGACTTTAGGCAGTGAAAAATACTTCTTATTGATTTGAGTTTAGCCTACCTGGGTAAGAAAGCTTCCCGGAGCTCCAAGGCCATCTGAAAGGGCTTGGATTTGTCACCTCTTGGGTAACTTTGCTCCTAACATGCTCTTCTTAGTGGAGACTGTTTTCTGTTCTTGTTACAGATGTGATTGCCATGTGGCATTAACCTTAGGGTGAGTTCACTCAGCTAGGGGGGAAAAACACAAAACCTTTCTTTTACTCTTTCACTGCTAAGCTTTTAATGCTGAAATTCATATAACAATGCCTTAGGTTTTGCCTTTTAACGATAGTCACTGAACATCCAAGCTTTGCAAAGCAACTTTGGCTTGTGATTGTGATCTTAGATATGAAGAAATATGTGTAAATATGCACATAAAGAAAGGAGTTAGAGCATACTCCAAATAAAAGTTTAAAATGTAAGTTCAATTAATATGTAAAATGTAAGTTATAAAACTGGAAAGAATCTTAGAGATACTTTAGCTACATCTTCATTTTTAAAAAAATTAATTTGTTTGGGGCCTGATATAACTTTAAATTTTTGTCTAAGAAACTGAATGTACTATTTTAATTATATAATGAGGTCAAAACATTTTATAGAGCATTATATAAATAATTATTATTACTGTATAAGCAATTTTAGGGTTTCTTTAATCCCTTTCCTTTTAGTCTTTGATTTAATCTCAATGATAAGAGGCATAGCTGAGTTGTAGAATATCTTGTGTTGTTGTTGTTACTTTGATAAGTCTTCTAAATAGGAGTATCTAATTATTTCCTTGTGCATGGACCATATTCTCACACTGGAGCAAATGTAATTAGGTTTGCAAACACCATCTCTAAATTCCTAAAAATTAGACTTAAAGAATAGCAAAATAATCAATAGACAATTATCTTTTTAATTAACAAATACTTGTGAAATTAAAAACAATTCTTTATTCAAAGACTTTGCTTTACTTATCACAAAAGGATGATAAGTAGGTTTAAGGGAAAAGCCATGTAACAACAGCTTGTAAAGTATCCAGTGAAAGGTTATTTGAAGGTCGAGAATTCTTAGATGAAGAATTTTCAGCAAGTTGTTTTTCAAGTTTCTATTAGACATATCTCATTGAATCATATATGCATAACTAATCCCTTTATATACAATTCCTTCACATCTTGCTTAATATTACTGACTTAAATATCTGTACCTTCATTGCAAAAAAAAGACTATTAAAACAGTGAAGAAATCAATGTCCATTTCAGACTTTATCAGACTAGTATAATTATATTTGAAAACACCTTCAAAATTCAATAAATTCTTTTTTAGAAAAGGCTTTTTAAAATTTTTTATTTATTTTATTATTGTTTTTTTTTTTTTTTTTCACATAGCATATACCCCAAATTCAAGAGAACTTGAAAAATGCCAAAGGTTAAAGAAGGCAAGTTTTTTGAGAGGATTTTTTTTTTTATTACAGATAAAGGAAAAGAGAGAAAAAATGCATGTCTTTAGAATAAATTATGTTTCTCAGTTACTTATGAGCCATTCCTGGGAAAGCGAACAAAGGCAGAGCTACTCAAATGTAATTGGAAAGCTAGGCTATTTTGGAAGGTATTACCAAGTCTACACAGACAAGGAAAAAAAATATTTTCAGGGACGTGCTTAAATGGCTGATATTCTTTCCAAAGTATGAGGAAGATTTTCAAAGCACAGAATTAATGTTTCCCCCGTTGGCATCATGAACAGTGAACAGTAACATTTTTAAGTAATAAATATCAAGTTCTAGAATCTCTAACTATAATTATTCACACTCTTATCTAGTTTTCTTTAATTTGGGAGTATATCTGCTATATTTAAAGGGATAAAACCAAAGGCGATTTTAAAATAAAGCTAGGTATAATCTAAAAGAAAAAAATTAAAACTTTATTGAAATATGTGTGGCTGGCAATGTTCTGTATTTCCTCCAAAATTAAAGTTATAATCAAGTCCAGCATATTTCTTTCTGGTAGATCCTACAGACCCTTTAAAATTAGATTCTCACTACCCCACCTTTTGAGGGGCAGTAACCTATTACTTTTATTTAATATTATCATCCTTCAGAGTTTCTTCTTTTCCACAGAGAGAATTGTGAGGTCTCTTTATTATTTCTGCAAGGGCATCTCATACAAGGAACCAGTGTTCTTTAAAAGTTGTTTTCTTAGATATTTCCCTAATGTAGAACAATATTTTTCTGATAATGACCTGCTTAAATTTCTTTCAAGTGCCATAAACCTCTTGACTTTGTTATCCCAATTAACATCGTATACATCTATTAGAGTTATTGGAGGTTAGGGAGAGGAACTTTTGGGAGAGGTGAGACTTGAGAGGTGAAATAGGGAAATGAAGGAGCGAAGAGGTGTGGTCTGGTGGAAGTTGTTCCAGCTGGGGGGCTTCATGGAAAATTTCAAGATGAAAGCCAGTAGGTTGCCTTCTCAGGATATGAAGGTGTGTGTGGGGTGATGATTTGCCTTCTCAATGATCTCATTAACTGTGTTGGTAGCGTTAGACTTAAATAATTGGGGAGAGATAAGTCCATTCTTAAAGTGATTATTTTAAATCAAATGTTCAAATTATTATTATTAGCAACTATCTGCTAAATGACCACTGAGTATTCTGTTAAGCAAGTAGGTAGAAGATTCTCATATGTGGAGAATACAGATTCCTTGTTCTGAGAAAGACTATTTATGATACTATGTCTTCATCTTTTTCTAAGTGTAGGGTTTTTTTGTTTGTTTGTTTTTTGTTTTTAATCTTTAGAGCTTAACTTTCCTCTTTTTTCCTCTTAATTTTCGGAGTTTTTTTTACTCCCAAATGGCCAAAAACAACAAAAGGCTTTGTGTTTGGCACTTATGTATTCCTCTGTGTATATATGTGTGTGTGTTGGGGGAAGGTATTTGTGTGAGTTTATACATATATGTGTGTTGAACAAAGAGATGCTACTGGAAGCAAGAGTTTCACTTCTATCTTTGTACTTCAGAAATACTGTTTTTTGTCCCAGAGTTGTGAAGTACAATATCTTTTGACAATTCAGTAAGTATAGATTTTTATAGTTACCTTTATCCATGGTTACAAGAGTAATTCCAGTCTAACTAGAAGTAAAATCTATTCTGGAATGACAGTTGTTTACTTGAAGTTATTTTTCAACATATATTCTGAATAGGTGAAAATGGGTTTCCATTTCATAAATTTCTGGTCATTTTTCTTGCATTATATATTCATATTAAGTTGAAGCATAAAAACCTTGAAAATTATTATTTTTTTTTGTAATTTACAATTTCAACATGAGGTTTAAAATATTTTTTTATTTCGTAATGAACTTTAATATTTTTCTTCTTTCTTAAACCAAAATTTGATCTGAGAGCAGATTTTCTTACAGCTGGATTTTAAACCCTTAGAAAATAGTGTTTATAATAGAAATCCTGCCATAAACTTTAAATCTACCAGTGCTAGGAGGCAGTCTTCAAACTTCATGATATGCTGACAACATAGGAGTTTCTTTTCGGATGCATCTGTAACGTCTATCTTGAGCATTCCAGATTGTAGGAAATAAAGTGTCTTTCTCCTAGAGAAGAAATAATTTTGCTGAGGGCAGCATCAGTGTAAAATGGGTTTGGTATGCTGTACAATCACTTAGTGACTCTTGAATTTTGCTACATATTTTGGTTACAATATGGGGCTTCCCAAATGGTGGTTGTGCAAACATTTGTTCTGCTTCATTCCCTCTCCCCCCATAATATCTGGAAAACATAGCTATAACATTTCTAGGAACAGAGAGAAGAATTTCTTCTTGCTTCCCTTTCAAAAATTTTGGTGCATCCTAGTCTTATAGAAAATGCCTGAAGTCACTGTGAGGTTATTTATCAGAAGGGATGCTTTGGTTGATGGTCTATATATACACAGTCGAAGAATAAACAAACTAAATGCAGTGAAACAAAATGGTCCTGGTTTACTTTTAGCGCTGTCATTTTACGCTTTCTGTTCAGGTGAAAGTCAGAGAATTCAGTTAATCATTAGATATTCAAGACAATATTAGATACTGGGTGCTTGGATATTTGCATAGCCTAAGAAGCTCAGGGAGGTAGAGTTTTCTTACAGCTGACCAAGCTCCTACTATCTATTCTTTCTCTCTTGAGATTAAGAGCCTAGGAAAACAGACCCAGACATTTGTGTTTCTCTAACATTATAGGTTCAATAGGTCTACAGATGGGGTTTTTGATAGCTACAGAGGGTTTGCCTTGAGGGGTGGTTTTAGTAGTTGTTGTCTTCTGAAGAAGATGAGATGAAATTACTTTAGTACCTGCTCTCAGAGCAATGTGGGTCTAATTGCTTCAAGAAAATTTTTTCATGGGCCATAAGTTTGTATTTTGCTCTTAAAATATTTTTGACTTTTGATACAATGAAAGATTTATTACATACAGAGATTAGTGGGAGCCAAAATCTGAGAACTAGGGGGCCAGATCATAGAAAGCCTTAGTGATATAGGAGGGGGTGAATCCTCATACCCCAAGTGGAGACTCTAGTGTTATGTAGAGGAGGAGGGGGGAGGAGGAGGAGGAGGAGGAGGAGGAGAAGAAAGAGAGAGAAAGAGAGAGAGAGAGAGAGAGTCCTTGACTGTGTTCAAGAAAGAATTCAAGTGCACACCAGAGTTAAAGACAAAACGAGTTTATTAGAGATGAAATAAGGCTCCATAGACAGAACATGGTCTCCTCTCAAATACAGAATGAGAGAGACACTGAGTGTTTGAGGAATTCAGTTTATATGTGATTCTTAGTTTCTATGAATTATAGTTTAAAGCCTTTGTTTCCCTTTTTTTCCTTTTATGGTCTGGGTATGCAATGAGAAAGACGAGTATGCAGTGTTAAAGGTGTGTTAGTAATCTCAGACTTTGTTATGTAGGTTACTGAAGTTTGGCCTTAGGGGATGAATAGTTGGGTTTGTTTTTCTGTTTTCCTTTCACTGCATGGGTAAATAGTTTGTTAGTCGGCAGGAATCTTCCTTTGTTCTGTAGGTTTCCTGTGATCTGCCAGCCCATTGCAGACTCTGAATACAACTCGTCAATTTTTGTAGTTCTCATGCCTTTTCCCTACATCAATAGGATACTTAAAGGTCTAACTTTAGGAGAAGAGCAGTCTCTGATGGGGTGTGAGCTGAATTTTTTTGGCTTCTTTCAATCTGTTGTCAATACTACAGCCAGAATGAATATCTTTATTTTATCATCCTTTTGTAGACTCCAGTTAAAAGCCCTTCTATGGTGTTCATTTGCTCTTCATATAATATCCTCCATGGTTTGACCTCTGTTAACTTTTCCAGCTTTATCTGGTTCTACACTTACCCTGTGGTCACTTCTCTTAGCATTTCTAATGTCCTCCTCAGTAGGATACTTTCCCCTATTGTATGCTGTTAGCCACATATACATGTCCTTCATATAATTTGCTGATATGAAGGAAAGGGGCATACAGTCAAGGATCCTCTCTTACTCTCTCTCTCTCTCTCTCTCTCTCTCTCTCTCTTTCTCTCTCTCTCCTCTCATTCCTATCAGATCAATTGTAAATTCTTGAAAAGATAAATTTTGTAGCCCAGGAGCTCAGTCGTGGAAGGAACCTCAAAGGTATCTAATTCAAACACTTAACCTTAGCATCCAAAAACGGCCTCAGGGGTTCTATGTGGCCACATCCTCTGACAAGCAGGGGAATTGCCAAGTGTGGAGGAAGCCAGTCCTTTGAGCTATTAGAAGCAGCCAATCTGAGAAAAGAATTTCTGGTGAAGTCTTTCTTTCAGGTGAAGAAAATGAGACTTCTAGAGCCCACGACAAAAAGAAAGTTCCCGATTCTCTTTATCTCCTAATTCTCATTCAGCAGTACAATATTTATAGGACAAGGGAATGTATTGGGCTGGAATTTTTTTTTTTTTCCCTCATAACCCTTGCTGATTTCCCCATAGCTTGTTAAACCTCTTAGGTATAATCCACTTATATTAGTTTGTACTCACAACAACACTGCAGGGTATTGTTCTGTCGCCCATTTAAACAGAATTCTGAGGTAGTATAATAAATGACAACTTGTCTAGGTAATTCTCTAGTACAATAAAGACAATCTACTCAATGCTGTATCCTCCATTAAAGGTAACCACTCCTAAATTTGTATTTTTAATTAAAAACATGTTGGGCCTTAAAATTTTTTGAATTACTAAAGAAATACTTGTTCATTGTTTTTTTTTTTTAAAGCAAACAATATAGTATTGACTGAAACAGTAAGTGAACATCCCTACTGACTTCTTCGGTCTCACTAGGTAATTTGTTGAAAAGCATATAAAAATATGGTTTAAAAACAAAAAAGTTAAACAAATTGCCTATTATACCTTCATAAAAGAAATGACTAAGTAAATAAAATCTCCTCTTCCATGGTCCCCAATTTCATTTCATAGATATGATCACTGTATACAAATTTATAATCTCTTATATTTACATGTATTACTGTTTCATGTAATATATTTTTACACACATATTTCAAATAGTTATTATATGAATAAGTAGATAAATAGATAACTTATTTTCAAAACAATGACATAATAAATCTTATTCAGCAATTTGCTTTATAAAAAAAATTAACAATAAATTGTAGACCTCCTTCCACATCAATAATACATATCTTTTCCACTAATATTTAATATATATGTAGTAAGAGGAATGTACCATGATTCATTAATTAATTCTTGCCTTGAAAATATATTTTAAAATGCACACTAAGCATTATTGTATTTAGCCTATTTGTAATTCGGCTTATTTATTACTCTTAGTGAGAATTAGGCTTTAGGAAGGTTGTTCAGTCATTGGTGCGCAAGAAGAATTGGAACTGGGAAAGAAAGTAAACAAGAAGAGCTGTAAGATATTTTTTCTCTGTGCTGATCTCGATCAGAGATGGAGAGAGACCAGGATGGGGCAGAGAAGGGGCTAATGCTGAGATGGAGGAAGCACAGTCAGGGATGCACCCTTGAAATGACAATAGAATATCTGAGTGGACATGTAGAAGACAAGAAGAAAGTGCTTTGCTACACAATGTAGTAATTTTACCACTGTGACACATGGGTAGGTTAATTTAATTTTGGATCTCTTCTAAAATATAAAACACAAAAAATAAAGTCATCAATAGTAAAATTGCTTTATTTTTACATGCACAAACACTTATTTTGCCTAAAAATACTAATAGTTATATAACACCATAAATAATAACAAAAGTATCTACAGGTTATTTATATGTTGCTATCTGCTATTTGCTTCTTATACACATACCATCCATTATCCAGAATCTCCCTGTGAAAGAGGCATTGCCGTACCTATTTCACTTTCTTTATGTGGCTTGGAGATATTAAGTAACTTATGTTTATAGGGAGTTATTATTTTTGCAGATATACTGCTTCTGCAGATAGAGGATAAAGACAAGGGAGCTCCTGTTTACTATATTAATTTTCATTAGTTCTCTAATAAATATGAAATAAGCATAATGGCAATAGTAGCAGAGCCCTCTATTTTTGAAATAATGTTATTCCTCTATTCTGTTTTGAATTGAAAGTTTGGGTTCATTTTTTCTATTTGTTAGAAGAGAAAAACAATTACAAGTATCTGTAGTATCTTAACTGCATTTCTCATAGAAATATACAAGATTTTTCTGAAGAAAATGATTTCAGAAGACACTTTTCCGGAAATGAATGCTCACTAGGCTATTTGAGGAACTGACTAAAATGTGAATTCTCTTCCTTTGTTGGGGTGCTTTGTATACACAGAAATAAGTTTCCTTTTCTATCTTAATTTTTTCATTACTGTTATTAATTAGAAGACTTTTTTTTATATCAATGAAAGCTTGAAATAAGATTCATTCTTCCTCAAAATTATTATAAACTGTGTCTATGGGGAGTTAAGTTAATTTGATAAAACCTTTTTAAAAAGACTGAATTTTATGTTCAG
Organism: Pteropus medius; assembly: GCF_902729225.1. Lineage (NCBI taxonomy): Eukaryota > Metazoa > Chordata > Mammalia > Chiroptera > Pteropodidae > Pteropus > Pteropus medius. The sequence continues at coordinate 3,176,971 of NW_024342473.1, forward strand.
TAAAATGAAACCCACATTTTTACTGATTTTTTTTTTTTACTATTGGATTTATTAATACCTAGATACGGCAATGATCAAGAACATTAAGTAGGCTTATGATGTGCAATTCCAAGCAGAGAAAAATGGTAGTTTACTTATTGGCCATGCAAAGATATCAAGAATGGCAGTGGTTTATTCTCAGTTTCTAAATTGTATTTGGTAGCCTACTGTAGTTTCTATATTTCTACTGAAAAATAAGAAGATAACAACAATGGCATTTATTAATTTGTTGTTTAGTAGAATGTAATTAGTTGGTAAAAGGAAAAAAATGGCATATGTAAAATACAACTATGATTTCTCCCTTTCTCTCTTCCTCCTTCCTTCCTCCCTTCCTTCCTTCCTTTTATATTTTATTATTAAACAGAACATTCCTCATTCCTCATTATTAGTGTATTTTTTTTTTAACTCTTTAGACTAGGACTTTCTATGGTATATATAACCATAAATTTGTAAGCCGAATGAATTGGGTTCATGATCTGGAATTTCAGAACACGATTATTTTCAGTTTTTACTTATTCCTGGAACTAGCTGGAAAATAGTTCAGTGGGAATTTAATGCTAACTCGATACAACTTTAAAGATGGAAAGGATAGTTGTCTTCTAGATAATACAATGACTCATATTTATTTTGAATTTGTACAGTATTGGGGCCATTAAGAAATATAATAAATAAGATTATAATAACAAATAAAATTAGAATCTAAAATAAAGGATTAGGATGAAAATGACTTCTAGTGAACAGAGGTCTAGTGAATAGAGGACTTTTGGGTGTCTTTTGACAGTTCTATGCCTAAACAAATATAAAAAATATATTGTCAGTTGTTAATTTATGATTCAAACTACAAATAGAAATAAGATAATTTGGGGAATTTTTTTTTTTTGTCTCCGTATGTTAATCTGATTGTGAATAATATAATCCAAGTCACTTTGTGATAAATTCGTAAGAAAATTGTTACCTTGGCTGAACAGTACACACTAGACGATATGGAACACTTTGTTCCCAAGAAAAGGACTTGGCTGTGTAGAGACTCACCTATCTCTAAAATATGAAAGTCAAGGGAAATAATTAGAGGCCTATGTGACTTCTTAGCATTTTGTTCATGGAGCGATTAGGTAACTATATCTAAGAGACAGTTTATTATCAGATACCTTTGGGAATATTCAGTCTAAAATATTAAGGATAATTTTAGTTTCTTCTTGCTTTTTCATTTGTTCTGCTATCATAACAAATAAAGAAAACAATGGTCAGAATAGTCCATAATTGGCCTTCAAATAGCATTCAGATTGAGTGACCCACATGACGTGAATCATATAGAAAATGATTTTTACCACTGTTCCTTTATATGTAAGTTTTTATATGCTTTTAGTTTAGTTACCATGAAATAGTCAGACAAATAACATTTAAAAACTATGCAAATAACAGTATATTTATTTAAGGCTCCCAATGCAATCAGAATTTGATTTTTATAACTTTTAAAGCTTTCACAAGCATTGTTTAATGGTTAGTATACTTAGATATTGTGACATTATGAGGCATGTCTACATATCGAAGGTGTTTGTTCTCTGGAAACTGAGTGCAAGGAAGTTTCTTTGATGCCTTAAAATTTAGCAGTGAGTTATGGATGAGAAGACCATGGAGAAATTACATTGACCAGCTATACTATTAGAAGGAGCTATGAAACTGGTTTCTTTCGGGTGCCTTGGTGACCATAGTATGCGTGTAGGATATAAACTTCGATGAGTGCTTGTGCTTCTCTGTATCTTTATTTTGGATTTAGCCCTCTGGACTCAGATAAAAATCACCAGAGATGTTGTTTCATTTCATTTCTTACCTTACAACATGTGGAAGTGGAAAGTTGTGAAACTTTGATGTTAAAGCACTCACTGCAGTTGAAGATATATACTATCAAGTATATTGGTAGATTTTCATAGAAATGTTAATTTTCTTTGCATCTTCCAGAGAGATAAAATTTTAGATATGTTTTTCTTATTCATCCGGATAAAACTCTGATTTTATGCCACTTCATATTCATTGGTAGAATTTTTCTTTTTTCTTTTTTCCAACCAATGAATAGATGGGAAAATGCATTTATTAGAGTATTTCTTTATGTAGCCATAAAGGTGAAAAAGCCTGGCTGTGTCTCTGTTTTGAGAAAGTGTAATCGTAGCTGTGAAATGAAGTGGGTGTAAAATGAGTGATGGTTCAGTCAACTTTGGTAGACAGATGTTGATTTTACATTTTAATAGGAAAAGGTTATACAAAAATTGTTATAAAATTAAAGAGACAATAAGTTGCAGGTTTGGGAGCATTATTAGAATAAATATATACATAGATTTAAAAATAAAATTTAAGATCATATTCTTATAAATACTGTTTTTATTTTTTTAACAGTTTCCTCCTATTGAATATGTGATATTGGGTCTCTTAATCTCTATGATGTACTTGTTCCTCTTTTGAAGAGTAGATACCTACTGTGCAAGGAGCAATTAGATGAGAAAATGCGAGTTTTAATCCTAAGACCTCTTACATGTAATTGATTATTTTGTCAGAGAGGGAGCCTCTGTGAAGGAAGTCCTCTTTATGGAAATATTAGTTTTTTAAAATATGATTTGAATCTCATGACTATATGATAATTTCTCCTGTAAGAACACTGTGAAAAGTATCCAGAGGAGCTTTGGAGAGAAGAATACTTTTCATGTATTAATTTGCATGTACTAATTATAGGCAGTAATTGCTTTCCTAGTTGATAGAATATAAGCATATAGGACAGGAAGGTATTGCCACACACTGAAGGAAATGTTACATAAATTGGAGATGTATATTCATAACATTAAAAACGCAAAGAAGAGAGAATTTAAGGAAAAGTTCAAACTTAACTCCAGGATTGGTACCACCCATACTTTTAAATTCTAGCATATTCATATTTAGTGTTACCAAAGGTGAATCATTCATGTAAAATATGAATTATGAGGTTTTATTTTTTGAATAAAGAAGGGAGAAGCACTTATAATAGAAAAATAGAAAAAAATTGAAACCTTAAAATGAGTGATTATCATGGCGTGGTATTATTTTTATCTGTTTTGTATACTAAACAGGAATACTAAAGGGATTGGGAGTGCTGTAGGGATAGGGAAGATAGTGTTGTTGAAATTGAATCAATGGTATAAGATACTTTACCCAGTTAAAATTTTATTTCACTATGCTTGCTTTCTGGCTCTAAATGTGAATGAGACTGATTATTGAGAATAAAAATCTAATCAATAAATAGTTTTTCTCTGGCTCAGGTAGAATAGTATCCTAGGGAAAGGCTGTCACGCAGCTCTCTCTCTCATACCCACCCAATGGGACGAAGTAGTTATTTGGTGTCTTTCGGTCCTGGAATTTCTACTAGGCGGGTAGCTAACGAGTTAGAAGTAGAGTGAAGATTATAGGACTTAGTCTGGCAGCAAGCAACAGTGGCAAGCAGACAAACTGTTGAGGTATCTCTGAGGGCAGGTACTACTGGGTGGCCCTTCAGCACTCTGGTCTCGTGAAAACTGATGGATGTTAAGGCAGAACAAGGCATGGTGAGACATGGGCAATTGACATAGAGATCTAGTTACTGAAAATGGAAATGAAGTACAGAAAGGTAGTGGCTAGATCATTTTTAAGGTGATCAGAACAGAACTAGAAATTCCTTTGACTTAACAATGAGTTTCCTGAGCTACTAAATTAAATATTCTGAAAATCAGCTAGAGAAAGGTCAAGGCTGATGCCAGAATTTGGGGCTGGGTGAATGCGAGATTGGCAGCCTATGTTCTGGATAGGAAAGCAGCTTTCCCCTGGGGAGTCATGCACATTTTATAATGTTCACTATGCAACTATCTGCCTGCCTTTTTCCTTCTCTTGTTTGTATTATCTTTTTCCTTCCTTTCTTTCTCTTCCTCTTTTTCTTTCATCTTTTTGTCTTTGCTGCCTTTTTTTCACTCTCTCTTTGTTTGCCTTTCTTTCTTTGCTTGCCTTCCTCCTATCATGTGTAGCTTTAGCAATGGTTTAAATTCTGATATTCTAATCCATTCCTGGGGATAAAAAACCTTCGTAATCAACTTCCTGCAATTGCTTGATGTGTCACTTTTCAAGTACATGATATGCATAATATACCAAGTATATTACATATAAAAGATAAATTGCAAATTATCTCCAAAATTATTTCTTAATAAAATTATTAAATGAAACAATTTAGCGATCAGATTGACTCTAAAGCCAGTCCATGTTTAAATTTACCAAGTTGTTCCAATAATTTTTTATAACTTCAGTGTTTGAATTTTCATCAAAGTTTTAATCAAAATTCATAAACCTTGATTTAATGTCTTAATCTAGTTGCCCCACATTCTAATTTTTTTTTTTATAACATATTTTTTAATGGCTCACTCCAAGTGTTTTTCATAATAACCCACATTCAGTATTTGCTCGGTTATTTTATCAGAGTTAGATCAGTTTAAACATTCTGGGAAAGAATGTTATTTAGGTAATGTTATTTACTTCTATTGGGAGGCAATTAATGCAAGGATATCCTATTATTGATAATACTCGATATTTGAAAAACTTGATTAAGACAATTCCCATCATATCTGAGATACTGGGGTGGCATTGATCTGGTCCAAAAATAGATAATCTAGGACCTGTGGGCCAAATCTAGTTTCTTTCTGCTTTTGGAAATAACATTTTATTGGAATACCTATGCTCAGTTGTTTTGGAGTTATCTTTGCTGTTTTCACACTATAATGACAAAGTTAAGAAGTTATGAGTAATCATATGACCTGCAAAGCCTAAACTATGTGCTATTTGACCCTTTACAGAAAAAAAAAAAAAGTGTGTCAATCTCTGATTTAGATGCTTTCAGTGGGCTGTTTGGAATACATTTCTTTAAATGTCATGAGTTCACTTTTCATTTGACTAAATGGAGTAATAAAGACTGGATTTACCACTTGCCTAAAATAAAAAAATAAAACAAAACAAGACAAAACATATGAAACCAGGGACTTTAGACGATTGATGCCAGGAAATGAAAATGAAAGAGAACAATCTCTAAGGAACAGAAACAAACAAAGTGAGCCCTTCAACTGTCCCTTGAGAGAGTTTCCAGATCATAGCACAGAGAAGGGAAACCGAGATGGAATTGAACCAATTCCCAGAGTTGGACAAATGAAATCTAAGAGATCAAGAGGGCTATAGCATACAAAGGTAAGAGAATTGTACACAGAAGCCCAGATATCTTCAGAGGCTCTCCCTAAAATATTCAGCACAATGATTAAAGCATGCATGTGAGTAAAAAGGAGAGGCCAGGGAAAGGATTATCTGAAAGTATTAAAGTGAATAGTGCACAATGCACCCACAGGACTAGAATCAATGCATGTTCCTACCAGCCAGACTGGGAAAACTCATAAATCATGAGGCACAGGGTAGAACACTTAGGAAATTTTCACCTCAGTAGATGGGGAAAATAATTAGCTCTAGACTAAGCGCTACTCTGTACCTACTTAACACTTCTTAAAGCAAGACTTAAAAGGCCAAACTGTTTTGTTTGTTTGTTTGTTTGTTTGTTTGACTTAACAGAAACACAGAACAAAGCTCAAGAATATTTATAGCACTACAGATAAATATATCTAGTACTCAACAAGTATTCAAAATGTTTGGCATCCAATCAAGAGTTACCAGGCATGAAAGGAAAAGAGAAACATGACCCTTAATGAGGAAAAAAAGTCAATTGACACTAAACTGAAACTGGCAAAGATGTTTGAATTAGCAGACAAAGACAGTGAAACACTTATTATAACCCTATTCCAGATGTTTAAATAAAGTTAAATAGAGAAATGGAAGATATGAAAAAGGGCTCAAATCTAAATTCTAAGCATGAAAGCTACAATATGTAAGATGAAAAATACATCGATGAGATAATGACAAATTAGCATTGTGGAAGAAAAGTCATGAACGTGAAGATATAAGAATAGAAACTATTCAAAATGAAACCTAGAGAGGAGATTTCAGAAAAATGAACAGAATATCAGTGATCTGTGGCACAACTTCAAAAGACTTGCTATGCAAATAATTGGAATCACTAAAATAGGAGCTACAGAAAAAAATATTTGAAAAAATATTTGTTGAAAAATTTTCAAAGGTGGTGAAAATAATAAATCTACAGATCCAAGAAGCTCAGTGAGCCCCAATCACAAGAAACATTAAAAAATGACAAGCACATCATAATCAAATTGCTCAAAACCAATGGTAATGTGAAAATGTGAAAAGCATCTGAGAACAAGAAGACATTATAGATATACAGAGAAAAAAAGACAGTGATATCAGCAAAAAGATAAGGAGCAAAGTACTTCAGAGTATTTCTTAAAAACTGTAAACCATGAATTCCCTATATCCAACAAAATATATTTTAAAAACCATATGAAATAATAGCAGCTTAAAGAATTAATGTTCAATAGACAGGCACTGTAAGAAATGATAAAGGAAATCTTTGAAGCAGAAGAAATATAATACCAGATAGAAACATAGATCTACACAAAGAAATGAAGAGTATTGGAAATAGTAACCATATTTGTAAATATATAATTTTTTTCTTATTATCTAAATCTCTTGAGAAGATAATTGACTATTTAAACGAGCAAAAACATGAGTGACTCTCAGTTATGCTAAATGGAAGAAGTCAGGCTCTCTTTTTGCCAATAAGAGTATGTACTAAATAATTCCATTTATATAACACTTTAGAAAATGAAGCTAATCTATAGTTACAGAAAGAACATAAGTGACTGCGAGGGGTGGGGTGGATTTTAGACAGAAAGGACAAAACAGGTATTACAAAGGAATATGAGAAAACTGTGGGAAATGATAAGTATGAATGCAATTTTTATTATAGTGATAGTTAATGGGCATATACATATATTAAAACTTATCAAATTATAAATTTTAACAATGCGCAATTTATTATATGTCAGTTATACCCCAATAAAGCATTTTAAACAAATGTTACATTCACATCACTATCTCAAATTCAAATGCAATACCATAGGATTCTTTCTCAACTTTCCACATTCTATACTTGTATTTGCTTTCCACTCATAGTGAAAACTGGTTCCTAACTAGATCAGAGTACATAATCATTGTTTTAATCTTAGGAATGAGAGAGAGAGAGAGAGAGAAAATGAGAGAGAGAGAGAGAGAGAGAAAGAGAGAGAGAGAGAGAGAGAGAGGACTACCATGAAGGGGAGAATGTTTTAGGATCACACCTGTACTACTGTTACCAAAAGAAAACCAGAGAGGTCCAATTCTTATATCTCTGGTGCCTAATAAGGAAAAGGTGGTCAATAAATATTTGTTTGTGCTCAGATTGAATTTTATGATTTGCCTCTTCATCCTCATTAATTTATGTTTTGAATATGTAAAATATTGATACGGTCCAAAAGATAAAATTATAGAAACATATATGCAAAATTTCCCCTATAATTTCCTTCACTCTCTATATCCACTTACCTGTGTAGAGAAGAAATTACTTTCTTAATTTCTTTTTTGCAAAAAGAAACAAATGTTTTTTCATATTATTTTTTTCTGATTTCTTATTCAAAATGTGGCATACCTCACAATATCTATTTATTTACACTCTTACAGTTTTCTTTCTTTTTTCTTTTTTTTACTTTGATATAACAGTTTATTGCTATTTTTATTTACTTTTCAGCTACATACTTCTCTTTTATTATTCTTTACTCAAATCATTTTCCTACAGATGGCATCTAGATGATTTCCACTATTTTGACTTTGCAAATAATGACACAATGAATAACCTGTTGCACATATTGGTTTTTATTATTGGGAATTTATCTTAAGAATGAATTCCTAAAGTGGAATTGCTTTTGCTGTGGAAGATATTGTGTTTCCTCCATGTGCTTGTACTCTTTACATTCCTAGCAGCAACCTACAGACTAGCTGTTTTCCCACAGCCTCGCCTTTGTGTTTGTTGCCAAACTTGAAGTTTTATCTACTTGACAGGTTAGGAGTGATATTACATTTTAGTTTAAATTTGTATCTTTCTGTTAATGAGATTGAGTACCTTTTGATATGTTCAAAGATAATCACTAACTCTTTTTCTCAATATTGTCTTTTCATCTCTCTGTCAGTCTCTCTTAGCCTCTGTCCCTCTGGTCTGAATTTTTAGAGTCTCTTTATATATTAAGAAAATAGCTTTTTTCTGTGACATAAGTCACAAACATTTTTTCTGGTTAGTAATTTGTCTTCTGCCTTTCCTTATGGTGTTTTAGAACATAAAAAATTTAATCGTAATTAAACATCACACTTTTATTGTTTCTGGATATTTAGTTATAATTACGAAAGCTTTCCCCACAATTAGTTTATAAAATAATTTTTTCACATATTTCCTTCTAGTATATATGGTTTATTTTATTTTTTATTTTTTTCACCTGAATGTCTGTTTCATTTGGAATGTAGTCTGGTGAGTAATGTTAGGTTCAGAGCAGATTTGTTTTGAAAATGACTCTCCATTTGTCTCAACATAATTTATTTTAAAAATCTATCTTTTTCTCATTGATTTAGAATACTATCTTTACCATAAACTAAACTTTTCACAGATTTTTGAGTATATCTCTGGTCTTTTATTTTGTTCCATTGGAAAAGCATCATATAGTTTTAATTGTGGAGGCTGTAGATTTTTTCATATCTGGCAGGACTAGTACCCAATTAATATAATCTAGGGATTCCTTAGCTATGGCATGTTTATTTTCTTGTGTTAACTTTAGCATCAACTTATTTAGCTCAAGAAAATCAAAACTTAACATTTTTATAGATATCATGTTCAAGTTACATATTGATATGGCTGGTTGAAGATAGCTGAAAATTCTTTACTATTGAAAAATTCTTTACTACTCATATGAAGTCATGGAATCTAATTCCCATTCCTTTAAGTTTGAACTGGCCATAGTGACTTAATTTTCTAACAGAATGTAGCAGAAGTGACATTCTGGATCTAGCGGCTAGGGCAGAGAAAGTGTCATGGATAATTTCCAGGTCTCTTGGTACCTCTTGGGACCCAGAAACCATGCTATGAGGAAGCAGAAGCAGCTCCTTGGAGAGATCACATGGACAGGAACAAAAGATTCTGGCCCAAATTCTGGCTGAGTCAACAGCCACTGCTCTCTAGCCAGCCACTGGAGTGGGTCTTCTACAAGTGGGTTCTCCAGCCTCCTGAGTTACCCCAGTTGATGCAGTATAGAGGAGAAATGAACCATCCCCACCAAGCTCTACTCAAATTTCGGATTTTTAAAGAAAGTAAATAATTACTAAAGGCGATTACTGTTTTAAGGCACTAATATTTGGTATAATTTATTATATAGCGATAGATTGCCAGAGCAATTACCTTAGAATTAAAACTATGTAGATATTATTTTAACTTCTCACATGCACTAAAATATTTACATTTTAATATTTATCATGTTGAATACTTCTTATGATTGACATATATGTGGTGTTAATATGGTGTTTCTCCTTCCCCCCAAATCTATTATTAAACCAAAGAAGTATCTCACAATTGAGGAACCATGTATACATTTTGAAACATTTTTTTTTTCTAAAATAAAGTAAGCATCTATAGATGTCTAATATTTGCAAGAAGATTCTTTAGGCATTTGTTTAAAATGGAAAATGTAGATAGATGTTATCCCAATTTGCATAGGAGGTAAGGAATTAATGCACAACCCCATTTTCTCTGTTCAGGCATTGCCCTTTCGGTCAAATATACGGTGTAGAGTCAGTAGCATATTCAATGGTCATAGATACTGAAACCAGACTGCTTGGGTTCAGATCCCTGTTCTTCCACATTAGCTTTGTGAATTTAGGGAAGTTTTGCCTACATTGTAGTTAGCTATGAAGATTAAATGAGCTAATATTTATAAAGCACACAGGAAAATATCTGCATATAGTTAGTGTCATGAAACTGTTAAAAGGCATGGAAGACCTCAGAAGCGGGGGAATAACTAAGTACTTCAGGGAAAAAAAAGAAAAGAGACATAGGACTGACATTATAATAGGATTTATTTAAGCAGCCGCTCTTCATTTACATCAACTCCTCTTCCCTTAAGTGTAGCATCTCTGTAGCAAGTAAGAAAGGTGCTTTTGAAAAGTTTTCAAGCCCTTAGAATGTTCCAAGGTCTAAATATATACAAATCTTTTTGTATTGCAGCAACCCATTCTGTTATGTACACATTTTAGTACAGATGGCTATTTCGAGAGAGTGTAAGCAAAACTGGTTATAACAAATGAATTTTGCATTCCCAAGATTTGTTTTTCTCTCAGTATGTTATCATTTAGAGCTACATTTTTGGAAGCATATATGACAGGTATATTTACCAACTGTGCCTGAAAGAATTACGTTCTGAAAAAAAATCTACTGCTGCAAATCTCTAGCTCCTTGTTCTTTCTTCATGTTGAAATTATTTCTGCATGAATTTGTTTACTTATTTCTCAGGCGTATTTATTTATAATTTATACCCTGCCTAGTTACCAAATGATTTTAAGATAGCTTTTTAAAATTCATGTATAATATGACAATTAAAATAAAAAAAGCTCAAACTTATATGTGAGTGTATGTGAGGGTGAGGTTCTTAGTGAAAAAGTATATATGTCTAAAATGTTTATTTTAATTTGATAGTTTATATTAAATTTAGTTTTGAACTTCCTGGTAAGCATGATAAAGAGGAACATTGATTAAAATAGAGACTATTCTAAAGTTAATTAGAATCGATGACTATTTGCTTTTTCTTGTACTGAATTCTGAAAAGCATTTCTTGCATGGTTTCTATCTATCCAGGAAAAATATCTCCTATAGAGCTTTTGCAAAAGCTGCATATGTTCCTCATAACCCAACCATTCTTGATAATGTCATTCAGTTTAAGTGTTAGTTGGTTTTGGGGTTAGAATTATTTTGTTCATTCATTTCTTTTTGGTGAGACTTGTCTAATGTGGTCCAGATAGATTGCTTTCTGCTCTGGTGACAATTAGAATATTTAATGAAGTATTTCTCAGAGATTGGTTCCCTACCACCTGCGTTAGAATCATCTGAAATAAATTGTTAATTATTCAGTTCCTCACCTCAGTCTTACTCAATAAAAATCTTTAGGATTGGATTATTTCAATCAAGGTTCTCAAGAGATTGTTAAAAACACCAATGATGGCAAATCACTTTCCTGGAAAAGTAGACCTATGGGAAGAGATCAAAGTGCAATCTAAACTACAACAAATTTGAGATTTGAAAACTTTCCAATGCCACTATCCAATATCTCACGACTGGTAAGTTGATTAATTTTACCTCAATTTCTTCCTCATGTAAAAATAGATATTATTTTGTTTTACCTACTGGAGATAATGGTTGTGACAATTATATTAGATAATAAATATAAAATGTTTTGAAAACTGTGAAATAAAAAATGAGCATAAATTTTAAATATTCTCATGGAAAACATACGGTTTAATAATCTAACTGTACTAAAGAAGTTGTATAGCAAAGGAGCCTTGGGGTCTCACAGTGTGTTTGAGCCCTGGGTGCCATTCACTATGGTATCTCAGGTATGCCTTAAATTCTGGGAATGAGGTAATCTGGGAATACTGCTTTAAATACATTTTCAAACAATCTTGCAGTTTTCAGGTTTGCATTCACCATCCTTGCAACTATTGTGCTGCCGATTCTTGGGACATTTGGAGTTCTGCAGTGCAAATTGGGTTGGTTTTTGACCTTCTCTACTGATAGTTTAGGAACTGACTTTTCTAAGCTAAGTACTTCTTGTTTTTCTACATTGTAGCTTCCAAAATAGTACTATTGTCTGCTCTCTCTTGTTAGTGAAATGTTGCCTCTTTCAAAGGCACTGAGCTGTCATTTTAAGGTGTGTTGGAGAGTATTGAGATCTAATACAAAGTGTTTGCTTTGAATTTATTCTTTTAAAGTGTAAATGAGTTTTCTTTAAAATCATTAGTTGGAAACCCGATTCAAACTCTTGTTTTAGAATGTTTTAAAATATGGTATATATATTTTGCCTTCAGCTAAAAAAGAATGGAATTATCCCACTGCAAAATTCCAGATTCATTCACTTCATTCTTAGTAACATTAAATACAGACATATTCACATGAATACCTACATACACCAAAGCTTCTTGAGAGAGGGAGCAATAAAAAAGGTTAATTTTGAAAAGTACTGGATGGTGATCCTCTTTGGCAATATTCTTCCCCAACGTTTCTTATTACTTTGTTTTTTTCTCTTATAAAAGCTAATAAATGTGACAGCAGATTATGCCTGTTATTACTGTGGGATTGATAAACCTAAGTTTGAAAGTATATAGACACTTTAACCAAAACCCAGGAAAGGAAGAAATTATGTTTTATTAATCCTACTAATACAACATAGATAATTAAGGAAAGAAAAATGGCATAACTTGTATATTTAAGTTAAAGTAACTTAATGGACATGGTGACCGTCTATATATTAGTAGATGGCTGTGGCTGTACATATTTATACCGTTAGTTCAAGATACCACATCATACACCTGTTAGCAATTAGGGGGATCTTGGGCCTTTGCAGACACAGGTCCCACTGCTTCTCATTTTCCTTAGGTCTATTGCTATCAGGTGCGTGATTAGGAAGCTATAATAAGCTCTTTCATTGACTCTCTATTGGGTGCAATTCCATTAATTACTTTGTAGAAAAGAGAAGTAGCTTGGGACAGACAACTATTGATGAGAAATAAGAAAAGCAATCCAGATTCTTAGGTTAAAATCTAGAATACTGACCTACAACGATGGTAATCTGAATTCTTTACATACTAGGATAATCCTATTTATAATGTCGATATTAAACCATGTTTACTACTCTAACCTTAATTTGAAAGTAGCACAGAACCCTCCTGTTCAATCAGATGACTTCTAATGTGTCCAGTCTCAGTTGTACATGCTCTAGAAGAGCTGGCAAAAATCAGTCAGGGTGAAGAAGATTAACTCTCTTGTTAATTTGCTTTGTTTCAAAGCTAATAGTGCTGCTAAACTAATAATCTCTTGTGCGTTAATCTTCCTAGACCCTCCCCAGGGCCGTGTTTCTAGGGCATGAAGGCATGGTGTCTATTCCAGTGCTGTTGAACAGTTGTCTCTAAGGGGAGACCTGAAATAATCCATTGGACCATAATATCTGTGTGTGGTATATAATGTACATTGTAATTTATTCTTAAAGTACTATATCTATATGATTTATACACATGCATAGAATGGAGATGTATCATCAAGATATTTGTAAAACTATCCTATAAAATAAGATATTTATTCAGAGAGAATACATTTCCCAAATAGTCTCATTTGACACTTCTGTGAAGACAAAGACAATTATTGCAGTCCTATCTTCTTTATAGAGAAATGTAACACCAGAAACTAGAAGCCTAGAGTTGTCTCATTAGGCAAATGAGTGCTTTAATTTCTATTCCCTCTATTTTTATATTTTAAGCAAAGAATCCTGGCTTACCATTAGTGTCATTGTGAGCAATAACTAGTGCGAGTAATAATAAAATATCCAGTGAAAATAAAACACAAACATTGAGGAGTTTTAGAATTTAGAATCGTGCCAAATTAAGATATATGTATTCTCGTATTATATTTAATGGTTATGTATAAGCTGTTAAAAACAAAGTGTATTAAAGAAAAGGCATTTGTATTGTAATTTTTTTCAAGTAAGCAAGTGGTGATTTCTAAGTCTGTTCTATTGCTGACTCTTTTTTGCTGAAGTGTCGACACTGTGTGAGAGCTGATATGAAAGTCGCTGTCTGACATAACCATCTACCTGGTGTATACAAGGGTATGTCAGAAATATTTACCATGTGGGAGTCATTTAAAAAGCAAGTAAGTATGACCAGAATCATTTAGCACTTAGAACCTTCCAGAGCAGCAGTTCAAAAAATAGCCTTGGGCCGTAGAGTCTTCTTTGCCAGCTAACACTTTGGGTTTATTACATAGAAGGGACATTGTGATGCCTTGATCCCTGATTCACAAATTTTAGAGGATTGCTAACTTCAAATCTTGATGTGTGTATTGTTGCTGCTTATTTATGACTCTCTGGGCTTTTTTGTGTGCCTTTTGGGGGGCAGGGGGGCAGTGAGGGGTTCTTTACCGCTTTTATCATTTGCATGTCTGTTTTTAGCTAGGAGTTATATGCGTTTATTTCTGTATTGTCAAAATTCCTTATCACAGCAGCTCCGCACCCCAATATTGATCTGGAAGGCTAAGTGTGGTACCTGAAAGTCTTATATGTTTTCTTTTGAATTTCCTTTCTTCTTGTGTTTAACTGATAGATGGGTAGGTTTCCTCCTCTGTTGTTTTTTTACTCTGTTGGTTTATGTAGGTCTCTTGTCCTAAGTATATAGCAAGAGAAAATGTGGCACATGGTCTAGTTAAATGAGTGGTTATTCTTGCCATTCTGTAGAAATCTTGATGACATAGAGACAGCAGAGACCGATGAATTATGTTCCACTATGTCATCCCAAGCTATGTGGAACTTTATCTTTTTCACACAGTGAAAGCATCTAGAGAGAATTTAAAGTAGTTTCCATTGTACAATAAGTCACTTATTAAAGTCAACTGACATCCATTGATCACTTGTTTCAGATATCACAGCTTTGGGGACAAAAGTCGGTTATCAAAGAAAAACAGAATACCACACTGGACCTATCATACCTTTACTTTTCAAGTGAAAAACATACTTGAGAGTCTATTAAAGACATTTTCTGGATATATGTCTTGAAATTTATCTCCTCCAACTTTCAAATGTTGTGTTATAAGTTTCTGAATATATTTGCATTATTATAATCATAAGTTTCTGAATATATTTGCATTATTATAACCTCTGGAAAGTTATCAAAACTATTAAATTTCCTGGGTAATTGAGGATCAAAATCACTATAGTCAATTACTATGAGAATGCCATTTGAGTAAAGATCTTTGGAACATGATATTTTATATAAAATTCAGCTTTACAACCCAGAGGTAAAACTGAACATGGGACAATAACTGTTTTAATGTATTATTTTTTATCTGAGACAGTATTAAATTCTAAAAACTTACTATTAGTTTTAAATGAAGAATCAGTACCAAAATATCTGATATTATCCACTCTAAAGTCCCTTTGACTGATGAGAGAAATACTGATTTATGTTTTACTTGAGTCTTTCCAGTCCATCCTCTCTTCACATTAGACTTGGTGGTATCATAGTGCTAGAAGGAAGTTTGGCTCAATTTCAGACTCAATCATTTACTCTTTGTGTGGCCTCAGGTTCATGAACTTCTCTGAGCTTGAGTTTCCTCAGCTGTAAAGCAGGAGAGAGCTTATGAAACATTTCAAGGTTGGAGAGCAAACATGAGTGAGTGGTATCCAGTTAAAAATCTATTATAATAGTCCACTTGAAAATTATCATACCTTTCATAGGTGTTGTAGCAGCAGAGATGGAAAGAAATGAACTAAAGAAGAATTTTGATGAATAGGATCAAAAGAGTTAAAAGTAGAGTAATAAACTGAAAAAAAAAATTATGAAATTTCTATTGGATTCCAAGAGAAGAAATTTGGTCGATGACTCTATGACAATTATAGTAATATTTAATATTTACTATTATGTGCCTTAACAAAAGATGAGTGATACTATTTATACTTTTTAGATGGCAAAATTGAAATCAGAGAACTTAAATACCTTGCCTAGTATTACATAGCTGATAAGTGGGAACATCTGAATTTGACTGTATGTCTGATTTCAGAGTCCAAGTCCCATCATTAAGTACCATACTGAACTTTGTGGTAAGAGTACATGGTTATTATTATATTACATAGTGGTAATGATGACGCAGAGCATTAATGATTCCCCTTGGGATATTGAGTTTACCTTCCACTATCTGGAAAGAGAATTTCTTCTTTGATTAGATATTTGGCACACATTTACCTAGAACCATGTTTCTTCAGACACAAATCTTTGTTGTGGTGGGAGAAATGTATACTATTCTTTGTTTTTAGCTATCTCTTAATGCAGCTGTCATTCATGACTATAAAGTGTCTAGAATGATTAAATAAATAGAATAATCTAGTATTTTTGGCCATTTAGTGAAGGCCATTAGAATATCCATTTTATTGATTAAAAAAGTTTACCAATATAATTAATATAAACAGTGATCTAACTCATGTCATGTGCATAGGAACAGGGCAAATCAGAGCATGAAGCAATCTGTGCAATAGCATTTGGGATCCTGGCTAATCAGACGACAGTAGCTTTTTACTAATTAAATTGCTGTGGGTTGATTACTGAAGGCATGACCTGTCAGAACTCAAATAATAAGACTGTGTGAGTGTTTGTACATAGTAAATTTCTTAATCATTTTACTCTTTCTTCACTGTATGGATTATAATTCTGTTACCCTCCCACTGAAAGATAAATAAGCTATCTTTCATTGGTTGCTGAAGACTTCTTTCAGCTCATGTGCACTTATTACAAAGAACATTATGACCTTATGAGAGCTTAAGAAGAAAAATATTAAAGCTGTCCAATTCCATTGTCAATTAGGCGCTTGCAGATCCTAAACTTAATACACAAGGAAGGAATAATGAACTGAGATACAGATCATTTACTTCTAGGCATAGTTCTACTACTTTTATTTTTCAATATGAACCTTGACCAAGGTACTTTATCTCAATTTCCTCACATATGAATTGAGGAGGTTATATAATTTAAGATGTCTTTCATCTAAGATATCTTAAAACCTGCTCATATAACTATGTTTAGTCTTCTAAAATATATTTTAGATTATTGGAATAATCTGTGCAGTTTAAGTGCCGATTCAGAATTGATCCATTTAAGGTATATATTTCTCTCAAGATGGATTCTTTCCTATCCTGCATTCTTTCCTATCTTGACTTATTCCTTATAAAATATTAGATATTTGATTCTCTGTAGGAAATTGGAAGCTTTTTTAGCCTTTAGTATACAATTTCATTAATTTTTTAACTTAATCAATAGTTCTTACCTGGAGACATCTGGCAATGTCTACAGATATTGTTGATTGTCACAAATTGGGGAATGCTACAGGTATCTAATAAGTAGAGGCCAAAGATGCTCTTTTAAATCTTACAAAGCACAGTCCAGATTCCTACCCCCAATAAAGAATTATCCTGCTCAGAATGTCAACAGTGCCAAAGTTGAGAAACCTAAGCTAAACATGTACTTTAGAGTGAAGAGGAACTAGTCTGGAAGTCTTCTATTTGTACCAGATATCATAAGGCACATTACAAAGAAATTGTGTAAATCAATTTATTAAGTATTTAAAAAGCATCAAGCAATATTTAGTTATAAATAATAATTTTCAGTTT
Source organism: Pteropus medius (assembly GCF_902729225.1). Classification (NCBI taxonomy): domain Eukaryota; kingdom Metazoa; phylum Chordata; class Mammalia; order Chiroptera; family Pteropodidae; genus Pteropus; species Pteropus medius. Next base: position 3,194,436 of record NW_024342473.1, read on the forward strand.
TGACAAAGAAATATTTGAAAGGCAGTGAGTTAAATGGTAGAAGATAGCCTCTGGAGTAGGCAGACATAAGTTCATATCCTGAACTTATCATTTGTTAGTTATATGACCTTAAACAACTTATTTTTCTTTTCTGAGTCTCAGTTCTCTTATCTGAAAAAGGTGTTTAGTTATGTCTCCCTTCATCGCTGTCAGACTTAAGCATTAAGTGCTTATAACTAAAAGCTGTTTAAAACTGACATGTGATATGATTGTTAACAATGATTTTAGTGGATAGTATGGTTTCGTTAATTGATTTACTGAAAAAATGAATCAAAATGAATCAAAATTATCTTTGCACCTGTTATTTGACTTACTTATTAAGGTTTTACAGCAGAAAAGGAATATTGATATATGCTTCTGTTGTTTATTGAAATGAGAAAATAGGACAAAAATGACTTTAAAAAATATTTTTTCCCCATTAAAAGAATACAGAAAAAAATTCATATGCTATAAAAGAGAAAGTACTTGTATATATAGAAACTGGTGCCAAAGTAATAAATTAGGAATATACTGTAAAGAACTGTGTCGAACAAGAGAAGCTCCTAAAGGTGTTAGTTAACACCACCCACAAATGAATCAGAAAAAAGCCGCAGTCTAAAGATGACTGGGGATGTATTGGTAGATGAGCTAGGAACCATGTTCCATTTCTAAACATCTCATCTTTTCTTCCCTAATATGTCCTATAAGAGTCAGTAACCTTGAACAGGAAATGGTCAACTATAGAGCAGTGAATTCACAGACACCTGAAAGCCTAGCTCCTTGAATATCATCAGTTTAAAATCTGTAAATCAGCGCTATTCTCTTCCATTATCAACAGTCTTTTCCCCAAAGGAATCCTGCTTAATGAGTAGGAGTGCATTGTTTGAAAGAACTGTAGAAGTACTTCTTAGATGTTTTTCCCCTGTAGCAAACTGTTGGGAAGATGGAGGAGTATTCAGCATGAGGTATGCTGTCATTATATTTATTCTGGGCCTTTCAGCACTGTAATTTATTTCTGTGCCAAAACAATATGAATTGTTAAAAAATGTACTTCTCCAGAAAATGAAACAATTGAACTGGGTCCCTATTGAATTATGCACATATCTTAGCTAAGAGAATGCTATTTTCTGAATAATAAAAAAATCACATCTTTTGCAAAAGCAAAATACTTTAAATCTTTATCAGTACATTTTTAAGGGCTACTCTCCCAGTTGGACCTAAAATGAACTTTTGAAAAATTTTAATAATTTCCTGAATTCTCACCAAATCTTTATATACACCATCTCTTATCTTTTTACTAAGATGATGCTTTTTGGAAATGAACATTTAAATGGGATTGTTATCTAATTTTTAGAAGTATAAAAATGTATGAAGCCCCTTCTAGAATAACTATGGCCAGATCATTGCCTTTATGAAAAAGAAATAAGCAGCTTGAGTAAGGGAACAATTAAAAGTCTAAAAAATGAGCACTAGACAATTAGCGGTTCCCCCCTCTGTGATCTTAGGGCAAAAAGTAAGGAAATTTCCAGTCCTTGAGTACTCACTGTAGGTAAAGCTCTCTTCTGACACCTTCACAAGTATTCTCATGGAATTCTCAGACCCATCATGCATTGTGAGTGTAACTGTACTTTGTATATTTTATAAATGAGGATACTAATTCCAAATGTGATGGTTTCTAAAGTTTAATGTACTTCCCTAGAAATTGTACTGCGTTATTGTTTTTTTATATGTGTTTCTATTTAAACGCTCTCCAACCACTTTAAATTTTCACTGCTAAATGAGTTTTTCAATGTCAAGAGCCACAACTTGCATCTCAGTGGCTCATTAAATATTCAATATTAGTGACTGGCATATGGTTGGTCCTTAGAAATATTTGTTAAATTGATGACAAGATTGAAAACATTTATGAAGTATGTCTTCCTCCATTTGTCAAACAAAGGTGGTAGGATGGCATACCTGTCAAAATGTTTAGATATTCTGAAGACCAGTGTTAAATAAATGTGTAGTTATGTTTCTACTGAAGTGATAAGGTTTACAGAATTGACACCAAAGACTCCAACATCTGTAAACAGTGCTTAGCTTCAATCTACTTGAATCACCTTATCAAAAAAAATCCTTTAGGTATGTGTTCAAAATAGTCTTTGTCTAGAACAGCATGAGAAAAATAAAAATATATATGTATTTCAAAGGAAGGCATTTACATTTACCTATGTGATGTGTGCATTTGTTAATATGCAAAGGGGAAATATAAACTGTAATTAGAAGATCTAAAATAGTAGTGACCAAATCCTTTTGGTAAATTGTTTCCATAATATGAGTTTTGTTATAATTATTCACATTTTTTTGGATTTGTAGTGGCTTTTAGTTTCTAGCCCCCATTGCTATTATAATGGAATGCTGCCCAAGTATTTTGTTTATATGCCTGACTTCTTCTCACTAACATTTGGAGGGCAAGGACTAGCTATTTATCTTTGTATCCTTGTAGGTGCTTAATAGATCAGTCCACGCTTTACCATACTGTTGCATGTGATTGAGGTTGAAATTGTGGTATAGTTGGAAAAAGCATCATGCCTAGACTGGAACCTTTAGCTACAAATCTTCTCTTAAATGTCTCTCAATTTTAAATTTCTGATAAGTCATAGCATTGCAATAGTTACATAAAGCCTTTTTCTCCTCTGACAATCATATTCTATTGACATAGACAAAAATAAGCTAAGGATCCTCTTTTTAAAAATTAAATCCCCTATTAATATGATACACTAGTGCAATTCTGGACCAAACTATAATCTCTGACCAAAATGTGTATCATTTTAAATGAATTATATTCAGTAAGAGTTAAAATTATACTATGAAGGGAGTTGAAAGCATGACTGATATATTAATGTTGAAGAATTTCTTGTTTTTGAAGGAAAATTATGTTAGAAACAGTACAGTTCCATTTAAATCAAAGGATGGCAGAGTTTAAAGATCTTTTCTCCTGAACAGAGATATGAATAACAGATCAATCATTCCCTAACAGGGACTCTCTTGATGATGCTGTCTTACTTTGAAAATGATCCCAGTTCTTTTTGGATGTGTCATAGATTCATTGTTATCCTGAGGGTGAAAACTCTGCTCCAGTGACAAATTAAAAAAAAAAAAGCCTACATTGCATGGATACTACTAAAATTATAATAAAGATGAGTAGCTTTATTTATGATATTAGCATTTATGGTATCCATCACCAAAACATCTTGAATTCTAAAAACAACATAATTTTTGATTGCACTATTAGAACTATCGCAAATACATGTCTATATACAAAGCTCTCATTATTCTAATTTACATAAAAAGCAAAGCAAATTGTAATATTTTATTCTATATTGTTTAAGAGCGATTCCTTTACACATATTTAGAAATAGAAACTTTTTGGACCTAAAGTACAAGAATTAAAAAGTAGTTAGATTTATTTTATATGTATTTTTTCTTTTTTTTTTTAATCTGACTGTAGACTGCAAACATCTCTGTATGTCAGTAAATCTAAAGAAATATCATAAATTTAATGGCTGCATGTAGTAGATGTAACACAATTATTTGTTGGGCATTTAGGTTATTTCCATTTTAATTTTTTAGGCAATTTCATAATAGAATGCATGCGCGCGCGCGCGCACGCGCGCGCACACACACACACACACACACACACACAAGCATATATATAGCTTTGGGTTTATCTGGTTATTTTCTTGAGGTAAATTTCCATGGGTAAATTTGTGTGGTTAATTGAAATGCATACTTTTTTTTTTTACATTTTTAAAATAATTAATTTTAGATGCACGGAGACATGGCAAAAATAATAGAGTTTTTCTCAACATTGCTCACCCTTTAACGGTAACATGTAGTGTAACCATAGTACAATGATCAAAACCAGAAAATTATATTGGTATGACTATTATCTAAACTGCAAAACTGTAAGCGAATCTCCCCAGTTTTCTCTGTCTTTTTTTCTGTTCTAGGATCCTATATAGGTTTCCACATTGCATTTAGTTGTTATCTGTCTTTAGTCTCTTCCAGTCTGTGACTGTTCCTCAGTTTTTTCTTGACCTTCATGATTCTGACCCTTTTGAAGAATAAGTCACTTGTTTTGTAGAATGTTCTTCATTTTAGGTTTGTCTGATGTTTTCCTGTGATTCAAATGAAGTTACACATTTTTGGCAAGAATACAAGAAAAATCACATCACTTCTTTCACAGTGCGTGGCACCGGGTGTTTTTTGATGTCATATATCTTTCTACTTATCCACCTTCAACATGATGTCTACTAGGTTTCTCCACTGTAAAGTTGCTGTCTTTACCTTTGTAGTTACAAGTACCTTGGAAGAGATATTTTGAGACTATGCAAACATCCTATTTTTTCTCACTTTTTGTCCACTAATTTTAGTATTTATGAATGAATCTTGTCTGCAGCAATTATTACTGTTTCTTTTGCATGATGTTAATTTTTCTATTTCATTTCCCTCTACATTGACATTACACATTTTAAATGATTTGTTTTTAACTATGAAATATTTCAAAAAATGAAAAAAATTCAGAAAACGGTAAAGCAGATAGATATCTAGGCACTTCTCAACCTGATTTAAAAATTAAGATAAGAATTTGGCACATTAATTTTAGATCTCTTATTTCAACGTGTGACTTTTTGTTTTGATATTTCTTTAGAAATAAAACATGACAGATAATAGCTAAATCCCTTTATCTTATCCCTTTAGTCTCCTTTCCCCTCTAGGAAGTTGGCACTTGTTAATCACATGGATTTTTAATTACATATTGCATATATGTTTGATCACAAACACTACAAAATGTGCCTTTCAAATTTTTATCTAAACCATATCAGTTATGAAACTACATATACTTTCTCTCTACTTAGTTTTTACCTGTCAACATTAACATTATGTCTTCTAGATTTAACAATGTTGATACATATAGATCTAGTCCTTCATTTTAACTACTATATAATATTCCATATGTTTAAGGAAATATGCTTAAGATTCAACATTTATTTAACATGTGTACTGAGGAGTTACTATGGGGCCAGAGAATGTTCTATTCTTTGGCTTTAGAGAGGATCTATTAAAGAGAAAGAGGATGTACATTTTAGTACAAATAGTGAAACATGGTTTATAATAGCAAAAACTTGGAAACATGAAAGCGTCTTAACAGCATTGTTATATTCTCACCAAGAAGTGAAAAAAGGTAAATAAGTGAGATGATGGATGTGTTAACTTGATGGAGGGAGTCCTTTCACAATATAGAAGTATATCAAATCATCATGTGTACACTTTCAATATCTTACAATTTTATTTGTCAATTATGTCTAAATAAATGTTTTATCTTTTATTCATTTATATGAAAAAATGTTCTATCTTTTATTCATTTATATAATCTCAAGTGTATCTCATCTGTGTAGGTACTATAGATACAATGTGCTTAAGAATCTTACAATCTAGAAAGAAGATATAAACTTGTAAATAGTAATACAATTGTCTAAATGCTATAATTAGCATCTTTCTAGATTATCATAAATTCAGAAAGTAGATGATGATCATCAAATTTTCCTTAAAGAGAAACTAAGTAGACTTCAGAGAGGTTATGATCGCCAGCACTTAAATATGAGAGTTGTCAGTTTGGTTTAGCTTTCAAAGGTGAAGGGGAAAAAAAAATATATTAGAAAAATAATGAGCAGGGGAAAACCTAGCAAAAATATAAAGCAAATAACTTAAAATGGGTGCATGAGAAGGCAGGTAGGGTGGTGGGAAGGTTGGTGTGAAGTGAAGAAATAATATTTAAGTATAATACAAATAGTAGCTGTATGTGGAAGAGATTTTCAGATATCTTAGTTTTCACATGATGGCTAACTGTGTGTGTTGGAGGAAGACAGCCTTGTGTGTAATCCTGGCTTGGTCCTTCTTTAGTGGTGTGGGCAGTTCACTTCCTCACTTTTTCTTTTACCTTTAATATGGGAATACTAATAACTCATCAGAGAGATGCTATGAAAATATAACAAATATGGCTAAACCCCATGTATAGTCCATAATAGGTATTATAAATATTAAATCTATCACTGCTGTATTTCTATACTGTGTTTGACTTTTTCCTATAGACAGAGGAGTCACTACAGTCATTTTAAGCAGGAGAGTAAAACATGATAACATTCTTTAAAAAAAAAATCCGAGATGCAGTACTTTTCATTTTGAGTTTAGTTGAGATAATTATTATATTCTTTGGGTTTTCTTTTCTCCATCATCTCACATATTTACCTCTTTTTTTCGTGAGAACATTTAAGTTCTACTCTCAGCAAATTTCAATTGTGTAATATAGGTTTATCAACTATAGTCACCATGTTATACATTATATCCGCACACTTTATTTTGTAGCTGAAACTGTGTACCCTTTTACCAACCTCTCCCTGATTCTCCCACCTCTAGCCCCTGACAACCACTTTTTTATTCTGTTTCTATGAATTTTATTTTTTTTAAAAATATTCCACTTATAAATAATACCATGCAGTCTTTGTCTTTCTCAGTCTGGTTTATTTCACTTAGCATAATTTCCTCAAGTTTCATTTATGTTGTCTCAAATGGCAGGATTCCTTCTTTCTCATGGTTGAATAATCCATTGTATCTATATCTATACCACATCTTTATCCATTCATCTGTTGATGGACACAGGTTGTTCCCATATCTTAGCAATCATGAATAATGCTGCAATGAATACTGGAATGCAAATATCTTTTCCATATCTTGTTTTGGACATATACCCCAAAGTATGATTGCTGGATTATATGTAAGTTCTATTTTTAATTTTCTGAGGAATCTCTATACTATTTTCCATAGTGGGTGCACAGATTTACATTCCCTAAATGAATGTATTATTAAGTTAAGAAAAAACAGTGTGGTGGCATTTTGAGGAATGACTTGAAGGGAATAAAGAGACCGTAACACTTCTTAGGAAGGTGTTATATTTCGTTGAGTGTATAGAGGGCAGTACTGTATGATCTCCTAAAATTTGGCTGTGTTGGTTTCCTAGGGATGTTGTAACAAAGTACTATAAATTGGGTGGCATAGAACAACAGAAAAATTTTTTCTCACTGTTCTGGAAGTCAGAAGTCTAAAATCAAGGAGTTAGCAAGACCATACTCCATTTGATGGTGCTAGGAAAGAATCTAGCTCCTGGTATTTCTTTAGTTTGTGACAGCATAACACCGGTCTTCTTATGGCATTCTCCCTGTGTGAAAGTATATCTCTTCACAGGACTTCCTTTTTAAGGGGCCACCAGTTATAGTGTATTAGGGGCCCATCCTACTCCAGTATGACCTCCTTTTAACTAATTAATCTGCAGTGACTCTCTTTCCAAATAAGGTCACATTCTGAGGTACTGGGGATTAGGACTTAATATAAATTTAGAGGGACACAGTTCAACCCATAACATTGTTCTTTCTGACTTCAAGATCACTTGGTCCTTTCTAGATATTCTCTAGCACCGTGGGAAAAACACATAACTACTCTTTAGTTATAGTATAAGTTTTATAATAGAACCTGTTGCCTCTGCTCATTGGTGCTAAGCAAAAACCACCTCACCATTTAAATACTAGGCAGTATGAGATGGTGTCTATAACACTTTTTTACTTACACATTCATTCTTGGATCAGGCAATTTAAAATTATTAAGTGATGTCAGGTTTTAACAAAGCAAAAAAATTGTGTTAGCAATATAATGAAAACTACATAAGGAATATGCATGTATATGTAATAGCTAATATTTAACATATTAAAAAGAAGTTTTAGTTTTATTATGATAGTAAGATAAGAAACTTTTTCCAAAATTGTTTTTAAGTTTATTTTTCTTATAAATAATGAGAGAGCAGATAAATTATAAAACATCAGTTGATTTATTAAAACCAATAGCTTCTAATCCTAGGTCTTGATCTTCATGTAGTTTAAAAACTATTATTAATATTCTGAGCTCATAGAAGAAGTTTAATAAATGCTTGGAGTCTTGATGCGATCATTCATATTACATTGTAGATATGACATCAAAAGTGAGTCGAGCACTGGATTGTTTTACTGCATCCATTCTATTTTTATTTTAACTGTTGGCCCATTTGTTGATGTTGAGAGAAATAACCCTCATTTTAACTTAGAATAAAGATGAAAAAGGATGTTCCTGTCATTCACTTATAGGAGGAATATAAAGTATCATGGCAGTTTTTCTTTCTGAAAAAATAATTTTGGACTTTGATAAAAATGCAGTTCTTTTGAGTGTAATGAGATGAGAAATTCAAGTGTGCCATTTATTATTTATGTGATTGGTATTTTCAGAAATTGGTATTTTCTTTAAGTAGCTTAATTTAAAAATAAATAAATGAGCACAAAATAAATAAATTTATTTTGGGAACAAAATGTCATTATTGAAAGTGTACTTTTTCATATATTGAACTAATAAATAGTTTGGCAAGTCCTTCGCAGATCTATCAAAATGTCTTCTTCAGGTACTGGGTTGGAAAATTAGTAACTACTGAAGTGTGTAACTGTGAAAAGATGTCACTATGTGCAGTGGCCTACCAGATTTTAGCTTTGGGCCTAAAGCAAAGATGTTAATCATTAGTGTTGAGATTTAAAATGTCAAGTTTTTTGCATAAAAATAAAGGCTAAAAGTTGTACTGTAAATCCCAATGTACAAAAAGAAAATACATACTTAAAAAGTACTCAAATTACAGTAGCTAAGAATGACATAGATAGCAAATAGCTTTATAGTATATAATGGAAGATTTCTTAATTTTATGCTTATAAAATGGTTTGCTTTGGCTTCTAATTAATTACCATTGATTGACTGAGGGTTAGTGTATTGTTAGTCTACACTTTACACATTTACCATTCATTCTTAAATACATATGTGGCCATAAATATGCTGATTTGGGCAAATATAATTTTGCTTCTCTGATAAAATTCTTAGCAAATGGAAGAGACAGCATAATACCACTAATGATAAAGGATTGGCTTATTTTACCTTAACATTGTTAACCACATTGTAAGAGAGAAGACCTAGATACAAAATGACTCTGCTTCACTATACATGTAACAATATTTCTCCTGCCACTTTACATTTGTTTTTTTTTTTGTTCTGTTTCCCAACAGTTTTGCATATTCTTTACTCATTTGCTCCTTTCCATGATGCAGATGAGTAGGTAGGAAATCTCATTTGAGAGGCGAGGAAACTGAGTTTCTGGTATTTCTAGTATCTGACCCAAAGGCAAACACAGGCTAATGCTTGAAAGACCCGAGACTAGAATTTGGGTCAGTGCTCTATTACAAAGTATTGTAGATAAAATATTTTAAATGTAGAATAAGAATTTAGAGCTCAGCAGAGTTCACAAAAGAAAGGAATGGCTTATTTGTAGTCATGAAGCTATACTGGTCTTTAAGGTTTTACCAGAGTAACACTTGGGATTTATATGCTACCTTTCTTCCAAAGAGATTAGAGAAATTTTTCAAATATTATTGATATATACTTGTGAAATAGCAGATGGAGGCTATTATAGTAGTTGAAAGCTGAGCAGAATGCTTAAGTGACTGATACCTGATGATGCAGAAATCCTTGGGTAGGTGAAGTTTAGAACCTGGATGAATTTTCAATGGCTTTGGACAAGTTATTAAAATTTTGAGAGCCTCTGTGCTTCATCAGTACAATGGTATGCTGGTAATACTTCTTGGATAGAGTTGACCTAAGGTTTAAAAGAGAAAGCAGATGTAAATTGCCCAAGAGAGGTCTGGCACATTCAAGATAGTTTTTTCTCTCTTTTTCCTCTCCCCACCACCTAAGACATTTTATTATTTTAGCCTAGGTTACTTTAGTGAGATCTAGTTGCTATTTACCTCATTACCATATTTATAGCATTTTATAATTTTATTCTCAAGTTTAAGTACCTATTAAAGTGTATCTTTTTCAACTGTATTATTTTATTCCCCTTGCTGAGAAATAGAGGTCAGTGTCAGTTTACAACAACACAAAAGATTATACATTACTCATTATTTGGAGGACATTTTAAAAGGAGACAGAATTTTAGGAGCTGACTGTAAATTTTGCTGGTTTAAACCTTGTCAATAAACAATTGATCTCTCAGAGTAAATTAATTTGGAATGACTCAGTTACATTTTTAAGAACCACGACAGGGAGCTGGTTTGTAATAGATAAGTGTTGTTTATTTTTAAGGATGAAATGGAGACTTTAGGAAATTTTATAGGCAATTCAAAGATTTACATTATCAATATCAATTTTTCCCTCACGAATAAGTGGAATAATTGTTCATGATTAAAATGGCATTTTCTTGATACTATCAAAAGTACCCCTAGGTAATTAAGCAAACTAAGTTGCCAAAAGACATAATGACCAGTCAAATTGTGAAGAATGTCTCCAAAGACAGTGATTTTAGTTTGAGCATAATTCATGTTGAGTCATTCCTTTGGCAATAATTAGGTACCAGTACTAGTTAACTCCTGATGCAATCCTTAATATATAATGAAGTAGTCATGTCATCCACATAGAATAATATAATGTCTTCCCATTTGCTATAGGAAAATTTGTTAAAGAAATAAAAGACTATCCTTTTATAAATGAATGAATGACTATATATGCATAAAAACATTACTAAGGAGTTAATTAGGATAATGATATATTAAAGATTGAAGCCCATTAATTATTAGGGTAGCTTTTAAAATTTCTAACATAAAGACCTTTTCTACAGTTATTTTTTCTCCTAATTTGTGGTAGATAAGACATGGTAAGAGAATTTATTCTTGGTGACTGCTATTCCTTTATTAGCTACCATTTATTGATGACAAGAACCAAGCTAGATATTTTGTAAATATCCAATTCAATGTTCTAAAGCATTTGAGGTTGGTGTAGTCATGAAAGAAAAGTTTAAGTAACTTGTCCAAGGCCACATAACTTGGGACTAGACCCAAACTTGCCTGATGCAAAAGTCCATGATCCCTTCTATTAAGCCATTTTTAAACAGTGTACTAAAAATGTAGCAATGACATGTCATACTACTTAGCAATAAACAATAATGAATTATTGATACATTCAACAAATTGAGTGAACCTCAAGAGTATTATGCTGAGTGGGGCGGGGGGAAGCCTATCCTGTGTGATTCCATTCATATAACATTCCTGAAATGACAAAATTATAGAAATAGGGAACAGACGAATGGTTCCTAGGGGATGGAGAGGGAACATATGTGGCAGGGGTAAGAGGGACGTGGGTATAGTTATAAAAGGGCAACACAAGGGATGTTTGTGGTGATGGCATTGTTCTGTTTCTTGATTCATGTAGTGAATACATGAAACTGCTCATGTGATAGAAGTGTACAGAACCATACATACATACACTAAAACTATCCACATATACACATATACATATGTATATACATATCCATACAGAAGCAGAAGTAAACTGGGGAAATTTGAATAAGGTCAGTGGATTGTATCAATGTCAATACCTATTATACTATAGTTTTGCAAGATATTATCATTTGGGGAAACTGGGGATCTTTGCAATATTTCTTTCAAAGGCATGTGAATCTACATTTATCCGAAATAACAAGTTTAATTTTTAAAAAAGATTGTAATAGGAGCATGGAAAGGGAAACCTCCAGTGAGCTTTGGGGCCTGCTAATCTTTCTTGCTTCCTACATCGCCAGAGAGCTGGGGTAGTGACGCCTGTGACAGACTGTGGATTCTGAGGAGGCTAACAGGCAGATCGGCAGGACTGGATGTTAACAGGTCCAAATGGAAACTGAAATAAACAAGCAGATCTGACAATGGGGCCAAAACCCTGCTTTATTCTAAATCATTGCAAATCTCATGTGAAGAATTTTAGCCAGTCTATTCTTCTTGGGCCCTGACAGTGGCTATTCAGTCCCCGCAAATTACTAAAATATAGAAATACACATGCTGTCTTATCCAGATAATATAAATTTTTGTGTGCTTTTTTCCTAACAAAGGTAATAAGTTAAATGCATAACAGATTTTATGTGTATACCTTTGATATACTTTTCATATAAATTTACCTTTGATATACTTTTCATATAAATATTTATATGAAATTTATATGAAAAGTATATACCTTTGATATACTTTTCATATAAATTTCATATAAATGTTGGAAAATACATTTAATTCAAATATGATTTTTATTTTAGACATGTAGTCACTGGATACTGGAAATATTAAGTAAATATTCATCCTTAGACTTAAGAATGCCTAAACTTTCAATGCATATCTCAACATACTCCAAATAAAACAACTGTTCTGCTTATTTATAATTATTTGTTTTCATGTTTCTCTGCTGTCTAGACATTGAATTCTAAGTTTGTGGAATAATTCTTATTCATTTGTTTGTGTCTCTCTTCTTCCTTTTTCTCTGATCCCCAATGGCTAGCATAATACTATGCAAACAGTGTTGCTTAATTAATGTATGTTGAAATAATTTAAAAATGAATGGTAAGGAGAAAAAGTCTGGTGACATAGCGTATATAACTCTCCAGAGCAATATTAAATTTCTAGGAAAAGAGAAGCCTACAGAATCAAAACTAAAGGAACTGATACCCAGAGAAATAATATTTCTGTAGCCATCAGACAAGTGCTTTGTCAAGAGATCAGGGCAGGAAGTACAGATGTCCAGGCAGCTGTGGAGTGAAAGGCGGCTACCATCTGGGCCAGAAGGATGGTCTGGAGACCAAGATTCACACCTAGGGATACAAATAGATAGCCAGCCAATTATATGGAATGTTATCTCCCACCAGACCTGAAGATAGTGTTATCTTGCATTTGCTTGGAACTGGATGCTGAAATATATTTCTGACATCCAGCCTAGTCCAGAAATTTGTCCGAAATTTAAACATATTGCATGTAAATCCATGCATCTTATATTTCTTTTGTCTGCTTTCATTGCTTCCTTTTAATTTGCCTCAATTTGTTAATAAATTTATTATTTTTATTCGAGTTACCCATAAATTACTGAGAGAAGTTGTTTTGACTTCCTTAGTAACATTTTTTTTTAACTCAGACAGTTTCTTCACAGATGGAAGGAAATATTTTTGCCCAGAGACCACCATATACATTTGCTAACTGTATAACCAACATATGGAACTTATGCATTCTGAACATGTATTCTTAAAAAAATTAATAGATAGATAGAAATGGAGATATAGATATATAAATATTTAGATCTATGGCAAAAAGAACTACCATATGGACTACCTCGCTATCTGTAAGACAGGCACTATGTGCTCACCACTCACATAATCTTCCTAACAATTACCCCTTCATTGTATATTAAAGTCCACATTTGGTAGGTACAGAAATGATACTTTGGAAATATTAAGTAATTGATTGAAAGTCACACAAAAATACTTGAGATGAGATTATATTTGATGGCTGACTCCAGAGCCCTGTTTATTCTGTGACACCAAGTTGTTGTTTTCAGATGAGAGAGAGAGCGAGAGAGCGAGCGAGAGAGCGAGAGCAAGAGAGAGAGAGAGAGAGAGAGAGAGAGAGAGAGAGAGGAAGGAAGAAAGAAAGAAAAATAAAGACCTAGTGTAATATGATTTGATTTTCAGTTATCTATAGTTTCTGGTGCATTTTTTTAAAAAAGTGACGTTCAGTTCTGTGAGTGGGATCATATATGGGTAATGTCCTCAGTTTGTCCCTTATCTTGCTATATGTGGAACCAATTATGGTATCAACTGTTGAAACAATTCTGAGTTGAAATACCATACATCTAGTCAATGTGAATGCCCACATGCATTTAATTCATTCTCACAGGACATCTGATATTGTCATTCAACAAACATAAACTAAATACCTACTGTTTATTAGTACTTGTTTTATTTACTGAGGAAACTAAGATGAATATGACATGGTTCCTACTCTAATGGTACTCATAGATTGGTAGAAGAGATGTTTAAGAAATAGCTATACAGAGTGGTTAGCAGTAGAGGTAATAGAAAAATTCATTGGCTATACAATGAAGGGAGAGCTTACCTTTGCCTAGTTCATATGAAGTCATGGGGAAACTTGGGCAGCTTTACAAAGAAGGTGATGCTTTACCTATGAATTGAAGGGATAGTAGGAATTATCAGGTGGGCAAAGTCTGTTTTTTTCCAAACAGAAAAGTCCATGCTGTGGAGGTCGCAGGGGTATACAATAGTTCATTGTTGCTATAGCGACTACAGAATAAAGAAGTTGAGGAAGTGTTCAAAGATGAGGCTTAGTGAAATATTCTGGGGCCAGATTTTACAGGACCTTAGACACTATTTAAGGGGTTTAGTCTTCATTCTCCCAGAAATGAAAACCACTCATGGCTATTTTTTTTTTAATCAGGAGAGTGATGTAGATAGATATTAACTTCAAAATGATCACTTTGGCAACATAAAAAAAAATTTGAAAAAAAGCAGAATACTAGTTAGGGGACTGCTGACCTAACCAAGGTGAGAAATATTGGGGCCTTCAACTAAGGCATTGATGGTGGGACTTAAGAAGAGGAGCAGATTTTAAAGATATTTAGAAGGAAGTTTATTACATGTTGAAGTCTAAGTCTATAATAATGGGGGGTTCTATTAACTGAGATAGAGAATATAGTAAGTGGAGCAGAGTTTAGGTGAGAAATGAATAAGTTTGGTTTAGGTATGTTATTGAATTTGAAAGTACTCTAGAAACCACCAGTTAGTACTGACTCAGTCTGTCAGTACAAAGGTTTCCCTTCTGTTGTGCTGTGCAGCCTAGATGCAAAAAATCTACAATTAGATTTTAGAAATGATCTAGGGTTGATGGAAGACAAGTAGATGAGTTGACTGAGAGAAGACAAGTTGACTGAGATTTTTGGTGAGAGAAAAATGTGGTTCTCCAGGACTAGTATAAAAGAAGAATGGGAAGAAACTAATTCTCAGAAAATTCACAGGTCAAAGAATTAGCATTTCTAGGATTTTTTAAAGAATAAGGAAATGAAAGAGCTGGAAAGAGTTTAAAGATTTTATAAGTAGAACAATGCTGAGCCATATGGTACTCTATAGATTAGGGTTGTATGAATGGATTGCTGAAATGATTTGGAGATAAATATCACTATAGGAAAAGAGAAAAAAAAATCTGAGGAGCTACGAAATTGGATGGGTTATCTCGATATACTGAAATCACCAAAATTATTACAGAATTTTGACTGAAGAGGGAGACTGTAAGCTGATTTAATTTTTTCTTTAAATGTGAGGGGAATGATCTGAAGGTTAGTAGAAGAAATGATTAGAAGGGGTAAAGGATAGTATAATAAACTATGTTGGCTTCAAGAAGTAAAGACTTTTTTAAAGAATGTATTAGTTATACTCTGAAAATTGAAGCCAGAAGCCAGTAAAATGCCCAAGGTAGTCCCAGTGTCTGAATTTGTAATCACTACACTAGAAGAAACCAACTGCATGAGTGAGTACCATCCCAAGATACTGACCATGGATGACTGAGACATGGAAATATGTTCTATGTCCTAAACAATATGGCATATTTTATGATAGAAATTCTTTGGAACGTACATGATAAGGGAACAATTAATTATGGCTGGGAGAAAAAGTCAGGGAATGTTCTACAAAAGAGAAAATATTGGAATAATATCTAGGTGTATAGGATTTTGGCTGAAGGAAAAAGAAGGAGTCAGAAGCAAATCTTTTGGAATAGCAAATATTTTGAGGCTAGAATGAAAAAGATGAGCATGGAAAGACTTTATCCTGTAAGAAAAATGAGGTTTTAAAAGGTTTTTTTTCCTTAGTAGGTTATGAATGTTGTGCTAATTTATGTGAATATATTACAGGGTTCTTAGGAATTTTACTAATATATTGCTTATTGACAAAGAAATTTTAAAAAGTAACAGTATTAATTTGAAAAATAAGATGCCATTTTAGGGATGGTCAGAAATATACTTTTAGAATAAATCACCACCGTCATAGTTCTAGAAATTCTAAAAGTAAAAAAAGCAAAAGTTGAAAGGTAATAATGTAATCTTTGAATCAATTTTAAATACAATCATTGATTTTTAAAACAATGTTCCCTGTGTTATAAAGATGGTAAATTTTTAAATGTCTAAGCTAAATTCATTTTAAATTCTAATTTTCTGAATGTTAAGTGGCAAGATGGATCGAGGTCATGGTTCTTGTGTTTTCTCAGTAATACCGTTTTGTGACAATGACGATATTCTAGCCTACATTTGGGATGCGTTAATGGCAAGTAATTGAAAGAGAAAAAGTTCATTGACAATCCAGTTAGACCTCTTAGGTCTATGTAAGGAAACTGAAGTAACTGGGATTGAAAAAAAAAAAAAAAAATATATATATATATATATATATATATATATATTTATATATTATTTGTTTCAGTTCTTAGTTCAGTACATTCTTTGACCTCATATGTGTATGTATATATGGAACATATATTCATGTGTGTTTATATATAGATATATAGATATATAGATATATAGATATATAGATATATATAATACATGTTAAATATATGTACCAATACATATTAAATAATATATATAGTCTAAGAATATTCTGAACTAAGAACTGAAACAAATGCAACCTTTCTGGTTCCAGCTTAAGCAATTTCATGGCTTAGAATTGGAATTTGAGACATGGGAAACTGGGTCAGATTTTCTTTCTGCTGCAGTTTACCTTTAAAAGAACAATAAAAAACCTAAAACAATTCATCTTAAAGACTGCTTATTTGCTTCATGTTAAAGTAGTATTTTTCAAGAAAATGATGTTTACCAGTAGGGATTTTAGCTACATAGTTTTAGTTGAAATTTGTTAAGCTATCAAATATGTGATGACAGTATTGACTGTTAATTTTGTATCTGTTCAGACTACTCTATCTTTAAAATATATGTAGCATTTTCTGTCCTGTGAAATGAGATAAGCTAAGCAGAGGTTGTTTTATATGCCAAGCACTATTTTTTTTTTTTTTTAATATGGTAAGGAAATAGATACATGAAATGTTTGCTCCAAGCCAAGGTAACAAAATGACTTTATGGTCAGTGTTTGTATATGAAAGAGAAATAGAAGAAGATTGATGTTTTGATGGATAATAATTGACTCTTAGCTGTTCTCACTCTTCTAAAGGCAAGGATGAATTTGCACTGATGCTTCCTTGCTGTCATTCTAAATAATATATTTCTGTGGCTCAAGCTGTTATCAGTAATTGTAAGTAGGTATTTTTGTGACAGTCAGTCCTCTGGAGCCTGCAGGATGTATCCTTCCTTGGCCTCTCCAACCCTCTCTGACTGATGTACTTGAGATTCGCATGTCTGTATTTGCTGCCTCTCACGGCTAGACCTGTACAATTTTTCTGGAACTACTTTTTTTTTATGAGGAACTCCCTAAGTAAGAAGCATTTGAATTCTCTGATTAAGTGCTTGGGCTCTGGGCTCTGGACTCAGACTGCCAGTAACTATCCACTTGATGTATGATCAGGACAAGTTATTTAAGCTCTCTGTACCAGATTCCTACACTGAGAATGGGAATACTGACAGACAGTAGCTTACCTCTCAGGGACATTGTCAAGTTGAATAGGCAGGTAATGCCCTCAGTATAGTGCTAATGAGTGCTCAACAAATGCTCAGTATTGCACTTACTATGATGTTTGGAAATTCATTTAACTATTCTAGTCAACCTCCTTATTACTAAAAATAAAATATTTGTAAAGGATTCTGAGATTCATGAAATGAACTTACTAAGAATTGAAAGATGGTTTAAGTCCTATTTAGTAGGAAAATGTATTGTGAAGTTTGAGACCTGATTTGAACCTCTTATGCAATGTACTGCTGTTTGTGGGAAATTTGTTTAACTCTAATTGCTTTTTTTCTTTAATTTATTTTCAAAATGGTAATTATAATAATAATATTCCCCTTACAGTGCTTTGTAAGGGTTAATGGAAGAGTGTATGTATATACACAACTCACATAGTGGCTAACATAGTTAATTCAAGAAATAATTTTGAAAAATTTTATTAAATGATTCCCTTTAGGAAATCATCTCTTCCCACCTATAAAACAATAGCTATTACTATATATGCCATGATTTTCCATATCTAAGAACTCAAGTCTTTTAAATTGCTGCCTCCGGTGTCAATGAATTACATACTAGAAAGTTGTAGATGTTGAAACCTGAGGTTCATATCAAAATTAGATAGCTATTTAGTTGAAGAAATTTACCAAAACTGTTGTAATTTAAGGAGTTTTACTCAGCATGAGAGAATATTTACAGACTTTTATTAAATTGTCATCCTGTATAACATCTTCTTGCAACTGTTGACAGATTAAAGCTGTGTTTTTCATGATAGGATATTCTGTATACAGCATGCATTTTTGTGGTTAGTGTTACAAAAATAAATTTAAATGTTTCTTTCTTCCATTTGGTATTAATATGCAGCTGGGATGTATTTATAAAAGATGTATAAGTAACTATTTTTTACTCCTTTTAAAATATAGAGATTTTATTTGATTTGTTTTTCTTTCATTTTTAGCACTTTGTGTCCTCAGTGGTAGAAATGATCATTCCTACACATTTCAAGTCACCCCTTTCTTCCCTCTCCCCTTCTCCCCAAGACTTTAATACTGCTTCATGCACTGTGGGTTTGAAAACATTACGTTAAGTGAGTGCCGATGTTACCTTCCTAGAAAATCAAGTTGAAATTTCCCACTAAACTTTCCTCAGCCTGTCACAATTAAGGATGTGGAATGACTTTAAATGGGGCTGTCACCCAGTGATAGATCTGAGACATATAACAGATAAGAAATTAGATAAAAGGCTTTGATAACCTAGAAGTAGTAACTCAAAATATGATTTTTTTTCCACTTCCATTTTCATGGTGATAAAAAAATAAAGAGTTAATTTCAAATTAATCACTTCTTTTGAGCAAATTATTTATGCATACTAGACCTCAATTAAGATACAAGTAACTCTCTTCAGGCAGTTGATATAACAAACAAGATAATGTATATAAAGGCTCACAATAAACTGGAAAGTTGAGAAGGGTGTGTCAAGTAGTATGCTTGTATTTTGCAAATGTTTTTAAGTTTAATCATCATTTCAGCTCTAAGAGATGCATGTTATCACCATTTTGCAGATGAAGAAATGTAGGCTAAGGATATGTGCTAAGTGTTTAGAGTTTGATTTTCACCAAGATCCAGCTGAATCCAAAGCTAGTGTTTTTTATTTTTTTATCACAATATGCAAATATAAGATATTTTTACTAATTATATATAAGTACCTTATTTTATTCAAAATTCAAACATACTAAAACAAAAAATTATGTAGAGTAATTATTAACTTTTCAAAAGATTTCTTTGCTTCTGAAGGCATAATAGTGTCTTTTTAAGTAAAATTTTATTTCTAGTGCCATTAAGATACAATTTGATTTTTAGGACTTCATTTATATACAAATTTCCAGAAACATGTGTTTTAGATATTCTGATGTGCCCCTATAGTGCCTTTTCACTTTGAGCTCAGGAAATAGATAAAATACATTTGACAAAAAATAAATGTGAAGGTTAAAAGTTAGGATTTACATAGTGTGCTTTCCATGTCTTCACGATAGTGTAAATCTGAAATGTACCTGGGTAATAAGATATAAAAGATGTTTATTGCTCTAATTTACTTACAGGCCATTAGCTTTCCACACATCTGAACTTTGAAGAACTAGACCAAAGGAAAATGTGCTTATGATGTCCAAAGAACCAAATTTTTTAAATATGCTGAAATGGTCCCATTAGATCCTTGAGCTCATGTGATATCCAATTTAGGACATATTGGAAGTAATAGTCACTGAATCCAGTTATCGTTTGCTTCTTTGTTTTAAAATTATATACTGGAATTTACATAAAGTAAGTGTGTCATGGAGGAGATACTTGAAATTTGAAAATCGTATGTACTTTAATTGACTATATATTCATCTGAGTTTAGTATTTTTCTGGCCATAACAATTAAGATCATAAATAAGCGATTCTAAAACTTAACCAAATGAACAGTGGAATGTTATTACAAAAGCCTTTAAAGGTAAATAATCCTTTTCCTACATCTGATGATTCAGAAATTATTGTTTTTAATAAAGTTCTTTTGCATTGCAGATAATGTATTATTTCATACTAATAGAATTTAATTTGCATTGCCATTTAATCCTCTGAGCCTCAGGATGGCACCAGCTGAGTCTTACCATGATGTTAGCCCTCATTATTGGACCATCTAAAGGCCTTTCTCTTTAATAATGGGAACTCATTTATTACTGTATAGTTTGTGTTACATAAAAGATAATTACAGGATACCTAGTAGTAGCTCAAGTTGGAAATCAATTTAAATAAGTTGCTCCCAATATTACAATAGACACAAAATGAAGCTTATTGGTAATTACTAATTATGAGACAAAATCATTAAAAACCCTGAGGACAAGAAGAGAACAGATTTGATTCATTTTTTATGTAGGATTAAGACATGTTCCCAGGTTTTATGAGCTATGTGGATAGAGGTTACTAATATCTTATGAAAATTAAGTGCTAAATGTGTTTTAAATGCAATAATTTGAAGTGTCCTAAACACAACAGTAAAAATGCTCTCAAGATTCCTACCCAAACAATATTGCTGGGTGATTTTTGAGGCCTTACGTTAATAGAATCAGTCATCCATTAACCCCTGTATAGAACCGGGAGCTGCCAGACAGACATGAAATCTGAAGAAAAGAGGATATTAGGATCCAGTAATCAGAGGTAAGGTAGTAGTGAGTGATTTGAGATGATGAGCTCTAAGTTGATAGAGCAAGAAGATAGCTGTGTCAGGTAAGATCCAAATTCAGAAAACTTAGTAAATCAACCTAAAAGTATAAAGATTTGGGCCACTCTGACAGGGACTGGGACTTTCTATAGATGCTATGTCAAAAGGTGAGCATGATTGGAGGGTTTATTGTGAGCATGGACACAGCATTTACTTTTCTTCAACCTTAGATGTGATCATACAATTAAAATCAAAATAATACTCTTCTCACTTGGCTGAGAGGATCAGAATCTAAACTTGAGATGTGTGTGAGGAGAAGAGGAGAGTGGACTGTATTCAGCTACAAGAAGAATAAAGGAAAGAGGAAGAATAAGAAGCACAGCAGATTCTAGTAATCATTGAACATGTTTACTTGTGGAAGTGGCTAACGGCTAGCAAGTTACTTCCAAATTTTAAATCATTTTACTGAGTTAAAACCCAGGGCCAGAACTTGTTCTTTTGGTCACAGTACACAATTGATTTTTCATAGCATTACTCTGGAGCAATACTGAGATAACTGTGCAGCTAGAGGAATTTTAACTTATTCTTGAGTTGCTGAATTCAGAGTTCTCTTAATATTATACTGTGATATGGAGGTGAACACAAAGTGTTTGGATAAAAAAAAAAATAAAAACAAAAACAAAACAAAGTAAGCCCACAGTTTGATGAGTGAGAGTTTCTTTTACTTCCTCTCACTTTTTCATTTTCAAAAATTGGTTTTAACTTTATTTTTGCTTCATTGCACTTCTTTTTAAAGTCAGAATTACTGTATCCTTAAAGTTTCTGAGTTGAAATTCTGTTTTCTGGTGATTTCCTAAGGATGGTCAATTTTGTTTGTTTTCATCACTGTGTAAATTTCTACCAACCTAATCACTGGTATTCTGTTGCTTACCCATGCTTTTCCCAGACATATGATAAGATCAATAACCCTACCCCAAAATCTTGCAAGTAGACACTCAAGGAATGGTTCTGATGGGTGGGAAGGTGTAACACTGGACAGTGATAGTTTATGCACGCTGTGTTTTATGTGGTTGCAAAAGAAACTCCAAATGAATCCACTTTTGGGTTGTTTTCCTCAGATTTTGAACTTAGATATATTTTTGTAGAACCATATTTAAGAAACACTAGTTCTCAATATGATCAGGCTTCCATAACTCATTTGTATAAGATCTTTTGTAATGTACTTTTAATTATACTGAAATGAAGCTAATAGATGATATTCTCTACCTACATATGCAATTTTTAAAACTAATTAAAAGATGATATATACTTTATTCTGTAAATCTATGGATATGATTTCGCTGGAAGACAGATGAAGTAGTTGGATACTTATGCCTACATATAGAATTACTAAAATGGAAAGGCTAAAATGCAGACAGATAGTTATGCTGTGTTGGAGACACAAATACCGTGAACAGGTCTGTTGTCAATCACCCGATATTCCTAAATGGTAATTAACTCTTGATAATGCTCTAAAAAATAAAATACAAACTTCCTTGCATTTATAAAATTATTGTATCTTGGGAGAATTCATATTTATATTAAACTATGACCAAAATAAAATTTTTAAATATTAATATGTAAAAAGGAGTTATGGGCTCAAATTACTATATATACATAGTTTTTTCACTTATGTATGTCCAGCAAGGTATTTTGACGGACATGTAGGATAATTCTTCACTTTGCAGAATATTTCTTGAATGAAGGACATCTAGCAAGAAGTGCTGGAAAATTAATGTGAGAGCCTCCAAAATTAAAAAAAAAAAAACGAAACAACAAAACAACAACAATAACAAGCAGAAGGACACAACCACTGTAGGTGGGAACTATTGCTCTATACTAAATTTTAATCTCAGTTAAACTTCAAAAATATTAGTTCTGTAAGAAAGGTCTAAAATCAAATAAAATCATAAGGAAAGTAATAATAAGATATTCTGGTATCTAAGATGTCTGATATTATGGATGTTCTGCAGTTCATAAATAGAAATGTATGTATTTGTTTGGGTTGTAGACCTAGACCAAGTCTGAGTGAGAAGTATCTGGCCAAGTGCCTTGACTTTTCAAGGCCCTTTTCTTCAAATATTAAATGACACTACATAGGATAGCACATATGACCATGCTTTGTAAACTGTTAAGACAACTACAAATGTTAACAATTCTATTAGAGAGATTTCCTTGAATACTGACACAAAGATTTGTTAATGGCTCCTGAGAAGGCAACTGGAATCCTCTTAATTCATTTGTTCTCCTGGGGTAGTAAGTTTAAGTAAGCTTAGACAAAGTTAATGATTCATTAGACTTTGAATTTTGGCTCCAGAAACAATACTGTTTTCTTAGGACTTTGTATTCCTCTGAGTGCTGTGTGGCTGGGCAGTGGAGAGTGACTAAAGGTCATTTACATTTTCTTTTTAATCTTAACAATACACTGGAATCCAAGAATCATAGCTATTTAGAAAGTCTTTAATTGTTTCAGTCATTAAAATAATGTCTTTTATTGAACACTAAACATATGCCAGACACTATATTATTAAAGATATTGTAGGCAAGTCACATGATCTCTCTTATTCTAACTGGATATATAGGAAAAATAATTGTGTCTTCTTCTAATGGTTAAAAATTAAGCGTCCAATATGTTTTAAACAGTCTTATTGTCAGCATTCAAAATTAGTCTTCAAAATCTCATGGATAAAATTGTTAATTTCTGAAATAAATTTTTCCTACTGCCCTTTCTCACTCTAAAATGATGTCAAGGAGTATTTGGGAAGACGTAATATATGAGACTGTGGCAAAAGTTAGTTTTTCCATTTCAACACCCTATTGTCACATTTAGTTTCTGCACCTTGCACTTGGATATACCAATTATTTGTAAGTGACATCTACAGCTAGTTCAAATTATATCCTGCTCTGATAGACATTGATCAGCTCTGAATGGCTGCCTTATCCCTATTTGGCTTCAAGAAAGTCAGACCCAGGTTTCTGCTCCAATTCACTTCTGACTTCTCTTTTGGATTCCTCTGTATTACCCTGGCGGACCACATAGCATGTCTGCTGGTTCTCAATTCACTGTCTTGGCCGTGTGAGATGGTAATTGCAACACAGCAAAAGCAAACCCCAAAGCCTCTCTTTGACCACTTCTATTTCCAAGGGTATGAGATTTAGCTGTGTTTTGAAACAGTATGGGGAAGCCTATGAGGTGGCTTCTTTATAGAGACTAGAGTTATGGTGGAGCTTGCAGTTATACAAGCCGCAATTTGCTAGTGAATTTACTGCCACTTACCTGGTGCCCCTCCCCTCTCTCTTGAACAAATCTGGGGAAGCTGAGACACAATCTGCTGGAATGACTCTTTTATTTTTTTTTCCTCCTTCCCTGTAGTCTCTGGGGCAGTAAGAGGAGAGTGGGATTTGGCCCCACAACCTTTTCTTGTTGGCCCTGCCAAGTCTGACCCTCGTTACCCTAAAAGAGGAGCCAAAAGAATTTTAACAATTCTCCATACAATGACCTTGTTTGCAAGGCTCACGTGTGCTGCAAAATCGTATTTTGAATCAAAAGATGAATTTTATCTTGATTTTTTTTTCCTTTTTGCATTCCATGTTACCTAATCCTTTTATTCTACCTTGCCCCATTCAATTAGGTACCTCAGGTGAACTATAATAAAATACTTGTTCTCAAAAATGCACACGAGAAAAGAACTTTAATAATGTAAAAATATATATTCTTAGTAAAATAATATATTCTTATTAGGAATTTGGATTACAGTGATGGAGAGGAAGATAGACATGATCCTTATTCCGTTAGTTGAAAATGGGCACAAAACAAATAAAAACACAAATAAAGTAAATTGGAATTAGTGTTACAAAAGAGGTAAACAAAATGTTAAGGCAAGGAATAGTGAGAAGATTGAAAAAATTGAGCGAACCCATTTTACAGGTGATACTTAAAAAAATGAAATAACAGTACTGGCATGCATCCAAGCCATACTGGCTTTTATAAACTATTATATTATAAAACATTCAAAAGGCCTCTGCTCCAATTAAACTAGACTGCTCACCACCCCATCATGATTTATATATGCCATACATTTGCACTTTTTTTTTTCTCATTTCTAGAATGTTATCTTCTCTCACTTCTAGGCATTATAATGTTTTTTCCACCTCAGACACATCCTTATTCATAAATCCAGTTCTGATTACCACCTCTAGAAATAAGCTCTTAGCTCTTAAAATTACCTTAGGTAACATTTTTCACACACTGCTTGAGTTATTGTTTGGTTTCCCAGTGAACTGAAATCTTTTTGTGGTCCAAATACGAAATGCTGTAAATTTATATAGTGTTTTCCTCATAGTTATCAGTAAACATTTGGTGAATGAACACTTGAAGTATGTAATGAAAGCTTATGATCCTAGATTCCATAGAAATCCTTAGTATATAAATGGTTCAAGTACTTTATAATGCAATACAGTTAATGAAAGACATAGTTTCTGCTTCTGTTTATGGCAACATTAAATGCATGCAAGAATAAAAGCACAATGAAGCATAAACACAGATACGTGACTAATTTTGTAGATAAGCAGATCAGAGCCAAGTGTGGCTAGTGAAGAGAGCCAAAGGCAGAAAGGCTTGAATTTAAACCATTTTGAAGTACAGGCTGAACAGGTTTGGTGCCTTAGGGAAAGTGCCTTAGAAGCTGTAGAAATTGCAGAAATTGTAGAGGGTGAATACAAGTTCTGTGTAGAGTATATTAATTTTATATGCCTGACTAAAGTATTAGTTGGAGAATCTAGTGCAAAAGAGAGATAGAAGCTTTGAAGCCTGTAATTAGAAGTCTTAATTATATTTAAGGAATAATTGAGAGCCATTGCTGTCTTCTGAGAATGGGAACTTGAAATAACATTTAGGGAATACTCCTACTCCTGCCCTTTGCTCATGCTGTTTTCCCATCTGGAAGATTTCTTTTCCTTTTCTTCCTACCTCTTTTTAGCCCATTTTCCTTCAAGGATTATTTCAAGTCCCTCCATTTCTGAAGATTTACTAATGATTCTAGTCAATGTGTGATCTCTCTCTCTTTCTCTCTCTCTCATTCTTTCTCCACATCCTCTACTTTTATTGCGTTCACTGCAAAATTAGCACTTGTCTTAATTTTTTCTAAATTCCCAGTTGACTCCTTAAAAAGACTACTTTTTGGTCATATTATGTGGTCTTATTCAGTAGTCCAGAGGTGGTTGTGTAGATG
Source organism: Pteropus medius (assembly GCF_902729225.1). Taxonomy (NCBI): domain Eukaryota; kingdom Metazoa; phylum Chordata; class Mammalia; order Chiroptera; family Pteropodidae; genus Pteropus; species Pteropus medius. The sequence continues at coordinate 3,220,554 of NW_024342473.1, forward strand.
ATATGAAAAATAATGTCTCTGCAGTCAGGGATTGTATATTATGTTCTTGTATATTTTATCTAGCATAGATCTAGGTTTGCGGGTGTTTAATACATATCTTTAACTTGAAATGAGAGAACCTATTACCCAAATATCACCTTAGGGATAAATAAAAGTTTAAGGGTTAGAAAGAAACTTAGAGTCCTCTCCAGAGCTTGTGTTGGAATGAAATGTGAAATTAGTAAATGCTTTGTATAGCATTTTTGCCCCTCACTGACATTATCTAGCTTGGTCATGTGCTAGCTTCACCATATTTGGTTCTAAATGATATTGGTCTGCCATCAAAAGCAAAACAAAATGAAACAACAATTATTTCCTCTAGGTGATATGTTTCCACTATGTAAGATTTTTGAAAGAGAGTTATTGGTTTCTGGATGGTAACTGAAATACAAGTTAAATTCCCACTTGTGGAAGGACTTTAGTCATTTGAAAGCCAAGACTGTCAAGTACAATGCATCATTTTATAACTGAATGCAAAATTTTGTTGCTTTGAGTACACACAATATCTTTCATACTGTGGACTTAATATATCAGAAATTAGTAGAAGATTTATTTTTTTTGGTAGCAAAAACTAGTAAATAAAATTAAATGTATAAATACAATTTACTGTACTACTTATTATACTAAAACTTGGCATTATTATGATTTCCTTTATATTTAAATGCTAGAGATAGAAATTCTCATTCAAAACCAACATTTTGTTAAGGCCATTAATGTTTAAAGAAGGAGATCATTCTCATATTAATGTGGTAGACACCATTACATCATTTACTTAAGTAGTCACTGTGGTTTCAGATATATAGAAGTAAACTATAAATCTTGTTTGGCCACTATCACTTCTCTGTGCCTGGCATAAGTCCATTTTTACTCATTCATTTTTTAAAAAGCAATGATATACTCACATTTGTGACTTAAGGATTAACTGATAAATATCTTTACTGCCCTCAAATACCATGTGACCACTGTATATTAAAGCAAGTGATAAGTTATGTCTGAAAAGATAAAATACTATATAAATGCAAAATATGACTTTTCCAACCACATTTCTCTACTACCGAGGTAAGATTGGACTTATCATATATCTGCAGTGGGTGTCAAAACTCCTTGGTAACATACTAGTTTAACTTTTATATTGAGTATTTTAGAAATGTGTTTGATAGCTGAGATTTGGAAGTGCACAGATGCTACAGTGGCCTGAAGGCAAAGATGAGCTGCTTGAGTTTAATATGAACTAAAATGATAATACCTTATACTTAAAAGCTAACTTTTTTACAAGATACTCAGGAATCTTTAGCTAATCTTTAAAATACGTCTGTGAAGATGGTCTTTGTGAAGAGGGTTAAATGCATTGGAAGTAATGCCATTAGAAATAAGGAGAGGTCACTTCTCTATTAACAGCTACTGTATACATGTCTGATTTCAGAAAGAACTGATTACACAAATATCTTCTCCACCAGTGGGATGGTTCAATCAAATCAAGTATACTTGCTGTTTCACGTCATACAGTTTTGTGACCTAGAGAGTTTTGATATATAATTTCTTCAAGAATACACTAAGAATTAGAGTTATGAGAAGCTGGCTAAGGAATCTTTGTAAGGTAATTTTATAGTAAATTAATAAAGTCAATGATTTTGATATCTTGAAGTAGGATGAGGTGAAATGCTGAGAATCTTGCAGTATTTCAGATGACTAGTGGGTCATCTGTAAAGTCAGTCTGATTAATAACTGGGGATATGTTTTAATTGAGAAATTCAAGGAGGAACTGAAATATAATTTACCAACCAACTATAGAAAATAAGTGCCATTGTTGCAAATTCCTTCTGGGGTAGGCAGATAGCTTAAGTATGTAACTTTTCAGAATAGAAAGCAATATAGAATAATGGAATATACGGGAAAATTAAGAGTAAATAACATATCCAAGTATTCAAATCCAACTCATACTTTACAGTTGGGCCAAAAAAACACAAACATCTGCAGGCCCAATTTCAGGCTGCAGGATGTTAGACTGAGCCTCTGACATATGTCTAAGGGTTTACCAGAAATATTAAGACTACAATTAGAAAATAATATTTAGTGGAGATTCTAAACCATAAGTTCAAACTTTACCAATACTTTAAACAAAGCTTAAAAAGTTACTTAAAATATTGATGTGGTATTAATAAATTAAATTGTCTACTCGTTGAAGAGAATTCCCCTTACAAAGTATCACTTGACAACCTGGTTATATATGTGTTTTATTATAACTTTGATTCATATTAATTTTACTCCCCTAAATTTAGTAGCATGAATTAAAGAATTTTTTTCCTCCTCTAATACTGTAGGGCAGAATCATAGATAATATTTGAGGGAAGAAGATGATAGAAAATAGTGAACGAAAAGAAAAAAGAAAAAAGGAAAATGTGGTTCAGAACAAAAAAGAAGGAGGTGAATTTACCAAAAAAGATTTTTTTTTTTTTTCAATCTCTGGGATATCTAGAGAAAATATTTTTAGAGAAAGTTTCAGATACTAAATTGGAGAACAAAAGAAATTAGAAAACTGTTAATATGGACATATTAGTTTAATCCATGATGCAGAATGGAATTTGTAGAGAAAGTGTAAATGAACACACTTTAAGGACAACACACTATCAATAATGGAAAGATAGGAAAATAATATGAGAACAAAAGTTTTTGGAAAGGATGAGGCAAGTCCGGAGGTAACTGAATCCTAAAGTATCAACAGAGAGTGCTGCGAGATTGACTAATAGTGATTTTTGTGGAATGTATATTGGTTGCTGCTGGTTGGCATTGCTGTGAAAATCAGGCATTCTTTTCTTTTTTGCTCTGCATTAAATAAGATCAATTGTCAATTATATTTATTCTTCTATATATTTAAGTCAATGATCCATTATGGGGTAGGAAGGATAAGATATGGCAAAATGAACCACCAAATAAAACATTATATACTGAAAATGGTTTAGACACTTTGGGGCCAACTGGGGTGCTGAAGGCTTTTGAACAATAATGATAAGTCCCATGTAGAGCCTCAGTGTTTTGGGTTCATTGGGACATATTGATAGGTACATGATAGAGAGTTTCATCTAAAATGAGGTATGAATTAATTCAGCAGGACATATTTTGCTCTCATATTGTCTTGCGCTACAAAAATAAGCAATATTGCACAGTTGCTGTTTGTCTGTTTGAGTGTGTAGCTAGGTAAATAGAACGTGCTTTTGTGTATAGTTTCTGGTGTCCGAAATCAAAACCTGCCATTGTTGCATAAGCACGATTGAAAATATTACTTACCTGATAGAGTCCAGCCTTGATTGTAAATTGAAAATTAAGATTATTAACCTAGGGCCCACAACATAATCTATGCAATGATCCTGATTAGAAGATTACTCACATGGGTAATTTGTGTTGCCTTTCATTGACTGTGACACAACACACATGCAGCATTCACATAACCAATTGCTCCAAAGAATATTAACAATAAATGAATTCCAAAGCTGGAGAATAGAAGTGTATTCCAGTGCCAGCCCTACACAAAAGTATAGACAATTGAGATGTTGAAAACATCCAGATTTATCAGACTCTACTACTAAATTCTACATTTATCTTTATTTGTCCTCACATTTTTAATAATGGTATTGAGACTTTTAGATTTGTCATATGAGACTTTATCAGAGAATTTTAGTTCATATGTTGAGTAAAGAACTCCAAATTTAGTTTTTTAATTAGTCAATTTTTTTAAAAAATGTACATTTTATGGCCTAAATAAAGTTGCCAAAAAAATACATTTCAAGATAAATTACTTTTTTGGGAAGTTACCAAACTAAAGGGGGTTAATTTGCCTGAGTGCATCAGATCAAAATAAAACACAAACAGAGGTTTGCAGCAAAGATAGTAAAGGTTTATTATTTTAAGGAAATGGCACCAAACCAGGAGACACAGGTGAGCCAGCACTCAAAGACTTCCCTGATGGCCTCTAGGTATAGGTTATATAGGGGGAAAATGATTAGTCGTGGTAGCTAAGAAAGTTAGGGTCATGGGCTCTACTGATTGGTCAGGACTAGAGTAGGAGACAGTTGATCATTGCATCAGGTTCTAATGTCAGTCATGGTGTCATTCTGTGTGTTTGAAGCACATGTGGCTGCTATGGTTGTTTTACCTTCTTGGGTCTGGAGCTGAAACTTAACTGAAGTCAAGATGTTATCTTTAGTTTGACTAAAACTTTGTTTCTGTGGTCAGTGGAACTGAGGCTTTATTCCTAAGACTGATGCTGACCAGAATCTGATGGCCTAAGTACTTAATGATTAAGGGAGTGGTCATGCAGTATGTGTAATTGTGGAAGGATAAAGAAAGAAAAGAAGCAAGTGAGTACGAGACCAGTTTGAAACAAGGAGAAAGAGAAGAGAAAAAATTATTTCAAAGAAGGGATGATTTGCATGATTACAAGGACAAAAAGAGAAAACCTAGAGAAAAAGAGAATACCTTTGGTATCTAGAAGTACTTTGAAAATATGGCTCTGTAATTTTAAATGTTTTATCATTCTAAACATTATTAATACAGTCAGTCCCTGAGTTTCAAAGGAGTTGTGTTCTGACATTCACTTGTCAGTCAATAGCTTTTAAATAAAAAATACACTTTTATGTTGGATATGGTGGTTAGGTTCCCAGATCGACAAAATCCTCCTCAAACAGTGCAATCTATGAGGATACATCCATACTTGGGATTTATTACCACTCATTTATAGTTCTGAGTTATTGCTAAAATTTTAGTTGTAAAACTGGGCCTCATATCGAATCTTTTAATCCTATTACTTTTCAATGCCATTCCCACTACTATGCTACCTCAAAAAGGTGTTTTTTTCAAATCTTGTATCCAGTAGTAGTCCATAGATTTTCTCTAAATTGGTATTATAGGAAGCATGTCTGCAAACATAATTCAACCTTGTCTTCATCACTTCTTGTGGTGAAACCTCGGGCAATTTAATCTCTCTGATTTTCAGTTTCTCCATATGTAAAATATAGAGTACTACTTATATGTTAGGATATTAGAAAGTTTATGAAGTGCCTGACACAGTGCCCAGCATATACTGAGATACTAAATATATGGTAACTAGTTATATGTAATTCTTTATGTTGCCGGTGAAGAAACTAAGTTCCAATTTACTTGACCAACAAATGGAAATCTATTAGATTAGACATTTCAAGAAAACATTGAACAATAAAACAGTGTCATGAGACAGGAGCAACTAACCCTCAGAAATAACCACAATCAAATATTTAAATGCTGATAACATTCTCTCTTGGTCCTTTGTTTCTGCTTGTCTTTGGATCCTGACTCCCCCGCCTACCAGAGCATTCTAACTTTTCCCATGGCATAACGAAAAAATGGCTATTTTAGTTTCCAAGACTTTCTCATCTCAAGTTCTTTAAATCTAGGGAAAGGGCTTTGAGGGACCCTGTTAATTTGGTGATAGTCTCACAGCTGAACCAATCATTTGTGGCCTGAGAATGGAGTTCTTCTGAACTAAGATGGAGAGTCATGTGGCATCTGGCTGTGAGGAGGGAGGAGAGTGAAGTTTCTATAATACAGAAGAGAAGTTCTAGGCAAAAATCTGTTTACTCCACTTGTTCTTTTTTTTTTCCTTCAACGTCTTTCCTCTCTTTGTTTTCCCTTACCTAAGAGTAATATGGCACATTGACAATTGAAAGACCACCAGATAGACTTGTTTTCTTATTTCCTATGACTTTTAGCCACGTAAAAATGTTTCCCTACATACTCTCAAATTTATGAATTTCTATAAACTAATCATACTTCCATGATTATGTTACAATCTTTATTTACCTACAAAGAGTTCTGCAGACATTATGGGGGTAAACATCTGAACAGAATAGTGTGTTTCATAGCAGTATTTTTCCAGATAAGAGTAGGTATTTTATGAAGAAAAAAGAATTCTCCTGAAAATGGACATTCTGCTATAGACGCAGATTAAGCCGAAATGCAGACTTGGCTATAATTACCAATGCTACTCTTCTCATGTAATTTAAAAAAATATATAATCAGAAGTAATATTACCATAATAGTTTTGATCTCAAAGAGTTAAATATTTCTCTGCATTTTTTATGCTTTTTTTTTCTATTTACTAACATCTAAGTACATATTTTACAGCAAAATTTCATAGATATCCATAGGAAAACCTGATGCGAGTTAACAAGTTTAGAAGCACAGGTTTGGGATTGGGCCAGAGCAGGGCTCAAGTGTTGTTTCTTAATTTTCATTTTTGTCTGTATTTCCACGTCTGTGTGTCCTCAAGCAAGTTATTTTACCTTGCTAAGTCTTAGTTTCTACAGCTGTTAAAAAAAAAAAAGAGAGATACTAAATAGTGGTTACTTGATAAAATCTTTTATGCTAATTAAATAAATAATGTATGCAAAGTATTTAAACCACAGTATTTTGATACAGGTTAGTGATGATAGAGATAATTATAAACAAATTAGTGGCCATTTTTATCTTTTGTTGTTTGATTTTATTAAATTTTTAAATAAGATTAAGAAAGCAACATGCAAATATCTATATTGTTTTTAAAAGCAATATGGAGAGGGAGAAACATTTTCAATCAATTTTCATGCTCATTTTCTTTTTGTATGTTAGACCCTCTCTGTGATTAGAGAGTAAATTACTCTCCTTTTAGGAGTACTGTCAATTTTTTTCAGATTACTAGGACCATTTTGTAAATGAGTGTTCCAGTGCATTGTATGGTAACCAGTGGCCTGAAAGCATTAAGATAAGGCTTTAAAAGTGAGAGAAAGTTCTTTCTATATGCTTCATTTTCAAAACAGTTTAAAAACTGTTTGCTTTCTCATGTTTTAGTTTATTAGGTTCTTAAATCCTTAGGAGAATCATTGCTTTCTTGCAGAAGATTGTTGATTTCTGGAGCTTTGTAGTCTATTCAGCAGCTACTAGTAAATGCTGCTTGATAATGGTGTCCCCCACCTCACTCCCCAGCCCCAAGGAAAGAAAATCCAGCAGAGAAAATCATCCATTGCAATACTGAATTATCAAATGGAAGATTTTTATTCCAAATGCAAGTTAAAACAAAATCAGGGCTCTGGCGTTTTTTCAAATGCTTATACTTCCAATGAGAAATAAGAGTACTCCCAAAGCATTCAGTTAAATAGGTTCTGCTCACCTAATAGATTCATGCACTTTCTAATGGGAGAACAACCATATTTCCTTTTTTATGTGTAAGGCTTCACCCACTGATGGTGAAATGCTTTAAAATGGTAGTTGCTCCTCAGATTCAATTGGCCACCATATTTATTCAGTTCTCAGCACATACCTTGTTCTATGCATGTCCTGTGGCACATACGAAAGAAATATGTCCTTAAAAAATAAAACTTTTGCTAGATAATTTTTTCCGATAGTAAAGGGAAAAATATCTGAAATTTTGATTCTGTTTTCCACACATACACAAGGTGAGTTTTCCCAAGTGAATGAAAGATTAGTTTAAAAAAAGACTTCGCTTTTTTTTCACTGGTATTATTTGCCTCTGTGGAGTTAGGAGAATGCCAGTGATGAAATGGGGAGAAATGTTGGATATCGTGCAATTAGAAAACAGTGAATTTTTAAAAATAAAAAACTAGGACCCTTCACCCCTTTAATCATGGCAAAACCAGTTCTTAGATTAGTAATCTATTCAGCTATACTCATAAACCATGATTAAATCCTTGTAATATCCAATAATAAGAATGTCTATTCATTGTTTTATTGTATAAACATGAGAAAATTAAGGGAAACACATGTTTAATACAGTTCTAAATAATCATTTTAAGTAAATTAATTGTACAGTGAGGCTGACAGATATATGTTTTGACTGAGATTGGAATTACTGCAGCTGTCCTATATATACTTAGCTTAATAATATTATGAATTATTATATCACTTGTCATAATGCTTCTTATAATCACTGAAGGGAATTAATCCAAAATAAATCTAATTTTTCTTTTATTTGGATTAACATTTCATAATTTTTTAAACACTTATGATTTCAATGCTGTAACTGGTAACATATCTATTTTTAGTTTTGCTTTTATATGTACCCTTCTAGCCTTTCTAGTTTCATTCAGTTATAATCAAAACTAATAATGATCTAATAATGGATACATAATTAGATCATTATGTATCTAATAATGGTCTAATAATGGATACGTAAATATATTTTTCTTCTCAAAACAGGACATGGCCTTAAAAGTATGGGATGCTTCATTTTAAGAAACACTTTACAAAGCCATACTTCAATACAGATATTTGTATAACTCTAATTTAAAACTTAATGGCAATTTGTGCATGATATAGTTGTATATACATAGATATTTGCAGTAACTTGATTATTTTTTGTAATATATGTTTTTTATTTGGTTTTTATTTCCCTAAATTTGAACAAATGTTTTTCTTTACCTTTCTAAGAGAATGGAGAGATTTAAAAGTAGGTATCCTCTCCATCTTAATTTTATTCTTTATTCTGTCCACCTTACCTGTTTTTCCAGTTCAAAGCCCAAATTTCATGATGATTTATCAAACATGAGCATAAGATAAATGAATCCAAACTAAATGTCACCAATGCAGTTTGAAAATGTACATCCATAAATTTTAGGGCAAATCCAAAATCAACCTGACATTAAGTATGTTAGCTTAGTCTTGTCAGGGTTTTCTCTATGGGTTTGCTTTGACCTAAATTTCTAACCCGATATTCTTATTCAAATGTGTCATGAGGGCAGCCAGATGGCCTGATTTTTCTGGAGCAGCAGTAAAAACTGTTCTGCTTTCTCATGGATTATTTGAAATATGTTGCTCTTGCAGTGAATATAAATATAACTAACTATCTCAGTGGGCTGAGCAGCAGAATGAGAGGTTTAAAGTCACAGATCCAAGTCCTTGTCTCCTGTACTGAGCTGCCTTGTAGCCTCTGTGGCCTTGATTTCTTGGTTTTCATTCTTGAAAATGAGAATTTGTAATATGATAGAGAGTATTTTATGTCCTAAGGTTTTCGGGGAAAAGTAATGTAGAAAGGTATTGGAGTAGCAGCAGGTAATTTTTTGAGGACTGGTTAATAGAGACACTGTGAAGTGCCTCACAAATAATAATGAACTCTCTTCTCTCAGCAGTGGGGAGAAAATTGTCCACCATTGGAAGGTTAGAGGATGGTAAGAAAAGAAAAAGAAAAAAGAACTTGCAGGTCACAAAGGTACTATTTAGTTCACTGGAGCATAATTTATTAAGTGGACTTTTGTGGTAAAAAGAGCTAATTCACCTACCAAACTGAGCAAATTTACATTCTTCTCATCCAAAGGATGAAACTCTGCATAGCTAGTTATTCATCTTTTGGGAAATAACTGGGTAAGATATGGGCAATGGAGTATATCAGCAAAATGAAATGTATTCCCCAAATGCCAAAAACCACAGGCTCCTGGGAAATATGCTAAAATATTATTGTTAATTGTATATCTACAAAAATTCTTGTAAATGTACTCATGTTAATCACTACTGTAGAAGTGCTATATTTCCCCCCTTTTTGTAATATTCCATTTCTTGGAAAAATACAAGGTAATTTTAAAAGCAATCAGAAGAGCCAGAGTAGTTCATTTTAATTAAGCCTTACAAAAAAACCACCTTATTTATTACAGGTGTGAACTCTGGTTAGTGACTTTCTCAAGGTGAGAAAAGATATACCCAGACCTCTGCATTATTGTAATATACTTAGTACTCTACAGGTAGAAAGAAATAAATTCCACCATCATTAAGAAAGCTGAGTGAACAAAACTGAATGGTAGTGATTTATGTTTTCATAATGAGTTTCTTGTGTTGAAGGCAAAACTTCTGTCATATTTTCATGAAGATTTCATAGCATCTCTATATAATGAAATATGTTTTCTCCTCTGATGAGTCCTCTTTAGACAGAAACCTGCATTTGTGTTTTTGGTGTCTAGCTGTTGCCTAAACCTAATCTAGTCTTCGAAATTTCTGTCACATTTATTTTTTGCATGCAAAAGATTTTTCTATAAGTGCTGTAACTGATGTATGCCAGGGCAAGCCACTTATGAATTAGCCAGACATAGAGTGTTAACGTGTATTTGGGAGTGGCGAATAGAAATTTTAAAAACCAGACTTCACAAAGGTGCCAGAAAATCTCATTAAAGTTTATCTAAAGTTTTTCTAAAGCACATAGGCAGAATAATGCCCCCCACTCCTAAGATGTCCATGACCTAATATCTGAAATTTGTGAATATGTTACATTATATGGCAAATGAGACTTTGCAGATGTCATTAAATTAATTATCTTGAGGTGGGGAGATTACGCTGGATTATCTGGGTGGAGCCAGTGTAATCACAAGCATTCTTATAAAAGGGAGGAAGGAGAGTTAGAGTCAGAAGGAAATGTAACAAGGAAGCAGAAGGCAGAATGATGCATCCTTCAGCCAGGTAGCAGGGGCAGCCTTTCAAAACTGGAAGGGACGAGGAAGTAATATTTCTAGGGCCTCCAGAAAGAATGCAACCCTGCTGACACCTTAATTTAGCCCAGGAAACTAATTTAGAACTCCTGACCTCTAGCACTGTCAAATAATACATTTCTGGCATTTTAAACCACTAAAATTTGTGGTAATTTTCTCAACAGAAAACTGATACACAGTTGTTAATCTGACTTTTTAACTTTAGAATACAGAATTCTGAGGTTTAAATGAGAGCACAGTGATTCTGACACAACCTTGAGCCATTTCATCCTTTTCAAATAATAGAACTAGATTATATCTTAGTGATACAAGCCTATTGCACCTGAGTAACTAAAGTCAGAGGAGATAAGTGACCTGCTCAGGGTAACACAGCTTGTTAGCGACAGAGATGAAACTAAATCTGGGGCTCGTAAGGCTCTTAGACAACTGATGAATAATTTCTACCATACTGGCTCCGTTTTATGGTATGAAAATATTTCCCTGCAAAAGGTCAGTGTTTTCAAATGTTATGATAAGGAGCTGGGTTAAAAGTGGATGTGAGGTTGAGGGTATAGGTCACTTCAGAATAAGAATTTATTTATGTCCTGCTAAATTCCAAGATAAGCAATTACAAAATGATTTGCCAAGGCTCCTGCCCTCTTGATATCTGTAAGTTTGGAGGGCAAATATAAGCAAATGTAATTATAATTAATTAATTACTTATAAGAACCAGGTTCTGCAAAGAAGTCTTCAATCGCAATATGCAGGGAATTTTTCTCTAAATCTAATGGTCTCTGAATAAGATGATGACCAAAAAAAGAATTCAGTTTCATCAAGAGATCATTATATGATTTTAAGCTGTTTTTCTTTCTGCAAAGATTTAATAATCACTTTTTATTTTGGGGAAGGATATATATATATATATATGTGTTTTTCAATGTCTTTGGAAACATGCTTGTGTCGATTTTAGAAGCACAGGTTTGTTGATGACACTTCACTGCAATGCCATCAGTTTCTATGGAGACACTAACTATTGTGTAGTTAGGGGGAAAAAAAGACTCCTCCGCTTCCCTGTGGCTTTAAAACTGTTTTTACTTGTTTTCCTATTCCACACATTCAGAAATAAAATTAAAATGATTTTCTTAAGCAATACAATTTGAATGCCAATAGAATTCTTTTATTTCACAAAGACTATGAACATTTACAAATTAAATACTGTCCAACAGAAAACTCGATCTTCCTTGACCATCTCATTCTAATGGAGAAGATAATGTTTTCTCTGTGTGGCTTATAAATCTAAATTTTTGAGCATTATATGAAGTTTCTTTTTTTAAAATAACTTCTACATTAAACACTACCAATAACTTCAACTTCGGTCTTTTGTACAACTGTGACATGTAGATAACTTTCATTTTTATTAACTGGAGTTATATTTGCATGCTAGTAGCAAAGTACCCTTTGTAGAACCAAATTAGTACAAAGCTATATGAAAGAACAAATCTTTTCTACTTAGAAGAGGTATAGCAAGTCTATCTAATAAAGAAATGCTACATTAGTGTTTGTTTCCTGGATTCTGATGGGTCCATCCTCTTCCTTTGCATCATTTGTTTTAAATACTTAAAAAAAAAAAAAAATAGTGAATGACAGACAGGATTCCTTGGTCTGATTTCCCTTTTTACATTGGCTTTATTTACTGGTTGGGCCTTTTAATTCATTCTAATTTCTCCTTAAACTAGGATTCTCTGCCCCACACTAAGGTTGTTTTTTTTTTTAAGTTCTACAAACTACTGAATTACATACATATCAGTAAATACTACAGTTGGCAAAAGCTTAAAACCATTTAAAAAAAACAAACAAAAAAACCCACTCCTGAATTCATATATTCAAGTGCATTTTAACATCAGTTAAATGTTAAGTGTTAACAGTGAATCCATGGGGATAGTGTCATATTTTGCAGTTTAAGTACTTTTAAGTAGCACAAGGTCTTTCAACATTATTAGCACAGAATATTGAACCCCACCAGAAATATGGGATTCGTCATTAAATTTAGAGGCTTCTTTATCTCTCTCAGTCTAATCATGTGTGCAGAAGACTAATTGTTAATGGCATGGTCTTTATTGCTCATGGCTTTCTTTTATTTTAAATGGAATGGTCTGCTTTGTGAGAAATAATTAGGTTTTATTGGCCTACCTGCATAGAGGCTTTTGTTGAATGTCTTATGGTTTTGCCAATTCAAATACTGAGAGCAATTAGAGGCTGTGGTGAAACTGTTCCTTAAATCACACACATATTGTGTTATTGCCTGCTTTTTATTTTTTACCTGCAGTAGCAGATGCAGAAGCTTCAATTACTTATGAGTACTCAGAATAATTGTTAGCCAATGCAAAAACTCGGTTTGGGAGTCACAAGCTAGGGAGAGAAACAAATTATATAAATCTGGCACATGACAGTGTCCTGATGTCTGACATAGTCCCTGAAATAATTATGTTTTCAATTGTGGAAGAACAAGTCTTTATCCATTCTCTAAAGTGAATAGTAATTTCATTATTTAAAAAGATAGTCAGAATTGGCCGAATTGTAGTCTTTTAGTATGTACAGATTTGTTAAATGAGAATAATTTTTTGCTTCCTATAGTCAGCTGGGAGTTATTTGTTGCTCAGTGAGGTAAATATTAGGGACACTTTTCAAAAGTGCTCATAACAATTGTAACAATCATTTTATTTCTGAGAGAATTCAATTTGTATGATGAGTCAGAGACTCCACTGGTAAGATCTGATAGTATTATATAAAATATTGCAAGTTTTAATAGCTTTTAAGAGAAATTCATGTTATGATGGAAAATTTTGCTGAATTATTTTGGTCACTGCCTATTTACTTTCTCTATGACACAGAAGCACTCAATGAGATTACTGTTAATAATTTAATAATGATGAAAATCACTTTTTTTTTCTATGTTAGAATTGCCCTATAAACTGCATGTTACCTTGGAATTATTTATCCAATAATGATAACGTGTTTGTATTCACTCTTACTAAAACTCTTTCAAGTGACAGTAAACTCTACGTGTATACCATTTCATTTGACCTCAACTTAACAGTGTTTGACCTCTCTGTATCTTCAACATGTTAGCTTGTTATCATTTGCTCAGAGAATTCTACTCCTGCTACCATAGAATCAATAACAGGGTACTTTAAATTTTGACAATTTACTTTAGTGAACAATTATTCTGCATAGGCTTTTTACCATTCTAATTGACAAGCCATCTTCACTCAAATTTATAATGTCAGGAATTATCAGCCTCCAAAGGTACTGACAACCTTAGACATATGCATGCACAAATCGATATTATTTTTCAACTAATATTTTTTGAAAACATTTTTTATTTACTTAAATAATAGAAGCTAGTGGCAAACCTGAGCTAAATTTGAAAAATGTCATATGAAGTTGCAGAATACACAGTGAAATAAACTGGTGGAGGTTGGGTAGGCCTGCCATTTTTCATATTAAGAAATAGGTCATTGTGAAAATGTTTTCATAGTAACCCCTGGTACTAAGATGTTTATTTTCTAATTTTAAAAATATTCTTCTCCTGACTAAAGGAAGAAACAGGAAAATACTTTTATATTACCTGGCAGATTCATTTTGCGTAACAGATTTCAGACAGGCAAAAATACGTATTGTTGCTTCGAAGCATATCTTAGATTTTTGAAATCTTAAGAAGGGTTTAAAGTTGTATAAGAAATTGGCTAATAAAATACTGTTGAAAGATTATTTGAGGGTGTGTTTCTTTTTATTGAAAAGAGATGAAGAAAATAGAAATCCAAGAATAACTTTAGCAGGTAGAAAGTTTTACTTGAAATAATCTGACTTTTTTGGTCATAAAAACAAATGCAATAATTATTTTGTTGTCACGGGGAAAACAGCATATTTGTGCATTTTTTCCCCTTAAATGTGAGAGTATCTATCATTGAGAGCATAATTCTTTAAACCTGTTTGTGCTGTTTTGGACATTTTGGCCAGAAAAACACCTCCTTTGTATTCAAAGTACTTAGGGCTTATAAAATTTAGTTGTAGTACTGCTCTTTTGTGATCTCCAGAAGATCAAACATGACCAAGGAAAACATTCCAAATAGAGTTGAGATTATTTGAGTAATTTACCCCTTATGTGCAATAGGCTTTGGGCAGACTTATGTGTTAGTAGTTATAATAACTTATGATAATTAAATTTAAAATAATTAAGCAGGTATAATTTGCATACTCCTTGCAAACCTTGAAATAGTTTTAGTGTTAAATAAAATGTAAAAGTTCTTTGTAATTCTATTTTCAGAGATAAATATTGTTTATGTTTGTGATTTGGTTTATGATTTGCTTATGATCCATACTCTTTATGCATATGTCAGTGTATTTTATGTACTTAAATGGAGGCATTCTGCTTTTACTGTCCATCATTTGCTCTCTTCACTTTACAGTATAATGAGGATTTGTTAATACATATAGCTTTATCACTTTTTAGCAATAAATATGCTCTAATTTATTTGAACAATTCCATAAGGTTAAGATTTGAACTCTTTTCAAATTTTCTGTATTAGAAACACTACCACAATAAATATTATTATTTGTATATCTTTATGGAGTTGTTTAATTATCTCCTTCATAGGGGCTCCTGGAGTTAAATTTGCTGATTCAAAGGTGTTTAGGCAGCTAATACTATTTTACACTCCCACCATCAGCATATGAAAATATGGGTTTCCATATCTCTTAGTAACACTGTTCTTGATCTTTTCTGTTCTGTGATGCTCTGATAGGTTAAAATATATCTGATTTTTTAAAAAATCTGCTGCCCTTGTTATTGGTAGGTTGGTCTTCTTTTCAGCTCTCGGCTTTAGCAGGTATTACCAAATCTATAAATATAGATCATATAGATATAGAGGTAGATATAGACATACTTAGAGATATAGTTACAATTATAGTTGTAAACATGGATGCAGATATAGGCAAAGCTTGTGCATGTGTGCGCATGTACACACACAAACACACACCCACACATGCACTTTTCTCATCACAAACCTTTGCTCATGCTGTTTCACCTAGAAGAAAACTTCGATTTTTCCTTATATACCTTATTCATGCTGGAAAGCTGAATTCATATTCCACTATCTATATTAAGCCATTGCTATTTTTGATTGCTCCTCTCAGAAATCTTTTTTTTCCTCCTTAGAGTGTCTATAAAGTGACTTGCACTCCTCTGGGATACTTATCCTATTCTCTTTAATTTGACTTAGGCATATCTCAGCTTCAGAATTAGTAGGTAAGCTCCCTGTTTGCAGGAGCTATGTCTTACTCATCTTGTATCCTTCACAGATACCTTTCATCTGGCAATATTTATTGATTTGGGAAAGGTAATAAGCAGCATTGTATATTTCTGAATTTCCATTGTTGCCTATCACAAAAGGTATGATTTTAGAGAATTATAGTGTTCTAGAAAAGAACATGGGATTTAGAGTGAGAATTTGCCACTTAATTGCTGTGTAACTTTGGGGATGTTCTTCATCTGCTCTGAACCGCAGTTTACTTCATTTGTGCAATGAAGATAATAACATATTTTACAAATAGTAATGAATAAACAAGATAATAATTTGATGAGTGCTTTTTAAATTTTTCTATGAACGAATATTATTATTATGGCAAAGATGTAAATTTTTTTGTCAATACAAAGTAAATAAGAAGACTGACACCCCTTTTTCTGATTAGTACCCAATGATGTGAATCTCAAGTATGTGAATAGATAACAAGATTCCACATGTAAATGTTAGGACCATATGCATCCATCAGAAATTGTTTAGTAAAAGCAGACGGAAAAATCGACTCACAAATGGGGCTATACTCTCTTTCCTGTGTGATAGAATAGTTAATGACGAAATCTAATTAAGAAACTGAAAAATTATCACATACCTGCTGCCAATACTAAACCCAATGGACTGTGAGATAGGAATATGGTTACACTTAAAAATTACCTCACTGTTGAATATTAAGGTGATTTTTTGTTGCCTATACTTAGAAATAAAACAACCCTCGCAATTACATTTTATAATTTGTTATTGGTTCAAAAATTAATGACTTTTACTGTACTAAATGGATCACAGGTGACAAAGCACTGTTTTAATTAACAGTGCCAGGTAAAACTCCTTACAGTCAGACTGAATTTATATTAGCAATTATATAAGAAATTATATTTTGATCATCACAGTTTTATACTGAGGTTAAGAGTACTAATCATATACAGTCCTGCCCTTAAGGTTTGTGTGGTGTGGACAAATATATAAAGATTGTAAAATAAGTTAAACTCTTAATTATGTTCTTCTATCATATATTGATAAATATACTTTCATAATGACCTAGAGGTCCAGGTTTGAATATAGAATTTTTCAACTCTTGGACTTTCACATCACATCTTGGCTGAAGAACAGGCCCTTCATTTGTTGCCTGATTCATTACCTTCCCACTCCCAGCTTAGAGCTGCAACACAAAGGATTTTGTATTCTGCCTCTAGTGAATCATATTTCTAAGCCCCTCAATACCATCTTCCAGCTTCAGAAGGCTATATAATGGCCAACTTTCTGGTCTAGATTTAGGGATACACATACTAGTAAGTATTCTTCCTTCAGGAGGATAGACCAAGGAAGAGGTCTGCACAGGCCCTGGAATAGGCTCAGGATCATTAGGGCAGGAAATGGCAGAGTCTTGGGTACCTGGAGAATGGTGTAGAAAAGTTACTGTAAACTGAAGGTGAGCCCATCCATTTGGCCCTGCAGACTCTTTGTTCTCTCTCTGAGGAGTGCAGGATGGCGGGGAGTCATAGTGAGACTGTGTAAATTACAGGGCCAAGGGACCCACCTCACGTGGATCTAGGGGTGTTGATGATCATACATTAGCACTTGAATATATTTCAGAGATGTTAATTATATAATGGTACAAACATCTCAATGATCATTATACCTACCAAAATACACTGATTTTAAATTATATACACTTTAGAAAAAAACAAAGCTTCATATTAAGCCAAAGCATTATTCAGTATATTAATTTTCTTTTAACAAGTTTCTCAAGAACGTTAGTTCTATTGTGTTGTGGTATTGTTTCTTTTTTAACATATTTGTTGGTCATGTAGTTATTGAGAAATCTAGTTTCTACATGTCAAAGACAAACTATACCAAATAATTTAAACATAGATACAACTACAACCATGAGTATATGCACCAATATGAGTCTAGGTATTTGTCTATCAGGATGAATAACTAATCTTGTATACTGTACAAAATTAAAAGAAACATTAGAAGCATAGGCACCAAATTGTTAACAATGGCTTCATTGGGGATGGAGTCTACATTTTTAAAACTTTTTGTATGTTTTCAGTACTTTTGTAATATTTTTAAAACTAAGACCATACAATAGACTTTAAAGGTATAAATACCTAATGTAATACTTACATGTTAATTCGAAAGTATTGCCCATCTAAATTAATTTTGCTTTCATGCCATGCTAAACTGGTGATGGATATATCTTTAATTAAATATGAAATTCAGTAGATACAACTAATTATGGATTTTTTTCAAATATTTAATGAATGAATATATATTTAATCTGATACTGCAAGAAAATTAAAATGAACATACCAAAAGATACAGCAAATATTAGTCTTACATAAAAACAAAAAGAACCAACAAGGTACCTAGCTTTCCTTTCTTGACTTCTTTAGAACTCTATAGGTTCTAGAATCTTAGTACTGCCATGTTTGACATTTCATTTAATACTCTATTGTTAGCTGTATTTCTACTCATATTAAAGACAAAAAAAAAATTGCATGGATTTCCCAAGATCGATGCATGCATTTGTTTCTTACTTAACTGTCTAGCACAGTCTAATTTTTCAGCATTTAAATATCTAAACTAAGTTTAAAATGCAATGTTTCTGAATTAATTCCAATTTTTGCCTATTGTCATATTGTTTAAAAGTAATTTGATTTTCTAAAACATTGTTTATGAACATTCTCTAAGTCTATGCCTGCAATGACTGTTGAATGCCTCACAAAAAACCAAATGTAATATCTCTGATAGCAGGACTTTTGTTAAATTAATGAAACCTCAATATTAAATTTTTAATTGCATCTGTAAATTTTTTTTGTTAGCTGAGGATCTTTTAACAATGAAGTCGCTTTTTACCTGAGACACTTTAGAGGTATTATTACATACTCTTGGAGTCCTCTAATACAGGCTTAGCAAACTCAAAAGTATAACAAGAACCAGTCAAGTACCATGAGAAGGTTAATTGTTTAGTTCATGAAAAAACAGGGACTTGTGATTGACCTGCGTTGACCTGGGAGTGAAAATACCTCTTAAAGTCATTCAAGTTAGGACTGTTTTAAAATACTGTGCCAGTGAAACTAAACACTTTCATGGGTAAGATTTGAGTATCTGCTATGAGTTTGAGACTCTAGAACCCAAATCATCCAATATTATACATATTTGTTTTTCAATATTTGCACAAATAGTCAAGGAGGTCCATAGAGCATCATATTCTAAATTGAAGAAACAGAAAAAATCAAGAGATGCATACTTTCTTAGGAGGAATAATAGTACTGATTTTATGATGGGTACCTAGTTTTGTTTAGCTAATTCTAGCTATCCTTTTAGATTTAAATGATTCAGGATAATATTTCACAGGTATCACAATTTAGATGTTTTCTGGTTAAGAGTCAACAATATGCTAGCTAGTTTGTTTTTTGATGACACTGAGAGAAAAATCAGAGTGTAACTTGCTTTTCAGGTCAGGGAGGCAAAGGGCAATCTCCCAAGTCAAACATGGAGCGTGAAGAAAAGATGTCTCCCAATGAAACATTTACTGTTAAAGCTACCACTTACTGCATGCCATTTGTGTCTCTTTTGCTAATACAAGAGGGCAGCAAGGCATATTATTTTCATATTTTTTGGTTCAGGTCAGTCAAAGGGTTAAAAGAAAAGTGGAGGCTAAAGGGACTTGTCTTTGTGGGAAGGGAGTGGGTGGTCTCCATGATTCTTAACTTTTACCTGCTCTTAGGAGTACCCACTAAGTATGATGGCTTCTTATGCTTGTTATTAGAATTGGCCTACCAGGTTATTGTTGAGTCCCATGAAATGGCAGCCTAGCTACCCAAGGAGGTAAACTTAGAGCCTAGAACCTGACTAGCAAAGAGGCTGTCTGGATGCTACCCAACATACTGAGCAACAGCCCTTTATATTTCCTCAGAGGAGCAACAGAATTTGTTCCAGGTTTGGAGTGGCACTGAGATAAAGGCAAACCACTCAGCAAGTCAAAGAGTAAGCAATAAAAAACTGGGAGGGCACACAGCAATATTGGTTACTCTACTTTAGAATCTGACATTAGTTAAGAACCACAGTGTGTTCTTTGTTTTCTGCTTTTAGGTAGCTTTAAAAAGTAAACTGAAAATGGATCATGAAGTACATTCTCTGCCTCTGCTTAATAATAATTTAGAAAAAATGTAACACATGCTAGCCACTCTGTTGAATGATTTTTGTCAGTTTATTTAATTCTTTCAGTGAAGTAGTATTATACTTAGATTTCCAGATGAGGAAACTGAAATTTAGAGAAGGTGGCATGCTTGCTTTGGAACACTCAGCCAGTAAATAAAAGAAGAGGAATTCAAACCCATGTCTGTTGAATTTCAAGACCTAAGTTAGCCATTCTTTATTAGCTATGAATGAGCTAGCTATGGTTAAGATTCTTAACCGCTAAGCTTGTCTACACATTTAGCACAATGCTTAAAATTTGGACTCTAGGCAAAGCTGCCTCAGCTCAGATCCTGCTCCACCGCCTACTATTTGTATGACCTTGAGGAGTTACTTAATTTTTTTTGAACGCAAGTTTTCTTACTGTAAAATGAGAATACTAATAGAATTTAATTCCTAGGGGTATCATTAATATTAAATGAGTTAATACATTGAAAGTGCTCAGACCAAATGGTACTTAGCCCAAGTGAGTGCTCCATAAATAGCAGTCATTAGTGCTATCTTTATTAGTACTATTACTATTATTAAATACCACCAATCCCACAAGTAAGGACTAAACAATAGCCTTATAAATACATAATTGAAACATTGTTTTAACTTGAGGTATTAAAATTTAATCTTTTAAAGAGTTAATTTTAACAGTTGAAACAGGCTAGAAAAGGGAGAGAGAAATATAGAATAACAAGGCAAAAATGATAAAGAGAGAGACAGACAGACATGGAGGAAGAAATAGTGAGAGACGTACACAGCAGCGGCCTGGTTGGAGATGACGATAAACTTAAAGACGAAGAGGCAAATAGACATTCCAAGAGACTGTTCATCAAGTTATACAATTAGCTTGTAATTTCAAATGAACTATTACCTTAAACGAAGTTGTATTTTCTTAATTCTGGACAGACACCAAAATATCTGTCTTGTATTTATTCTGTTGGAGTCTGAAATGAAGCTTTCCAAAAAATAGCTGTCATAGTATCAACTGGGCATTCTGTGATACTGTGGAATCAGAAGAAAGAACAGAAGATAGGCATCAAATAAATAAAAATTGAGAAAATAAATACTCGATCAGTATTCTCTTGACTCGGTAAAATATCACACTGTCTGGATTTACAAATTACAGAGACACGTACCTTCATAACTTGGTTTTGATTTGTTTTTAAAATCAACTTTATTTTTTCTTTATTCAAGGAGAGCAAAATGTTAATGAGTTAGTGCAATGGAAGAGTAGAACAGTTGAGGAAAGGGAAAAGGTAGCACAGCTGTTAGCTTTTTTATATCTTCAAATGTTGTGCTCTGGCCACTGATAATGGCCCTTCTTTCTTTTTGAAAAAAATAATGTTATTTTTATTTTTAAAATTATAATCACCCTGTTGTCTGTGGCCAGATTGCCTGACACTGAATCCCAACTTCACCACTTACTCTATGGCTGACTTTGGACAATTATTTGACCTTTCTGTATTTTTCATCTTTCAAGTGGGATTAATATATGCAAAATATTTAGAATAATGTCTTATGCCTATCTATACTCAATAAATGTTAACTATTAGCAGTAGCTATTAGGTACGTGATTATATCATTTAGCTTACTGTCTATAAAACCAGTCACATATGTACCCACGAGATATTATAAAAATGCTTCAATGATACTTTGCTTCATATATGCCTTTATTCTTAAAGAGTTGCTTTTTATGTTTTGCTCCCTCCTACCAAGTTAGAAATGGTCAAGGATACAGAGATAAAAGAGAAAGATGAAGGAACAACTAAACTAAAGAAAGGAAGGATAAATGTTTGAATGCAAAAATAATGGAAATATATTTGCTATTCTACATTATTAAAAAATAATGTCTTTTTATGATATTAACTTGTTAAGATTTAAATTACAGCATTGCATTGGTTATAATGATTGTTTATAACAAAATCTTTTTAAACGCTTATATTTTTCATGTTTTATTGCCAGCTCAGCCTACTCTATCTTGGAAGTAGGAATGCAACTATTGACAACTCTAGGTATATAAACTTTCATTCGCTTATTTATCTTTGTTAAGCATATTTTAAAAAGTGGCATTTAAGAAAATGAGCTCTGGGATCAAATCAATGTTCAAAATTTATTTCTATCACTAATAGCTACAACCTTAGTTAACCTCACGTTTCTTGATTTCCTCATCTGAAAAAAGGGGCCAATGATAGTGTTTATCACAAAGATAGTTGTGAAATTAATTGGATTAATGCAAATAAAGAGCTGAGAACTGTGTCTGACACCATGTTTGCATTTTATAATTATAACTATTATTATAGGATATTGATCTTTAGGCTAGGAGGGTCAATGATGAGAAAGATGCCATTCTTGGTCCAAAGCAGATTGCAAGTCAGTTAGAGGAGACCAAAGAGTAAATAGGCTCTTATAATACAGTATGGTAATTGTTCTCCAGTGGATACAAGTACCTATAGGTTGCTGCTAGACAAAGAGTAATGAGAACTCATTCGTTTTAAGGAGCAAAGGGTGCCTTTCTGGAAAAAGCAATCTGTGAACTGCATTCTGAGAAAATGAGATTTATCCTGAGAAGCGAGTGGGGAAGGAATCAAAAGTTGAGGGGACTGCATGTTCTCAGAATACTTTTGAGAAAGTACAAATTGTTTAGTATTGCTGGAGAAAAACGTGGGAGTTGGCTGAGGGGAGTGGAAGAATTGATAGGAGATAAAGAAAAAAGTGAGTAGGGGTAAGATCAGAAGGGGTTTGTCGTGAGTGTTAGGGAGGTTCAACTTCCAAGGATTCCATAGGCTACTCACATGATGAGACTTAAACTTTAAAAGACTACTCTTTTCTTCACTTTGGTACAACATAGAGAGCAGATAGAGGAAGGCAATTTCCGGAGGCAGGCAGCTTATTTGGAGGAACTTGGTAAAATCCAGTCAGGAGGTCATAGTAGCCCCCCAAAAAGTGCACGACAGTAGGATGAGAGAGAAGTGGATGGATTCTATTCAGGTGGAATCAAAAAAACTTGAAGTTTCCTCACTTTTTAAAAATGGAATATAGGCCTTCTCTTAAATGATTATTTTATACCCATTTTTCATTTATTTCCTAAGTATCAATCTGGACACTGCAATTTGTTTTTGTCCAATAAGAACTTATAGCACTCATGTTTGATGGCCTTCATATATGCATTGGTCATACATAATTCCACAACTGTCATATAGAATATTTCTACTTGAAATTTGTTAAGTCCATGGCTCCAGCACCAAGGGAATAACAAGCAAATAAATATGCCACTTTTTTTCTCCTTGTTCTATAAGTGATGAGTAATTTTCTCATCACTTTTTAATAATCTCATTTATTAAAGAGCTTTAACATTTGAGGGTCTTGGTTGGCACTATTAAAGAATAAAAATAGCAAATAGGGACTAAGCGAGCTATTTCTCTGTGTCAAGAGAAAGATTTTATATACTTTTTATTACAAAATGGACTTCAGTTTTCTCTTCATTTTCTGCCATTTGAACAGCATATAGAAGTTCTTATTATGATTCCTGATATTACATTGCTGAGAAAAACTAAATTACTTAAATAGAAATTTATTAGTTGGGAATATATAAAGTATTTCCCATATTGCTTTGGTTGATAATTTAAATGAAAAAAAAAAATCCTTGTTCTGTTCACTCTGTCTTTTATGCCATGATACTAGAAAACCAGGATTTCAGACTTATTTTTTAAAATTTAATTCTTTATTTAGATTTTGATTAATGTTTTTTGACTCATGAACAAAAAGCGTTTAAATAAAGAGTTCTATTTTAAATTATATTAAAATATATTTGAAAGATTTTAAAAGTGCCTAATAAACATATTTACGGTAGCTAGATATATTCATAAAACAATTCTATCATTAATATAAAAAGCTTTGAGTTATTTCACAAAACAAAATTGATCAAGTCTACAACTTCATTGGTTTCCTGTCAAAACTGGCTATATACAAGGGCTAGTAGAGACAATAAATTTGAAGTTTTAGAAAAAGGATTTAAAAAAGCTAATCTTTATAGACATTTCTAATTTCTGAATTTAAAGAGAATATTTTTTTATTTTCTGAAAAGATTGTTCATCATATATTTTGTAGATATACTAATTTTAACCAAATACATGAGTGCTTGTCAATAGGATGACTTTTCACTTATTTATAATATATACCATATATGCATAATGTCCGCATTTCAATTTAAAGTACCATATACATATAATATAAGACAGTAACTCATTTAAACTCCAGTTTCTCTCTTATAGTAGTCTCAGTGCTGCTAAGATATAGTGGCAGCAGAGTCTTAGCCTCCCGAAGACCTTGGGATCACACCCCTTTGGAGCTCATCAGAGCCCATTCAGGTTTATCGCGAGGGGTCACTTGATTCACTGCCTGATACTCCTTCTTTCAGGGCAGCTGAACGCACAACTTCAGCAAGACACCCAACTCCTGCTGGCTTGAGAAAAGTGTTATTTTAATGATGATTATAATGAGCTTTAGTGTTGCTGGGAGCTAAATGTATCCTCAAGTCCAAGAGAGAACGCCGCAATCAGGGTGAAGTATAATGTAGCTTAGATTATTATTTGATAAGTTGGCCTTTTAATTAGGATTTTTCCCTTCTTCTATACTCGTTTATTGCCCACTGTTCCAAGGTGTATAATTGCCATGTACCTTTATGAAGATATCATAGCAACACATTGAATGCACTGAAAAGAGGGGACTGCCTCAGACCGTTTATCCTGACACATTAATCAATGAAACTGCACCTTTGATTCCAGCACCTGAATTCATTTCTAGTATTTGATTTTGCCTCCAGCAACCATTACAAGTTACTCTTTATTAAGTGACTCCAGCCTTAGCAGATGGCTTTTAACCACTTCTAAGCTCATTCTTTTACTGCATTGTCATGAGAAGTTCATTAAAGAAACATCTAATAAAATAAATTTCAGCCAGACAATTCAGTTTGATAATGCCATAGCAATCCTTAGATTTAGTGGATCTGGGGAGTGAACTTGGACTTTAATAGAATTTGACATAATCTGGTCTGAATTGATTATTTTATCTTCTGCCAGACTTTAATATGATTGAAAATTTTATGAAAAATAATAAAGTTAAATAGCTTTTATTTTTTGAGATCTCTTAAGGGAAGTCTATTGACTTGGGAGTTGCTCATTTCCATTTTTATAAAAAAGGTATATAAAGCCAGACAATATTGGGAGTACATGAGAGGTAGAAAACTAGAGGTCTTGGTCCCAGCTTGCTATGTAACGGCTCTTGATCAATGGCTTCCAAAATGTTTAGGCTGTGATCCATAGTATCTAACACATTTTACATGGTGACATGGTGCACACAGTTTATGTTAAAAACTGAAAAAAAAAAGTTTCACAGAATAATACCCTTCATACAGACAATGAACTCTATTTCTACGCTATTTTGTTAGAAAGAAATGCTGGTCATAAATCACTAAATTGATTTCACAATCCATGAATGAGTCTCAGTTTGT
Organism: Pteropus medius; assembly: GCF_902729225.1. Lineage (NCBI taxonomy): Eukaryota > Metazoa > Chordata > Mammalia > Chiroptera > Pteropodidae > Pteropus > Pteropus medius. The sequence continues at coordinate 3,246,131 of NW_024342473.1, forward strand.
AAAACACTGCTCTAGACCACATGTTACACAAGAAGGGTGGGAGGTGTACAATAAATTTCTAAAAGTTCCTCTCAACTGTAAAAATCTATGACTCTGATTAGAAAATGTATGCAGATAGGATCCTCATGTCAGATTCAAGTCTGAATAAGCTCATATGCTGAATAAACTCATAGATGCATCATCTGCCTATGTGATCCCATTCAGTATATAGCTCTATCTGATGCAAATTGTTTCTAAAATAAGTGATAAGAATTTTTTAAAGAATGTTTCTTAATAATCACCAAAAATGCTTATATAAATACTAGAAACTGTCCTGTTATTGTACAATAGAGTGCGAATATTATAAGTAGTGAACTGAATGTGAAAATCTTATCTTGAACCATTAAAATAAAATAATTTCTTATATTGCTGGGCCACCATTGAAGGTAACTTACGTAATGAGATCCACTTTTCATACCACTGTCATTTTCTCTGCCCCCAGGTAGGCCAGGCTGGCATGGAAACTTCATGAGGACAAGGACCATTCATGTTTTTCAGCCCTATTGACCATTTTTTTCCCCAAAGCAAAGCCAGGCATTATTCCAGGCCCAGGTTGGCACTCATTAGATATTTGCTGAATCTATGAATATAAATGAATGTATGAATGGATGAATGAGTTTGTTTTAGTAAGACTTGCTCTAGGTAACTTGGAAATAGCAAAAATTTCTTTTCATCTCTAGTTTTCCTTTATTTCAGTCCTTCTGGGGCTTAATTCCCTTAGTAAATGCATAATTCTGGTCTCTTATTTTGCTTTAACTCCTTTCTATGAGTACCCTCCTGCCTGTCCAAGCCTCTGACCTTGATATTTTCACATTTTCCTCACAAAACTGACCTGCTCAGAATCCGGTTCCTCAGACTATTTAGTTAAATACTAATTCATGTTAAGAAATGAAGACATCTCATTAATGGCTTATAGTATAACTGCTTCCAGGAAAATTTACTTTTTCACCAGAGCCTTTTGGGAGAAGGCATCCTATTATATGGTGGAACTATTAGTGCTGTTAGAAAGATATGAGGAAGCTAAAGAGAATATTATGCCAATGTCTCACAAATAACTTCATAATTGATGCTTAAACTTTCCTCTGGAAATACTGAGACTGTGTTGGAGACAAAGGTTAATGAGAAATCCCAAAAATATCGAAGAATTTATGCATAATTATTTTTCTTGCTATGATCTAGGATAAGGTTTTCTTAAACTGTGGTTATGGATTTTTGGGTACTCTTAAAAAGTGCCAATTTCTGAGTCATACTCTGACCTATTAAATCTGAACGTAGTAATCAAGAATCTTTATTTTTAAATAAACTCCTGAGTGATACTCACACATGCTAAAGACCTAAATTTTAAATATATGTATATATTTTTTATGTTGAAAAGTGATAACTCGTTTGAAGATAAGTTTTAATGTCCCCTTGTCCAGGTGACCCAACGGGTACTTGTTTTTCCTCTTGCCTTATAAATGGGCACTGGGACCATGTGACATGAAAGCCAAGTTTAGGCAATAAGAACTTACAGGGAATTCTAGAGTACGTGTCAAGGCTTATCGAAAGTCAACCACCATATCAGGCAGAGCTAGTGTCCAGTATACCACAGATAATTTGTTTAGGAAAGAAAAAAGATGTTGAATGAGAGGATAGGAGTAGATGATCTCTTAATCTTGTTTCAGCTCTAGGAAAAAAATATCTTTTCTTATATCATAGATTAGTTGGAAGTTAATTCCACTAAGGAGAAAATACAACAAAACTGTTTTATTTGCATTTCTATGCAGATACATTTTGGATATTCCAGACCTTTAGATTATTTTCCATTTCAGTCTCTCTACTAGCAAAGGTAACAGAGGTAAACAAATGCTATCGAATGCTTACTAGATTGCAGGCATAGTGCTAAGATCTGAAAATGGAGGAATAATCAAAGCTTAATACCTGTTCTCATGGAGCTTTTGATAATTCAAAGGGTCATTATTTATGAAATAATTTTTAATGATACCTAAGTACAGTTGTAATCGGGAGAAGTATTTGAGAGGTAGACTCTAATACCTGATCCAGTCTTGGAGGTCAGGGAAGGCTGCCTTGAGAAATGATATTTAATTACAGTCTTGAAGAAAGAACAGGAGGTAGTTGATCAAGCAAAGGGTCAGACAGAACATTTCAGGCAGAGATGCAACATGAGTGAAAGTCTATCCTTTCATTCTTAGAAGATATATTTTTTGAGTTTTCATATATAGCACAGCCTACATTTTCTGTGTAAACTCTACAGTTTTAGTTGTACATAATCATTTGTACTTCCAGATTTCTCAGTTCTGGTTACTAAACTTGAAGGTAAAATACAAATATGTAACAATTTATAATAATAATAACAATAATTTCAACAACAATAATAATAATTAGTTCAGGGTACTTACTCTGTGCCAGATACTACTCATAATATATTTATGAATTACACTATTTCATCTTTACAAAAACTTAGGTTTTTCAAAGCCAAAATACACTATATAAATTTTATGTAATTATTCACGCTGATTATTGCAGAAAGCCTGAAGATAGAAGATAATTTTAAAAGTAAAAAAAAAAAAAAATGTTTATTGCTTCTAAAAGACTAATAAAATATTTTCTATCATCTCTGCAATATAGTAGTCAATAAAGCATGACTCGCTCTTCACTCTGCATAGCCATTTAATCATTTTAACAGATTGGAAAAGTGGCCCCCATTTGTCCAGGATAAAGTAACAGGCATGCATTAGTGCTGAGTAAATGCTGCTTTAACTTGATAGACATTATGAATATATGCTGGACAAAAAAGGGGCCCCTGGGGATCTAAGTTATATATTTAGCTGTTAAGGATATAGAGTCTTTTGCTTTTTTCAGAAGTCTGCTATAAAACTGTAAATGCCCTAGAATGTAGAAACACCTTAAGCAAACTCACCTTTGAGTAATTAGTAACACAACAGGATTTATGGTAAAATTTCCCCAAATTTAATATCTGTAGACTGGGTTGGTAGCCTTTGCTATCTCAGTGGCAAGCTCTATGAAAACTTTGTGGAAGTCACTACTCTGCACAAGCTTTTCTTTCTTTATTTTCATAAATAGCCTCAGGCCTGCACTAATATATTAAGCCATGAGAGACAAAAATAAGGGAAGGTTTATTGTCTAGGCACTGTAGCCACGCCAAATCCAGGGTCTGTTATGTACTACCTGTGTGATCTTGACCAACTTACTTAACCTCTCTGTGCCTCAATTTCTTTATCAGTACAATGAGAATAATGATATTATCATTATCCATGATAATGCTAATAACTCTCATAAGGGGAGGAAGAAGGTAAAAGCATATAAGGGTCTTATAGAATGTTATGACAGGCTTTTTCTGTATACTATCAAATTTAAGACACGTTCGAATGTTAACTTCACCATTATTCTATGTATGATTAAAATATATATGTTTATATATATTTTATATATAAATTTATAAATAAAAATATAAAGTATATATAATAAAAAATCTTTTTATGTAAAAAGTGCTACAGTTTTTTCTAATCAAATATACTTTTATTTTGTATTTATTTGAAGAGCTCATTTAGTCTTATTTAGACCAAGATTCTTTTATATACCACAGTGATCTGCCACTGTGACTTTTTACATACACAGTAACCTCTCATTTTAATGTTGAATAGTAGTTGAAACTTATTGTATCAATTAGTAGTATAGTCCCAACAGTGCCTAATTCAACTGAAGTTGTGACACTATGAGTAGCTATGAACAAGCCTGTTTAAGTTGAAGCAATGTCCACTGCCACTTGGCTGACAGTGACTCTCAGATACCTTTTAATTTCATGTATAAAAAATAAATATATATTATAATAAGTTAAATATGGAGCATAAAATAGTAAGAAGAAGGTGTTGAAGTAGAAGTAAGGATTTACTTTAAGCATCATTCTTGCTCCCATGGAGAGTATAAAGCAAGATGAGCAAAAGTGGAAGCAGACAGTGGTCAGGAGGTTTATTTTAATAACAGCAGTTCAGGCAGATGGTAATGGTTTGACTCGAAGTAGCAGTTCAGAAGTGGTATGACATGATCAGGTTCTGATATATTTTGAAGATAGAACTGACAAGATTACTGATAATTGGATGTGGAGAATGAGAGAAAGAAAAAAATCAGAATGACTTCCAGATTTTTGGCTTGAGATTAGGAAGACTGTGGGTGAAACGGTTAGCGTCCCCAGAGAAGGTCAGAAGTCTAATTTTGAACATGGTATATTTGAATGGCCTATTACTCACTGAAGTAGAAATGTTGTGTAGTCAGAAAAAAATTAGTCGAGTTCAGAAAAGAGGTATAGTCTAGAGATATAAAATTGACTCGATCTTAGTACAGATGTTGTTTAATACTATGAAACAAGATGGCATCACCTAGAACAGTGTTTCCAAATATTTTTGGCTACTATCTGCACTTAAAATAATATTTTATATCACAAATATATACAAGTTACACACCGGAAAAGATGTATTGTTTCATGTAGCTTTATCTTACTATGTGTGATACATTTTGTTTTTCTTGTCTCCGCTTTTGTTTTTTTTCGGTTGTTCAAAAACCCGAAAGTTACTATATGTCCCTCAGATTGAAAAATACTGGCCTAGACCTAGAGTGAGAATAGAAAAGAGAGTTCCAAGGGCCGAGCTTTGGAGTTCTTCAGCATTTAGAAGTCTAATTGATATGATATGTGAAAAGATCTTCAACAATGCCTAGTTCAAAAAATTAAGTGCCCCCCAAAATGTTAGTTTTTATTATTAAAAGTAGACTTTCCCTCCCAAATATTTCTTGATTTGTTTTAATCAGTTTCATAGTTAGAGTGCTGAGGTGGTAATATACAGCAAAAGTAATAGGTATTGTGTTATTGTGTTAGTTTTCTATGGTGCATAACTAATCACCTCAAACTTAGTGACTTAAAACAACACACATTTATTATGTCAGTTTCAATGGTTCAGAAACCTGAGTACAGTTTAACTGAGTTCTCTTATTCAAGATCCCACTAGTCTTCATTCTAAGTGTTAGCCAGGGATGTAGGCTCTTATGGGGAAAGAGCCAATTCAAAGCTCCTTCGATTATGGGCAGCATTCATATTTATTGATATAAGATTGAAGTTCCCACTTACTTGCTGGTTGTTGGATAAAGGATCACTCTCATCTAGGAGATCCTTTATCCTTCTTGTTCCTTGCCATGTGATCCTTTCCATAGAAAATTCAGAGCATGCCCTCTTACTTCTTAAAGGACAACAGGTCTGCTAAGATGGAGTCTTATATAATATAACATCATCATGAGAATGACAACCCACCACCTTTGTCATAAAGTGTCACTTAATTGAGGGAATTAAATCACTTTTGTTAGACTCTATTGGTCAGAAGCTAGTAATTTGTTATGCCCACATTCAAGGAGAGAGGATTATATAAGGATCTGACTTATTGGGGGTCATCTTAGCGTATGTCCTCCTGCCTTTCTCCCTTTCTTCTCTGTTTTCACCATAGCCTGGAACTTGTGGAAAAGAGTGAAATTTCTGTTCTTCACCTTAATTATAAAATAGGAGAACACAAATTAAGGGTAAAAAGATAGGAGCTCTATTAGTATTCTTTTCAGTTTTATCATGTGAATATGACAAGGTAATTAATCTCTCAGAACCTCAGTTTTCCTATCTTTTAAATGGTGATGGCAGTGTCTTTTCACCACTTTTTTTTCTTACAGTAGTCTCATGGATATGACATGAAATAATTTATGTAAGAATGAATTGCGAGCTATAAAGTGGTGACAATATAAAAAAACTGTAAGGTGACAATATTCTTTATTATGACAATTATATTCTGGTTCTGAGCTTTCACTGGCTGTTTGGGAGGACACAATAATGTATCCTTTTTGCCTTTTACCTTGCTCTAAACTTTGTCCATAACAAGCTCTCAAATATTTGTTGAATGAATAAAGCATGTTTTTCTTCATTTGGTTCATAACCAGTTTTGTTTATCTTGGGAGCTGTAGATAGTTTTACCTTCCTTTACAAAGTTGTTTGATTTTTAAACCAAACCACAAGTATTGCACAGTTTGTACTAAAGGACTCCTTTATTGCTTTTTTTTATTACCTGAAAAATGCAACAAAAGTTTAAAATTAATAACAGTCAGTAACAGGGAATAGGGATAATAAAAGTTATGTTCCTTGCTTCAGAATCAACTCATTTTCCAAGTCCTTATTAAAAAAGAAAATCAGAAACTTTCTAGTGCGTTATCAGGGGAGTCAAAAAAGGAGAGAGACGAGAACATGAGAGAGAGAATGAGAGAGAGGTGGGGGGAAAGAGAAATAGAAATTTGAAGCTTATCTACTCAGCATCTCTTGAGAACAGAATTGGGGATTTGCTCGATTTTTATGGTTTCTCAACTCTTAGAGGACCCATATTCATATTTGAGAGGAGAAAGCAAAAGATAAATCAAGAAGAGAGCAGATTTATTAGGGCATAGCAAAATCTGAGTACCATAAGTATTTCATGAGACCATGTCAGTCGGTCAAATGGCAAACTTAAATGACCATTCCCAGAAATCTTACGTAATACACAGAGTTGACTTCATGGGAGAGAAACTTTGCAGGCTAATATCTATTTTTCCATTATTAAAAAATAGAAAAACTTTCGTCATACACATCTTCCAATTCTACTCATTTAAAATAAATGGGTTTTGCCAATATCTTACATTTATGCATGTGACCGATCTATCTAGTGCTAGAGGTTTATGCCCTTTTAGCATCTTAATTGATCTCCTAGAAATGATATTGACATAGTCCAGACTTGCCTTTTCCCATCTGCTGGATATTTCCAAATGAATACTCTTCTTTCATTGAAATTCACTTTAGCAAAAGCTAATTTCTAACCTTTCATTCTAGCTCTTGCCTGACCCATTTTCCCTTCACGAGAGCATCAACACCTTGCATATGCTTTGGGCCCAGTCCACAACAAATACGTATTTGACCTCTTTATCCTTCATTCAAGGAAGATATTCTAGTGCATTTACGAATCCTTTCTACCTTGGAGCATTGGTTAAAAGTGTCTTTTGAGATGAAGGCAGAATTTTTCTATACATTTTTTGATGTTGCTGAGAAGAGATTTCTGTAATTACTTTTTCTGGCAAGCAAGAAGTAAAGGAGGGCAATAAACACAATGAATCCAGGCTTACTGCAGATGACTTTGTAAAAGAAAGTATATTTGGATAAGTGAGTTGGGGCAAATTTTAAAAGTGTTTACAACTGGTCTGTGGAGCTTAGCTTCTACCTTAAAGAAATGAGGAGACACTGATGGTTTAGTGATTATGTGAAAATATGAAAAAAAAAAAAGTTAGGAAATAAATCTTTAGTCGTTTCTCCTATGATTCAAAAGTCTTGAGGCAGGTATTGCTTTGAAGGTGATTATATTCATGTTGGTGTGAGCTGTAAAGTTTAGGTATAGTTAGAAGTAAGAGAGAAAAATGAATGTGAGATATGTAGCAGAGAAAAATGGCTGGACTTAGTGAAAGGATGTTAGTGACAAATGAATAAGTCTATGTACCTAGTCTATGAAAGTCTTAAGAAATACAAAACAAAAACAAGCAAACAAAAACTTTAGTAGAAGCTCTCTTAAAGCCAAGTTATGGAAACTGGAAAAATGATATTTTTGCACTGCAGATCTAAGTAGACATTATATGTATATACCAAAAACAAACAAACAAAAAATAAAATAAAATAAAAACAGTATACAACAGAGGTGCCTATCTCTTTTATAGTCCATGTTTTTTTTTACTTTTCTCTTATTTTGCTTAAAGACACATGAGCCTTAGAATGAGTTAAGTATCTGTAGAGTGTTGAATAGTGCCCCTTTATAATTCATGTCCACTCAGAACCTCAAAATATGACCTTATTTAAAAATAGGGTCTTTGTGGATGTGATTAGTTAGGATGATTCAGGCTGCATTTGGGTGGGCCCTCTATCCAGTGACTGGTGTTCTTATAGGACAAAGAGAGGACACACAGAGATACACATATGAGAAAGAATGCCATGTCAAGATAGAGAGAGGTAGCTACGAGTCAAGGAACACCGTGCATAGCTGAGAACCACCAGAGGCTAGGAATGAGGCAAGGAAAGATTCTTCGCTGGACTCTTCAAGGAGTGCATGGCCCTACCAGTAGCTAGATTTCAGACTTTAGGCCTCCAGAACTATGACAGGATAAAATTCTCTCATTTCAAGCCACCAAATCTGTGGTAATTTGTTAGACACTGTACTTAGTACTTTATTCAAATGAGTTCATGGAAAACTGTGTTGGAGGGACAATTATAATATACTTTTTAAGTGAGGAAACCTAGGCTTTGAAGGGGTTTTGCCCAAGGACACACTGGTGGTAACTGGTGGAACCAAGACCAAAGTGACAGTAGGGCTCAAGACCTACCAAGCAAATTACCTCTTCTCCATTCTTTCAATTTCTGAGAAAATCCTAGAAAATACATATATTTTAAGGTTTAAGAATCTCTGAAAAACATTTTTTGTTGACTAATCAGATTCAGCAGTGGATCAAGGGTTCCTGCCTCAGATATCTTATTCCTGTGTTTAGACTTCTTGGGCCTTCTGCAGACCTCTGACCTTTGGGAATTATAATAACTTCATTTTGTTTTTACCTCTCACAATTCTTCAGGCTTTCTATTTAAAGATTTTTATAATCCTTATTTTTTTTTTTTTTCACTCAGGGACATGAATCACGAGTGGTTTAAAATACACACACTTCCATTAACTTGAAGTCACTGTGGAGCTATATGCAAAATAATTAAGTTTTCCAATGATTCTTCTTAATTTCTCATAATACTTTTGATGTAATGCAAATTTTAGTTTCTGCTGTTTATAGATGTTCACTGGCAAGTGAAATTTTTTTCTTTGAAGGAGAAATATCACCAACATGGGATAGGAAACTTTAAAAATATATTTTATAGCCATGCTTGTTTATTATTAAGAGTGAATGCATTTTAAAATTTCTTGGTTACCCTCATTTAATTATATATATTGTTGGACTCATAAATGTGTGATACTGTGATATCATATAACATTTTTATTTATTGCCAATTTCTATATTATTGCAAATACTTCATAAGTCTTATTTTTCATTTGCATGTCTCTCTGTTTCAAATATTTTATTTATGGGACTTAGAATTTCTGAATGGGGCTGGGAGGCAGATTATCCTCTGTTTGCCTTCCTTTTCTGAATTGTGTTTAGTGCTGGAAAAACACATTAGTTCAAAATACAGTCAACAATTGTGTATTGAGTGCCTATTATTGGCCAGATGCTATTCTAGATATTGAAAATATAACATTTAACAGGAGAGTAAAATATGTATGTATGTTTATGTATGCAGGAGATAATTTTATCAATTACATGGGAAATATTAGGATATAAGTAAAACAGTAAAACAAAATTGTTTTAGGAAGTATCTTATAAATAATATCAATGACTTCAGATTCAAACTGCAGTGCCTCATACTTTGATCACTTAACACAGCTCTGTCCCAAAGAAATGTAATGTGAGCTATAAATTTCAACCATATATGTAATTTAAAATTTTCTGGCAACCATATGAAAAAAAAGTAAAGAAAAATGGGTGAAGTAAATGGTAACAATATATTTTATTTAACCCAGTATTTCCAAACATTATCATTATAACAAGTAATCAATGTAAAAATTATTAATGAGATTTGCATTTGTGTGTGTGTGTTGTATGGACTAAGCATTGAAATTCAGTGGATATTTCACACATATAATATGTCTCAGTTTGGAGTAACCACACGTCAGGAGTTTAACAGCCACATGTGACTAGCAGCCACTGTGTTTGACACCACCTAACTAATACCTTAATTTTTTTTTCCTTGCCTTTTTCAGTTGAAATGGGGTCATTGGTTAATTCATATCTTTTTTTCCTTTGCTTAACATCCTGCAAATGAAAAAGTGGGAAGAAGTAAAGATTTATACTCAATTGTTTTCTCAAGAATTCCAATATAAAAGCAAAATACAGGATTTATTAAAAAGACTTGTTAAAATTATAAAGCTAAAAATATTCAGAGCTTACATTATAGGAATATCAAATTTAGATATCAGGTGTAGCCAATAAAATCTCTGATATATTCTCTTTGAAAATTATTGAGCAAATAATATTTTTTTAAGATTAGAAATGTAAAGAAAAAGCAAACATGTATAAATTCAAAAAGGCTTCAAAGAAGCCATGATATGCATCTTGAGAGATCCTTAGCAAGTTCTTTCTCTTGGAGCAGCTCTGCAGAGTAATTTTACTGTGTAACCTGTAACTGTTTTCATTCTAATATTTACCACATTGAGTCTCAGATGATGATAATGATGTCTCTTTTTCTCTGACAGAATTCAGTACTGTTTTATGCATAATTTAAATTGTTTTATTACTAGACAGCTTTAAGAAGAAATAGGTCGTTTTTTTTCGATCTTAGTTTTATTTTATTCTTGACAAATTTGTAGTTCTGATAAGTTTTATACATTTGTTAATTAAACATGACAATGAAACTTGGCAGCAAACTTGGAGAATGAAAAAAGAGAAATGGAGCTACTTTATAATTTTGTTTCTAATGTTTGTAGAATCATTTAAATATAGAATGGACTATGTTTAATTTAAAATTTTTATGTCCAAGATGCTCGAATAGTATAAAAAATGTATGGACTTTGGATCCTGGGTCCCATTAGAATTATGAATTTTCTCAATATGAAATAGGAGCAATAATATATTTCTACATCAGAAATGTTGAGAAGTTTAAATGAAATAAATATGTGATATATAACATTATTTATATATTATACGAGGCTCTTAGTAAAGATTAGCTAGTCTTTCTCCCTTAACCCAATTAGAGCTTATTTCTCTGTTAAAAAAAAAAAAAGTCATTTTTTTCTTTAATCTGAAAAACAGCATATGAAAAATTTTTCCCATTTCAGGAAACTGATAAAAGAAAACTGTTAAAAAAATACATCAAGAACAAAATCTTGTTCTTACAATTTATGGATGTGTGTAAATATTTAAGTGAAAACTGCTAAATAACATATATTTAGGTTTCTGTGTCATGTCTGATTACTTGTAGTCAAAAAATCAAAAATATTTTTTTAAATGAACATGCTACTCTTTGTCAATATATTAATCAAAGGATAAAATTATTGAGGAATTAACTAAAAATCATAAAAGAATAATCACTATAATTTTAGAATAGCTGGTGTATATTTTTATCAAGAGAAGTACAGACTAAATTATTGTTTACATTTATTCTTATGGACATCTCCAATTTATCAGTGGTTAGGATAGTATTTTAAGCTAGTTAAGATAACATATTGTCTGTCATTTAAATTGGTTAAAACCCTTCACTAGGACCCTAAATGCCTCAGTAGAAAATCTTATCATAACTAGTTGTTTTCCATCTTTTAATTACTATGACTAATTTTTTACAGCTCAGTTACAAATCTCTGAAAATAATGAGTATGGTGACACAATCTTAATTATAATGGTGCAAATAGAACCACTTTAATACAGAGTGAGGCTTACATTGAAAAGGAATTTCCCCAGAATTGAAGCTCTTCTGATTGCTTTCCACATCACGTTTTAAACAAACACTGTGGTGCTTTAGACATTACTTGGTTGCCTAGGATACACAGTTAATGTAGCCCTAAGATGCTGTTCCCAGTTAGGCTTTGAGGCCATGCCTGGAAGTGCTGCACATAGCTGCTTTTTAATAAATCAGAAAAATTTAACAGAGACACTTTGGGGAGGTACATTTTGATTAATGAAACAACCAAATGTATTTTTTGAGTAGTTATTTAGAAAACAATTATTTTATTTTACTTTCGTTTTCTGTAGGAGAGGCTAGAAGTTACTGTTTTTAAAACAAATGCAAAATTGATTCAGTGACCTAATTCTAAGACACATTCTCCAAGAATATAATATTTTTGTTATTGAAGTACTGGAAAAGGTAACTAGCTAAATCACAGAGTCATTTCTATAAGCTTCTTCATTTGATAGTGTCTTTTATTGTTAGATTTTTATTTCATCTGTGTGGTAAAAAACATACCACAGTTTATTTTTATTTAGATGTTGAAAGGTCCATATATATTATTAAAGTGTTTTTATAATAAAAATAAACATTAGCAAGGCAATGTTTGTAACCTAGCAACTAATGAGTATAACGCAGAAATATGTACACATTTCAACATTATGTGTATAGCTTATTATATCTTTTGTGTTAACAAGTTATCTCGCAATTGCTGTAATAGTACATTTTTAATATATCATCAAAAGTTGTTTGTTTAGGTTTAAATATAAAATAGAAATACAAAGCTTCTTTTAAATCTTAGCACAATTTTCAGTGGGCTGGTTTTAAAAATTAGTACTTATCTTTTCTTATTCCTTTGAAAAATTGAATTGTCTCTTGGCTGATTTGAATGCAAATCAAATTGGAATTGTCGAATAAGTAGGAAGATCCAGTGCTGAACCAGCAGGTGGTGCTTGAGTTATAAGTGCATTGAGAGCAGATATTAAAAAAAAAAAAAATCTAGCAAAACCTTCAGGAATATTCTATCTTATTTTTGTTTATTCTATAGGAGTCATTACAATTTAAAGGGGAAAGTCTTAACTAGGGCTTTGAATCATCACTGGAACTAATCATCTTAATTCTTATCCATTCCTTCTCTCATTTCCCCTTTTCTCTAATCATTATTTCCTATTCTACAGTGGCTTTCAGCAGCTGTACTGTTAGGGAGGAAGGATCAAATCTTTCCTCTAAAACAGAGCACCTGGGAAGTGAGAGGTGTACTATATTGTTTCTATAGTCAGGTGTATGGAGAGAGATTCAGGCATGTTGCCTGGACATGTACTACTTTCTTACCTGGGAGAGGTTCAAGGAGGTCCCTCACTTCACCTTAAAAATTTGTTTGTTTATAGCTCTACTTTTCAAGGTCACTCTTCTGTGCTTCATCTCTCTCTTTGCCTGTGGTTGTTAACATGTAGAGCTCTTCACTGTGACTTCACTTTCTTAAGTTCTCAAAATACATGTGGCCTGAAAGGTAGCAAAGTTATGTCTTTTGGCATTTGTCACAGTAGGAGGGATGGTATTTATGTTCTAAATTCTCCAGAAAAGAGTTGCCCATTTGGCTAAATTCAATAAGAAATCAGAAATCCTTGCTTTTGAATAGATCATGTATTTTCAATTTAGATGTACTAACTCTAAGGAATGAGCATAGAACCTAAATAACAAAGAACACTATACCGCTTGTTGCCTAGTGTTACTTCTTTCCATGAGCATATTAAGTATACTTTACTATTACATTTTAATTATTAAATATTAAATCTAAAAAATCTAAAAAAAGTTCTTTCTAGAGAAATATTCCGAGAATAGTTTATATTGCATTTCTTAAGTTTAGAACTTTTGGTTATTTTTATTAAATAACATTTTGTTTTGTAGTATCGATCATTTTAGAGTCTATTTTATTCAGACTATCAGATTTCTGATGCTTTAGTTTAGAGTGATAACTACCTTATATGTTCCTTAAGTAATAGGTGTGCTCTTTCTCCTTGTGAATTATATTAATTAAATTATGTGAATAATTTAGCAAGCCATGTGAATAAATCAGCTTTCGCACCATCAAAAAAGGCCCATTTTCTCCTATATTTCCTCAGTAGGAATTTTCCCTGCCAGAGTTAATATCTTCAACTAATTATTGTAATGGTTTCTTTCTCAACTCTGATTCAAGTTGGTCAGACTGATTGGTATCAGCAATGGTAGAGAAAAGCAAATAAAATAATGGACTTAGATTACGTACAGACTGCCTTATGTATGATTAACATGACCTCCCATCCATTTCTGCAAAGATTTTAATACAATATATGTCAGTTATAAATCAGGCTATGCAAATAGGGGTCCTCTAGGTCTCTGATGAAGGGAATGAACTTGTTTGCCCATGTGAGCTCTACTGGTTTGCATATTATATTTTTGCATATTATATTATTATTCCAGTTTCCAGGTTTTTATGATTGTGAGTGGACATAAGATGCAAAATGAAAAGATGATTCATTCAAAATGCAACTGCTATTGAAAAAATAACAACTGAAAGCCAAAGTCCTAACAATCTTGAGTCCAGGGAGTAAATAATTTATTGTTATTTTTATACATGGGAGCTTATTTTAATGTTTTTTCTCTATAGTTCTGCACATCAAAACTAGTGAAACAAATTTCTTCTTTCTTAGTTCATCTTTGTCCAATTGACTTTATTGAAGAATTAGAGACAAAAAAGGTAAAATACTAAGAAAACAATTCCATCTCACATCCCAGACTGCTGGGAATCAAAATCAAAGGATTTGGAAAAAGACCCCTTTTACCAATATATAGGAAGGACTAAAATTTCTTACCAGTTCATAAATTATATTCCACTTTTTATTCTTCTAGCTTGTTGTCACCTGGCTGGTTCCTTGTACACCAGGCCAGCTCTTTTGTCTAATATCTGCATAGAGATAAGTTTTGAGAGGGAAAGAGTCCCTTTGGGTTGAAATTTGCTTCTGCTATTTTTGTTATTTCTTTTTCACAGGAGGCTGTAAAAAATTTTCTGATCTAGGGTCTTGAAATAACATTAAAGATTGACAATTCGGTTAGGCTTGCCGCTCCCAGGTCCAAAGTTGACTCACTGCACAGGGGAATGGTGTTGTCTATACGATTTTTAAAAATAACTTTACATATAAATTTATTTTTCCAATATAATTGGAAAATTCTTTTCTGTGTGGTGTGTCATTCAAACATGTTATTATATATATATATATATATATATATAATATATATATATATATACAGACACACATATATATATAATATATATTATATATATATATATTTTTTTCTATACTCATACTCACCCTTAGGATGATTTTGGTCTTTGGAGTAGCTAGCTCTTAGATACTTATTTTTCAAGCAGACACCAAGCAGATGGAAGCACAAAAAAGTTGGAAGACTTTATGTTTGGAAGATAGGCAGAGACTGAAGGAAGCGGATGCCCTAAGTTAGACATAAGATACTTGGATTGTAGGAATAGATTAAAAATGAATTCAGCTTGATTCATTTTTAGGCTTTATATAGGCTGTTTAATATAATATATGAAAATGAGAATGCTTTCTACCTACATTCAATTATTTTTTTTCCTTTTCTTCTTTTTTCCACCTTCTCATCCAGGGAGGTGAAATTACTCATTGATTTCTGTGGTTGAAAATGGAATTTTGTCCTTTCCCCCACCATCTTTTCCTGTAAGGCCCTGCAAACAGGATCAGTGCATTTGGGAAAAGCATATAGATTCATTCTGTCCATTTTGTATGTAATGTGCTGGGCAGTGTAATGTCCAGGGAACGTGATTTACAGACAGATGTGATGACCCAATATCAAAGGAATGGAGAAGAAATGCAAACATAGAAAGAGACCAGAGCATAGTTATAAGATGTGATTATGCCTTCTCCCTTTTGTTTTTATTTCTGAACAAAAATGTTGTCTTTGTCATATCTCAGGGGGCCTTCTCCTTTTTAGAAGGATGCTTGGGAGGGGAGCTAAGGGAGGATTGCAGTGTGAGAAAGGAGCTATTAGAGTTATCAAAATGAGTTTTCACTTAGAAATCAACATACCTATAAAATATTTAAAGGTGCTAATACACTATTTATTAAACTATAAGATGTTTACAATTTTGACTTATTCCATCTACAGTAAAATTCTGAGTTCAAAGTAAAAATACACTTGTGTATGTTCCATGTACATGTCCCCCAGTATTGGCTGCAAATGTTCATTATTGACAAAGGAACACTGTAAACATTTATATAATACTGTTGTTTAATAATGGGCTATATCGGTGCAGACAGTTCATTTTAAAGCTTATCTGAAATTTCAATGCCTAGCAGTAAATCGGAAGACTTATTTATGATTTCATTTTGCCTACTCTAAAATGGCTGTTAATTTTTATAAAGACTTTTAAATCATAGTCATATTACTAAACCAAACCAATTTGAATTAGTAGATCACATGGTAAATACAAAAGCCAGATATGCTGTGAATCTGTTTGGAATGCAGATTACATCTGCTTGGAAAAGTAGCGTGGACTCATGTTAGCTGAGTTTCTATACTAGCCAATAGAAGATAATTATCTGTACTTAGTGTGATTGCTGATATATAGTAGCTTCATTAAAAAAAACACTTTTATTGAAATACAATTCACATACCACACAATTTATCTATTTAAAGCATATGATTCAATGGTTTTTAATATGTCTACAGAGTTGTGCAATCATCACCATCAACTTTAGAACATTTTTATTACCCCCAAAAGAAACTCGAAACCCATTAGCCATCACTATTTCCTCCCAATCCCCCCAGTCCTAGGTAACCACTAATTTAATTTGTGTCTATAGATTTGCCTGTTCTGGACATTTTTATATAAATGAAGTGAAGCAGTATGTAATATTTTGGCTTTCATTTAAAATAATCTTTTCAGAATTCATCCATGTTGTAGCAAGTATCAGTACTTATTTTTTATGGCCAATTAATATTATATTGTATGGATATATACATGTCGGTTGATGGACAGTTGAGTTCTTCTACTTGTTGACTATTATAAATAATGTTACTATGAATATTTGTGTACAAGATTTTGCATGAAATACCTGTTTTCATTTTTCTTAGGTATATTGCTGAGTCATATGAAAACTCTGTGTTTAACCTTTAGAGGTACTGACAGAATGTTTTCCAAATTGGATGCACCATTTTATATTCCCATCTTAATTCTGTTTGTGGTGTGAGGAAAGGGACCAACTTCATTCTTTTATATTTGGATATACAGTTGACCCAGTAACATTTGTTGAAAGAACTATCCTTTCTCCCATTGAATCGACTTGGAAATCTTGTCAAAAATTGGTTACTGCAAACATGAGGATTTATTTCTGGATTGTTACTCTCATTCCATTTAACTATATTTCTATTCTTAAGCCCATACTACACAATTTTGCTTGGTTGTAAGCTTGAAATTGAGAATTGTAGTCTTCCAACTCTGTTCCTTTTCAAAATTATTTTGACTTTTCTGCAGTCCTTGAATTTCCATATAAATTTTAAGACCAGTTGGTCAATTTATGCAAAATATTCAGCTGGAATTTTTATAGGAATTGTGTTGAATCTTTAGATCAATTTGGGGATTACTGCCAACTGAATAATATTAAGTATCTTAACCCATTAATATGAGATGCCTTTCCTTCTACTTAAGTTTTCTTTAGTTTCTTTCAACAATGTTTTGTAGTTTTTAGAGTATGTGTTATACACTTTTTTTTGTTAAATTTATTCTAAATATTTTATCATTATTTTAATGCTAATATAAAGGAATTGTTTTCTTAATTCATTTCTGATCATTCACTCTTATTATATAGAAACACAATTTACTTTTATATTAATCTTGTAGACTACAAAATTGCAAAACTCATTTATTAGTGCTAATAGTTTTTGAATGGATTTCTGAGGATTTCATATAACAAGATATATCATCTGCAATTAGATATAGTTTTACCTCTTCTTTTCTAATATGGTGACCCTTATTTTAATATCTTGCCTAATTGCTATGGCAAAAACTTCCAGTCCACTGTTGACTAGCTGTATTGAGAGTAGACATGCTTGACTTGTTCCTTATCTTATCGAGAAAGCGTTCAGTATTTTACCATTAAAATGGTGACATGAGCTCTGGACATTATGTAGGCGTCCTATAATAGATTGAGGGAATTCTTTCTATTTCTAGTTTGTTGAGTGTTTTTATTATGAAGAGGCCTAGGGTTTTTTCAAATGCTTTCTCTGAATATATTGAAGTAATATTTTTGTCTTTTATTCTATTGGTATGGTGTATTACATTAACTGAAAGAAACCAACCTTAAATTCTTGAGATAAATTTTACTTCATCATGTTGCATGATACTTTTTATATGTTCTTGGATATAGTTTGTTAATGTTTTGTGTAGGAGCATCCTCACTTTTATAATGCAAAGCATTTGTAAAAACCAGGCTGAAAGACAGATACAAACAGACTATACATCCATTCTTGGCTTATTTCATTCAACATGTTTGGCATCAGCAACAAAAATGAGGAGATATAAATTTAAAGGATTTAGTATTTTTTGTACACTAGTATATTAATGGTATGGTTAAAGAAATACATGAGATACCTAAATCATGCCAGTTCTAGCCACTAGGTTATAGTCAGAAAAAAAAAAAAAATTGAATCTGAATCTAGGTGTCCCGGAAAGATGCCCCTGCCCCCATTGTGAGGTAAGAAAATAAGAAATATAGATCTAGATCAATCTATCATCTATCTATCCCTATCTATCTATCATCTATCTATCTATCATCTATCTATCTATCATCTATCTGTCTGTCTGTCTGTCTATCTATCTATCTATCTATCTATCTATCTATCTATCATCTATCTATCATCTATATCATCTATCTATCTAAACTTCCCACAAAATAAATCATATTTGTTGAGGAATGTCATTTTCCAGGGGTTTAGTCTTTACTTAGTAGGCAATTCAGAACCACTGTAATCTTTTGATTGAGGATGTGCTATAATAAAGGTTATAAAATCTGGTTAGATGGAAAGCACATGTACCTGTAAAGATTTTAACCCATGCAAAAGGCTACCTACTAAATGTTCCGAAAACCAGCCTAGTAGATCTTCTGGTAAACAAAGGGAAACATTGTTTATCTTGTCAATGGAAGGGTTTGCTTATATTAAATCAGGATTTAATAGCAAGCTAAGCCATAGGGAACTGCTGTCATGATGAAAAACGCCACTGGAGTCCTCTTGGAAAAGGTACTTCTGATGTAAAAGACCTCAGGGAAAGGTTTCTGGGGAATCCATAATTAAATGTCACATCATGGCAAGGGCAGAGAAAAAAATGACTCTACTTGGAAAATGGTAAAATATGAATGTCTGGTTAAAATATTTTTATACCTTAAATAAAAGCTGACTCTCTAACTAGTGGCTTGAGATGTCCAATTAAGCAGCCTCTGTGAATAAACTATTTGTTAAAATAAAGGTAGTGTCAAAAAAATTCAGCATTACTTGTCTTGATAATGCTGGTGGACATTCCTGAATTCTGGGTGGGATTCTTTCATTCTGGGTTGATAGTCAGGAGAAAACTGAACAGAATGATGCAACAGTGATTTATTTCCTAATAGACAGTTTAAAATATATTAGGCATGAAACAATTGTAGCTGCTTTCTCTGCTTTCCCTGATTTAGTTGGTTTATTTAAAAACAACAACAAAACCTACTTTGGCTTTTAGTTGTATAGTCTGGTATGAGTGTTTTGTGACTCAAAAAACAGTTCATTTTTCCGAATGGGTCCAACTCACTGTGATAAACACATAAAACATGTAGGTAGGTAAATTAACACACAGTACTACCCCTGGGAGCTGCCGTAGAAGCCAAACAATTGAAATTGCTCGGCATCAACTGAACTAGGTAGTTGGAAAGAGTTCAGTGATTTTTGTACTATACAGGCTTAATCATACAGTAGAGGTAATTGAAAAATTATACCTTCTCTGTTCTTTAACACTGGATGGCCACTTTCATCACCTTCTCAGGTGAGTTTAACAGTTAAAGAATGAACCATCTTTTTCACGTAGCACAGAATAAATACGGCTCTGTTGAAGTCAGGACCTGCCAACATAAAACCAGCATCTCGACCTAGCTCTGGCTGGCCACAGCATCTCCCTAATTTCCAAGAAATGTTGATTGGAAAGAGAAGAAAATGAGTTATAGACAAAAAGAAAGAACACTCTCAGAGATAGAAGTAAGAAAATACAGTGAAGTTTAGGAAATTGAGACTGGAAAACAAGTTATGTGACAGGCAATGGCGTCTAAAATAAAAAAGTGCTTGTTTTTTCTTATATATAGCACAGTTCATAGGTGAGGGAAGTACCTATATGTTGAATTCTTAGATAATGACAGATTTTGCAATTGAAGGAGAAAAGAAAGAACATTGTTCTCAAAACCTAGGAAAGCTGTACATAAGATAGAAGAGATAAGAGCTAAAGACTAGTACTGACAGAGAAGAACTACCTGAAAGTAAATGATTTGTGAAATCAAAAAGGAGTCAAATTATCTTTGCAACACTTTCAAGGCAAACGGAAAAACAGTTTGACCTTACAATATATGCATATCTATTAGCATCCAAAAGCAAGCTAACAGATTTATAAAAACTCTTGGCATATAGATATACAATCGGTTATTAAAATGACTAAATACATAGAAATTTGATTTAGTTAATATTTTATAAATGAATAGAATCTAATACAGTTATTAGTATGTAAGTATTACATCTTAAATATCATAAGAATCAATGTAGTAATAATCCACTAACTTGCTGTTTGAGTTTTATTAAGTGATGCCAACTGTATTTTTGTTCTTAGAACAGTACTTGACACACAGCAGGCAATCAATAATTACTTCTGGAGTTAATATATAAATAAGTTCTAGCCAGTGCCTTCACAGAGCAGATGATATTATGAGCCTTCACCAAGCAAATATTTCTTACATGCCTACTATGTGACAGATAGAAGGGACATACTGATGTTCGAAGGGGTTGATAGTCTTTGAAATGGTGTAAACAAACTAATTAGCATCTACTCTGTTTACTGTAGTTTTTTATAACAGCTTTCCAACTCATGAAAACATAGTCGTGATCCAGCTAAGAAATTCCAAGGTACAAAGGCTGAGAAAAGTGAGGAAGCTTCAATCCTCAAGAAAGTTAACTATGTATTTATATACTGGATCTCTCTAATTTATGCTCCCTTCATGGAAGCCAGCACTCTTGCTCCTTCTGGCCTCTCTGAAGAACAAACAGAACCAGTCTCACTTTAACCCTTACATCAGCCAGGTCACAGAGATGTCTTAATTTACTCTGTGATGCTCTTCTTCCTTTCTGTAATATGATTATTTTTGTCCTTCTTTCTCCTTTTCCAAAACCCCATTTTACTTCCTTCTCTTTAAGGATACCTATATTACCCATTTTTAGGGATGAACAGTATATCTGTTTTCCCTTTAAAGGATGCTGACAGTTTCAGTGAAACTAAACACTCAAACAATCATTAACAAGGACACTAGGGAAAAAGATGGAAAATATAGAAGAGATTCTCTTTTAACATTAGGACCGATATCATTGTACCAGGTAGTGAATGTAGAATTTTTCTGTTTGTCCCAATTGATTAAATATAATTAACGCCTCTTCCAAAATACTCAGTTTTCCTTTGTGAAAAAAAGTTAGAGAAATACTTTTCAAGCTTCTATCACATGATATACATATACTAATACATGCTACATACATTTTATATGCAATGTTATTTAATTTTCACAGTGATATTTTTAGGTAGCTAGTCTATTTCCATTTAACAGATGAGGAAACTGAGCATCAGAAAGATTAAGAGATTTAAGAACTCAACTAGGTATATTATGGATATAGCTTTAACCCTTATATTTTCTTTAATAAAATATTATTGACCATATAATAAAATTAAAATTTCAGTTTTTATATGACATATTGATGCAATGAGTTCAGGTATACATTTCTCCTTCACTTTTGATTTGTACTATATTCTTCTGCAAGAAGGAAAAAGTTGTGATTTTGTTCACATGCAAGTGGTTCCTGGTTTGCTTATTTTATTTAAGGTTTTAGGAAACTGTTCCCACTGGTCATTATAAGAAAAGCAGAAAATATATTTAATGCTATATCGAATAAATTATTTCTATAGATTTGGGGGTGGCTTATTTGTATTATAACAATATAATTATTCGCATATATTTGTATTTAAAAACTTTTCCAAAAAACTTTAATGAAGAAATTGCCTGTCTGGATGTATGTTTTAGTAACAGCAGCTTTGCTACAGTAGATCAATACAGGGCTTCCCTCAATATGCTACATCTACCAAAACTTGTATAGCATGATTATTGTGATGTTTCTGTAGATGAAAGTTTTCTGTTGTTAACCCTTAAAGACATAATAAACCCACTCTTCAGCAGTATGTGGGAACAGTTGAGTTCTGTAGTCTAAATTTAATTTATTTTCATCATTAATATTTGATAATGGCTTTAATATTTAAAATCACACAAATATCTAACAAGGAGTGGTAACATGTATAGAATCCTGAGTAGCTTGTCCTGGAGTGTAGTCTAAATTATATTCTCAGTGAGAATGTTTTCATAGTGACTAAGTACTCATCAGCTCCAGGGACAAATACACCATTTACTCTATCATGTTATATTTCCTTCTTTGAACAGCTGCTACATATTATTCATATTACTTGTGTCAGTGCTTTGTATTATCAAATATATATCATAGCAAGTATTCACAACTTAGCCTTCTTTACATAGAATTTGAGAAGAGAAATGGGCCTTTTTTTTTTTTAGTATTTCCTCCTCATTTATTTTTCAACTTTGAAACAGTATTGCCAATATTCTCTTTTCTGTATCTTAGGGGCAAATGTTTTATCTTTGCTGGGACTACAGGAATGAAATAACAAATGCGGCAAGTTGCTAACCTCTCATTGGGTAGTTTAGTGGGGAGGGACTGGGAATTATTCAAAAACTGATTCTCTGGGCAGGTTCTCTGTCTTTTGGGGTTAAGTACAACTCATACAGTTTCTTTGCCTGAAGAACCCAGTGTTCAGAGAGAGACACATTTCATTTGTCATAAATTTAATGTTTAACATAATATAACATAACATAATGTTTAACATAATAACATAATAAAAACCTGTCAGAGGAAGCAGTTGTCAACTGTGTCAGATTTCTAAATACTGGAACATCATCATTAAAAAAAATAAACTAGTTAGGAAGTCAAACTTCTGTAACACGAAGAAGCAGCTTGATATAGTCAGCAGTGGTGGAAAATGCATGGATTTGGGGTTGAACTAATCAAGGTTTGTACCTGTCCTTTACTCATTAGTTGTGGAACCTAAGACCATTGACTTCATTCTCTGAGATTCAGTGAAGCAGAAATAATAGGACTCACCCTGAAGGGTTGTCATGAGAAATATATAACATATCAGGACAATGAATGTTACACAACAAGTGTACAAAAAGTGTTTTTTTTCCTCAGCCTTTCTTTTTTTCCTCTTTCTTTAAACACATATATTGAGCCTGCAGACATTATGCTTAGGTCTAAGGAGACGGTGATAAGCAAAACAAGCAGATGTAGTATCTGGTCATAGGGAGCCTATCTATGACTGACTGGAGAGAACCACAATGAAGTAACAGTCATACAAAGAGAGGAGTACAGGTGCAGGCACTGCAAGAGGGGAGAGACAGGTGAGATCATATTTTAGAAGGATTTGAATCTACCACAAAGGTCTGGGAAGACTACTATGAGAGTGTGACAGTTGAGCTAAGTTCAGAAAGATAAGTAGGAGTTAACTAGGTAAAGTGGGGAGTGAAGAGCCATGATTATCATCATCATCATCATCATCATCACCATCACCATCATAACCTTTATAAAATGTGAGTCTCTTTTATTTGTTTAGAGAAGTAAAATCCACCCCAAAATTTGTAATTCATCACATCCTTGGCTCTCCTTCCATCTTTCCTTTGTGTGTCCCTGCCTTTGGTCACTTGCAGAGGCCACTGATCAGTAGTGGTACTGAAGAGGCTGTTATTCATCATTGGCTTTTTCATTGCTCTCTTGGGATGAGGCTGATAGATCTTTATTCACTAGTGCACATACCATCCAACCAATTAAAGATCTCTCTATCCTTCAGCAGAGTCACATCAATCACTCTTTGTCCACATCACCAACTCCAGATGTTCCCAGCATTGTTATCAAGCCACTTGTCTTTCCTTGCACTAAACTAGAGGGTACAGTTGGATCAGCAGT
The DNA here is from genome assembly GCF_902729225.1 of Pteropus medius. Lineage (NCBI taxonomy): Eukaryota > Metazoa > Chordata > Mammalia > Chiroptera > Pteropodidae > Pteropus > Pteropus medius. Next base: position 3,270,129 of record NW_024342473.1, read on the forward strand.
GTGCATTCTTAATGGCTCACTCCTAACCAGGCCAGATGATCTCTGAGTGTGGGCAGACTGTGGCAAACACGCACAATGGCAGTTGTTCTCTTCACCTATTGTGAAATGCCTGTAGAACTTAGTGACTTGATAAGTCAGCTCTTACCATATTTTCTGTGCTCACAGATATTTTGCTTGTGACTAATGCCATTATAGTTTGAATAAAGAAAAAGGGAAACTGGGAGCAGATGACGGCCTTCCTCATGCATTGAATGAGCATTCTTTTCTCTTTCTTGTTTCCTATACTCATCCAAATATGTTCTCAAATGTCATTTTTTAAGTAGTAGGTCCTTGGAGAGCCTACCTAGTTTATGCTTAATTGGATTAACATTTAGTAATTGGCTAATTTAGTTAAATAAATTGATGATCTTATTTTTTATGTATGTATATCTAAAGCTTTTTCACAGAAGTTTGTTATTTATTTTACGCAGACCTAAATTCAAAAGAAGCTAGAACTGCCTAAGTAGCATCATTGTTAAGAACAGAAAGGAAAGTAATGTGTCGTTTAAGGACTAAACAGAATTTTAAAGATCATCAAGTCTACATCTCTTGCGTTATAGATGAGATTGTGTGACTTGCCCTAGGTCACATGGCTGGCTGGAATTTATGGAAATCTCCAAGCATCAGGTTAAATGTTTGGGTGCAATGTGACATGGCTGGTAATGACCCAGTTACCTAGTGCCAAAAAACAGCTAATTCAGAAATACAGGTCAGATTTCTGGTTCTTCATTTACTTTTGGCAAAGGCAATTCTTGACAGAGCAATTATACTGATTTATTTATAATTATTAATTATACATATTCATTTCATAGAGGGGCAAACTGAGACTCAGAGCATTATAGTCACTTACTCAAGAGTGTATAACTGATTTGCAACCAGGGCACTGGACTTAATCAAAACTCATCTGGTATTCACTGAATGCTTCTCTTAAGAGAGGCATTCTACTAGAGGATGGGTTATGAAGATAATTATAAGGATTTTCTCCCTGAGAATTGACATCTTGTTTTCCTGATTCCCAACTGGCACAGGGAATGGAGGGTTTATATTCATCTATCTAGTGAAAGCAGATCTCAGGTTAAGGGACTCTTAAAATTCTTCAATTTTTTCCTCATTTTTCTCAAGATCAATTTTAAAATCCTTAACCTAGAATCTACCTGGCCTTCTACAGCTGGCCTCCCTTCCTAGCAATTTTGACTCATCTCCAATATATTTCCCTCCACTCACTGGGCTCCAGCCACAAAACCCTTGCTCCTCTCTAGCTCCTATCTGGACTCCCACATGATGTTGCCTCTACACTAGCTAGTTTTGACTCATTTTCATTCTGAGTCTAAATGCCCTTCAGAAGAACTGTTCCTGACTATTTAGTCTACATTAAGTCCAATTTATAGAATCTTTTAACAGGTTCTTTATAGTCACAGATATAATAATATAATTTTAATATAATTATTTACTAAATATTTGTCTTCATTTCCTGAAAGTAAGTAATTTTCATAAAGCAGAAATCATGTCTTTTTGTTCAATATATAACCCCTAGCATATGGGACAGAACCTGGTACCTAGTAGGCCCTCAACAATTATTTGGTAAGTGTCTGAAGAAATTAATGAATTTCTCTAAAAATGACTTGCCTTTGCTCTGCTTGATTGTCAAGGGAGAGTCCCATTCTAATCTCAAAGGTATGTCTTCTTTTCCCTTCCAAATCCTTTAGGAGATGTTTCTTTGTACACTCATTCATTCATTGATACACATTTACTGTTACTTGCTGAATAAGACTGGGTATCCAAAAACAAAAAATAAACCCTTCGTTCCAAAGCAATTCATAGTCTTGTCATTTAGGGAATATTCTTAGGATATGTGAAAATATTGGGGTATGATAAGAAGGCTCTAACATAAAATCTTTCTCTTGAAAACATATATTAAAGAGCTTAAAGGCATATTATTCATTAATATATTACTGGTCTGAAAATAACTGCTTTGTTTTACTTTTTTTTTTTTAAGAGTCAGGAAACATTCCACCTAGAAGGGAGCAAATAATAAACAGTTTGAGGCTCAAAAGAGAAAACAGTTCATACCTTGAATTTACCATTGCTGCTAACTTTCCTAGATTCACAGACAGCATTATATTTCCTATGGTCACATAGGAAAAGTGGAAGTTCTAATGAAGGAAATGTTATCTACCTAGTATGTGTAGAATTATCTTTGAGTCATGATGACAGTTTCTGGGGAGAAAATACAATATTGGAATGGGTCTCCCCCAGCATTATCCTCCAATATGTGTAAGAAGAAACTGGCTGGATGTTTTATATCTGTATAAACTTTGAATATTTGCCTCCTCATATCTAAATGAAAGAGAGAGAATGAGAAAGGATAAATGTGAGATATTGCCTCATGATGACTGACGGTGTCTATATATTATCAATCAAAACATCCAGATGTGATATAAAAAAAAAAAAGAATCATCTTTCTCCATAAAATCATCCATTAACTGAAAACTGCTGGACTATGACTCTATGCTTTTTACTTTTCATTTGAAGTATTCAGCTATGTAAATGTCTACTTTTCTATAAACATGGCTATAATATCATAACTCAGGAAAACACATTTAAAAGTAGTTGTGACACAGAACTGGAATATTGGCTTGAGAAGTAATTCTGATGATGGCTCCAAATTCTCCTCAATGCAGGTGTTAAAGACTTTTTCTGTATGAATTTATCATAGATAGATAAATTGCTATTATTACTAATAACAATATTGTCTTACATTTGAATTGCCTTTGAAAGTTTATCAAATGTTTTTGAAAATGTTTTATTGAATTCTCACAATAATTCTCTAAAGAATGTAGAAATAAATATCAAAATGTTATTTTGATCTAGGTGACAAAGTTAATAAACATTAAACTAGAGACTCATATCCAGATTTTCAGATGCCAAATCTTATTCTCTGGGTATAATAAATTTAAATCATGTCCATTAAATATATAGCCAGATAGAAGATAGTTTCTGAAACTTAGTAAATAAACTCTTAAGACAGATTGTGCATTCAAATTCTGCTGTTGCTAAAATTGCCCCTAATTAACCCCAGTATCTGTCTTGCCGGAAATGCTATACTAGTAATAAAGGCTTTCGACATGGCTTAGAAATACGTAGTTTGTGTACACAATTTAATTTGGTTCAATTCATCTTAGTATTCAAGGCACATTTTACATACATGTAATTCATTTCATATATATATATGAAAATATTATTTTACAAGTATGTGTGTGTATATATATGTGTGTGTGTATACACACATACACACACACAAATATACTCTCCCCACTAGAAATTCACATTATTGGCATCAATCAGTATCTGCCAATCTTTAGAAATTCTTTAAAAGTTATAGGTGAAGTGCTAATGTAATAATTTTCTCTCTAGCTAATAATATTTGCTTCTAATATTTTATTTGAAATACTTTTTATTTGGTTTGCTTCTAATATTTTATTTGAAATACTTTTTATTAGCCTTTAATACTCACCTTTTAATTAAATAATTATAAATTGAAACCATCACTCTTAAAATGATTTTACTTGGGTATATGTGGGTTACCTATTTCTAGGTTATTGCATGTGAGTGTTTAGGGGTAGAGAGGTAGCTGAAACATATACTCCGCTCGCATAGATGAAGAGAAATGTGGCAACTATATCTAAAAAGCATTAATATGTGCGTAAAAACATAAATGTCAGGTAGAATATAAATAAGTAAATAAATAGAGATAAATAAATAAATATCCGTGTATGCAAAGTAGAGGTGGTATTGGAAAAGTTTCAGAATTTCAGCTTATTTACATATTTCAATATTTTTCAGAGTGCTATAGTTCATAGTATATTTATATCAGCCTCTAGAGGAGCAGCATTGCCTCTGAAAAATGATGAACTTTGGATTCAGAACTGTCTCTGATATCCAGCTCCTCACACATTACCTGTGTGACCTTTCGGAGCTTTTCACCACTTCTATAAAATAAGGAAAATTGGTCTCATGGAATGATGGAAGAAATGAAATGATTATGTGTATATGACACACATGGTGCTGTGGTGCCCAGCATAGTGTGTGATCCATACCCAGTAATTAAAATGTATGAAAATACATTTACTTGTCTTCTGTTTAAAGGCAAGGAAGAAACTAGCATTCTTATAACAGTAGCAAATAGAAGAATTGCTTCACAATATTAAGATATGAACTAGAAGATTTGAAGATATAAAATTTATTTATAACAATTCCTCATATATTGGATAACTTTTTCATTGTATCTCAAGTTAGCTAGAAGTAGAGCCTGAGATGGAAAATTCTTTTACAGGTGAAGACTGAAGGAATGTGCGTGCAAAAAATGGCACAAGGGAAGCAAGATAGGAGAGGAGATAAAGCTAATAAGCAAGGCAGTCATAGTGGGAACTGAGCTTCATCCTGATCTCATGAGTAGCCCTGGAACACAAATTACCCCTCAGAGCTGGTCCTACCTTTAGGTATGGGGCTTGTCCTTTTGCACAACATGTCCATCATAGGGAAAGGGTATGCCAGAGGAGCTATGTTTAATCTTCTGGGTAAGGTGTCTCCTGTATGCCCAAAGACATTTCTCTAAATAAAGGCAAAACTATGATCATCAGCAGTGAACATCCAGCAAATAAGAGGAATACACTTGCCTGATTAAGGTAATCTGGGCAAGGCCACCATAGTGGCCACAGCAGTATCTTACTATATTATGCTGAATCACATATGCTAGTCGAAAGAAGAAACACATAGGGTGAAGTCTGGCAAAGTTCTAAATGAGAAATTTCCATCATCCTCGCATATGAGTTACTCTCCTTGCACTGACGTGTGACAATACTTAAAGAGTATTGTCGGGAAGCTCACCTGAGGCTTTTGTGTCCAGAATTTTATTGAGGCTTCATTACCTGTGCATTATTGATTCAATTATTGCCATCAGCATTGAATTCAATCTCCAGCTCCCCTATTCTCCCTGGAGATGTGTGGAGATGTGTGGCTCAAAACCTAATGGTTGGTCTTTTTATTATGGCTGGCCCCCAACACTGTCTCCTTGTTAACAAAAACTCTCAGGTGTGATCCATAAACCTCTCCATGAGTCACTTAGGAAAAATTATCAGATGAAGAGAGAGGCACCATGAGTAATACAAAGACACTCCTATCACTCAGGGAATTCTAAGGTTTTAAAGGAGCCAGGACGAAAACCAAACCTCTCTTTAGATGAGGCCAAATTCTTTACTATATATGTGCAGTAATTCTATTCGTTAAAACAGTTTACATTTTATTAAGATAAATGCATTGCTTATTGGATTATTGGGGCTGAATTCTCACATCGACTCCAAATTTAAGTCCATTACAAATTAGCCCAAAGGTCTTGTTCCTCGCACCTAAATATTACTCTATAAATGTGATCCAAACTATGTCTGCGGTTCTCATAAAGAAGGATCAGAAGAAGCTCCAAAGTTTCTGTAAAGAGGCTTCTTGGTACCAATGCAGTTGGAAGAATGAGAATTTGTGTTTACCTTTGAAAGCTATATTTGTAGATTAGGCTACTGTTGATTAAGATTGCTTATTTATTTGGAGAAGTTTGGATTATAATAAGGAGAGGCTGAAATAGTATGGTGGCTGCTCCTTGGTGCTGCCACGAGGTATAGAGAGTCCAGGTTGTTTGTGGCCCTGTGATTGCAAAACGTGTGAAGTTATTATATATATTTATATATGTGTGCGTGTATGTGTGTATATATATATACATATATACGCATATACAAATATATATATACATATATATATATAAAATCATTGTTGGTTGTTGCAAACAAAAAAAGCAGATCTGTTCAAATGCATGCATAAGTCTTGTTTGTGTATATGTGGCATCTTTTGTGTGCTTGATGCCATCATATATAGGTGAATAGAATATTTGGTATCACACTGGCACACTCAAAAGTTCTAGTACATGTATTAAATCCCTCTGGCTGCATTCTCTGTTTTGATACCTAATTGAATGTCTGGTCGTCTTTGCCTGGTCATACTCTTGGGCATGCTTTCTTTATGTTTTCCTATTTTCTTTTATGCATATAAATTTTTTCTATTTGATTTCTTTCTCTAGGGAACTAAAAATGCTATAGCAGAGAACGAAAAATCTTTAGGTATATTTTATTTATGCCTAATTTGTTCTAGTTTACCAAAGACTAAAAACTGAAGGTGAAAATATAGAGAACACTATCATTGTCTTAAATATACAGCTTGTCTTCAAAAAATGTTTTTCTCACTCACTCTTTTTTTTTTTTTTAACCAAAGTGTCCTTTTGCTATAATTTAGAAAGCAAACTTGGCATAAAGTGCAAAGTAAAAAGGTAATTTATGGTCTGCTAGATTTACAGTCATTTTTTTTTTTTATCACCAAATAGTTTAGTCAAAAGATTATTGAACAGGTAGGTGTTAGGAGCTCTATTGGCCCTCGATGAGTCAGTTTGTCTTTCTAGGCCTCAGTTTCCTCATCTTGTTTCAGCTGATGATCTCTCAGGATTTTTTTTAATTGTAACATACATTTTATCCTGGGTTACATGACTTGAGAATTTGGCATGTTGCTGACAAATTTAATTAATGTAGATAAAAAACTTCAATGTCAATAATCAAACCATAACTTATGATTTAATTAATTAGACTCTGTCTATGAAATAAAAGCTCAACATTTATTTTGAAACAATACCAGTTTGAAACAATACCAGTAATCCTTATTCCACTTGTAAGACACCATTTCCTTAACTTGTGCTTCTACTCCAAAAAATAATTAAGTGACAGTAACATGTATATTCAAAATATTGCTCTTCCAATAAAAGAATATAATAACCCAATAAACATTACTATCATTGTGTTGTGCTGAATGGTATATATTAATTAAAAACAGAATGACATGTTCCTTTATTATCTGATTTTCTGGGACTAAGTCCCCTTGTAACAGGGTAACTATATTACAATAAAATTTTCATAAACTGTATTAAGTTATCTGGACTGTAGATGTATTCCTGGTAAAGTTTGTATACCATTTGTTTATTCATGGTCAGTTGAAGACCACAGTGTCCAAACTAAGTAAATTTGATAAAGTATGTTCCCAGTTTCTTGCCCTATGCTTTCTTCTACTTTGGACAGAAATTTGTCCAGCTACAACTCTGGAGAACTAGACTGAGTTGGTTCTGTCATCCCATCTGAGGCTTCTTCCAGAATGTGGAACATTCCCTGCTCTAATTTGCCCTGTGCCAAAGCATTCTTTCTTATTCCTTGTCCTTTACATAAGATCACCCATTCTCTCCTCTACCCCTTGTAGCTCTGCTCATTACTTTGGACTGTCTGTCAAAGCCTATTTCATGTTGTCTAGGCTTTGTGACTTTGCTCCATATTCAATGATATTTTATTACTATGACAACACTTTCCTCATGCCATAGAATATACCCCTATGCTTCTCATATTTGTTTTAAACTCAGGTAATGATGTTTCTTGTAAGAGTATGTCACTGTATTGAATTGCCTCTGCAAATTGGAGGTTACTGAACTAAGATAGAAAACTCATTTCCTTGGCATAGGCAGAGTATTATATTTTGTACTTGACAAAACTTAACAAAACATTAACTTACAGACTGAATGGGATTTGTTAATTTTCTAAGAACTAGAACACAGTTTGGTACAAGTAGTATTGGATATGTACCAAATTAATTTGATATCTATTGAGAATTCAGAATGTACTTCTGTGCCTCAAAGGAATCATTATGCACACTAATTATTGTAGTACACTGCAGAAATTGTGGTTAGTAGAGGTTTCTTTTGATAGAAAGGCAGATAAATCAACTTCCCTGTAGTTAATTCTTTAGATTGCACATAATTTCTTTATGCAAATGCCGGTCATCCTGCAGTTTATATTGAGGTCTAAACTCCAACAGAGTTATGATGTGTTGAAGAAAATTCAAAGACAAAAAAAGTTCTTTGTAATGTACTTGACCCTGGGATCATTAGAACATTTCAGCATAACTCAACTGCCTGGAGAAAAAACAGTGCTTTGGAAATATTCTAAGGCAGTTTGGGTAAAAAAATCACATTAAACATAATCGTTTAAAAAACATCTAGAAAGCTGGATCTTAAACCATGTGACAAATATGGTTTTAGAAACTGTGAATTCTAAAAACTATAGAAGTTATAAGCTGTAACTTAACTATAGAAGTATAGCTTTGAATTTTAAAATATGATTCCAGGATGACCAGAGTAGGAGCATACCTGTAATAGGATTACACTAATTATAATAATGTTTTATGCAAGGACAGACCATTTGCTTTTTTGAAAAAACAATAACTGACATAAAATTTCAAATGGCATAAATGTTCTACATTTCTACTTGTTACTTGCCAAAGAGGATCATAAAAGCATATAGTACATTCATCACTTGTCTACCATATATAATTAAGACGTAAAAGTCATAATTTGTTGATTAATCTAATATTTATTTTCTAGTCCTTAACAAAGTAGCTTTACTTTAATTCATCTTTATTTACTGTATATTTTTGTAAAAATAAAAGCATGTTGGCATAGCTATTACTTCTCCCTAAATTCAGCCATCATACATCTATTTATTCTATTCAAACAGGTTTACTTAAGTTACCTCTGTGTGTGAGGGTCTGATGTATATCCTTAAAAGAGAACAATAGAAGCAACTTCATGGAAGTGTAAAAGTTTACGGGTATTTGTGAATAAAATATAATAGTTACTAAGCACTGTTCCAGGCACTATGCTGAGAGCTTTATATTATCTAATGTTAGCCCCACAACCATCTTTTAAGTTAATTTTACTTTCCCTGTTTTACAGATAAAAAGTTTAGGATTAAGAGATTAAATGACTTGACCAAATTGGCATATCTAGTAAATCATGGATATGAATCTTGTTCTGACTCCATGTCCTATTCTGTTAAAACACTGTGCCTTAATCTGAGTGGTTCAGCACAGCTGGACAAAAAGGTTCTGGGAAAAGTAGCAGAATCACAATCTCTTTATTAGGCTGGTGAAGGCTTTAGTGATGATATACACAATATTTGTATTTTCTGAGTCTTAAAATTTCATTCACAGATGTACATTATTTCTAGGATTATGCAGAAAACTTACCTAATTCTTAACATACACACTGTTAGCCTTATGAATGCTTCTTTCTTTTGCCCTCCACCCTATTATCAACCATTCACTCACACAGACACACTCTATATTTCGTCATAAGTCAAAGTCCCGCCATGATCTTGCTTTCAAGCATTCTACCCTCCAACCATTAGCTACATTTTCCCCTCAATGCTCTAAACGTTACATATTTTTCAATCCTACCCAGCAATGTGGTTGTTGATTCAACCAACTTTTCTTTGTTTCTCATCCCATTAACGTCTTCTTCCTTCTGTTTAGACAACTTACTGTCCATCTTTGTTATCTCTTACCCACAACTATACTTAATTTTCTTTCTCTTCTGTCTTCCTAAACCTTGATTGTCTACTTCTCCACTCATTCTTGTAAACATGACAGGGAAAAGCGACAATCACATTGAGTGGCCCCTCTCTCCACATACTGCCAACATCGAGTGGCTCTCAGACTACCCAGTAATTGTATTACAGTTCTATTGTTTATTATCTTCCCTCCTTCCCTAGTTGGCTTCTCCTGCCCTGAAGTCTTTCACAAGTCTTCTCCAGTCTTCACTTTCAGCTGATTACCTTGCTTCCTATATCAGTGAAAACATAGAAGCAATTAAAAAAGAATGTCTACTCTCCTCCTCTTACCTACTACCTATCCCCATCTCTACCCTTATATTCCAAGAGAGGCCAAACCCTCAATCTGTATACTACATACCATCACCTTTTGCTAACCCCTAGGAATTGTTCCAAAAAATCCCACCCAGTCTCCTTTGCAGCACCAGTCTTTCCCATAATTAATCTCTAAAAAAATATTTCCAGAAATGTTTTCCTCCGTTCTCTGTAACATAGCCTAATACTTCAACCAAAAGTAATTAACTCTACATTGTCAAAAATACCCTCTCTCCATTTATATTTGTAATGATTCTTCAAGTTCAGCTCAATGTTACATTAAAATAAAAAAGATAACTAAGCAGTTACTATACTCAGTTTATGCAGCTAAATAAATGAAGGCTATTTAGTTTCTGATATCAGCCCTCAATTTTTCCCTCCTAAGGAACTGGTAATAACCTCTAATCAGCCTCACTATGAGATTATTTCTGATAGAACTGTAGATCCTCTCCTCTGGTTCTCACTCAGGGAGAACCCATTGGTACAGAGATGTCTCCTAACTTCTATAACTTTATTGATGAGGTCTTAGTTTTGCACTTATGTACTTGCAGAATGTTCAGCCCGTGTATATTATTATTTTTCTTTTACCTTTCATATTTTCTTCCCCTTTCCTACCACCTGCATTTTCATGCTCACTCCAGGATTTCAATTTTAACTTACCTCTAAGTGTCCTTTTATATTAGTTTAGTTCGTGTAATTATACACATGCACACATACACAAGTTTCAAGTCTTTTTTTTTTTTTTTTTTTTTTTTTGGTTTACAAAGAATATTTCATCTATAGTTCTCCACATCTTGCTTTTTCTTAACGGCTCATTACAGAAATCCTGTCACATCAGGTGACGGAGAGTTAACTCATTTAAAAAAATAACTATATTTCCCAGCAGAGATAAATCACAGTTTATTCAACAATTTCCCTATGGATAAGTATTTAAGTTTCTTTTCTAGTTTTGCCACCAACACAGTACATCAATGAACATTCTCGCATATAGTAATGGTTTTACTTCTATGGAATAGAATCACTGGTATGTGTGTTTTAATTTGAACACATGCTTTCACATTGCTTTCCAAAAAGTTTGTGAGAGTTAACATTTCTTTAAACAAGATATGAAAGCACATGGGGAGGTATTGGACATTATCATGCTTTCAACCATATGCCATTGACTGGGGAAAATAGTCATATCTCAGGATTACTTTCATTTGCATTTTTCTTACTCACTGGGGTAATTCATCATACTTCTACATATCTATTGGTCATTTTGATTTGCTCTGTAAGTTGTCTGTTTTTATTCTTTGGCTCATTTTTCTACTGAGATATCAGCCTCAGGGTTTAAAACTTTTAGTATATTAAATATAAACCCCCTTTTCATTATCTGCATTACAAGTACTTGTTTTGCAATCTATTATTTATTAACTGCTTAAAATATGTTTTACCACATACAAAATTTAAATGTTTATTTAGTAAATATGTTCATATTTTGTTTATAGCTTCTAGGATTTCTGTCTTGTTTTTAATGAACTCTCAAATATCTAGGTTATATATATAATCTTCTAAATTGTCTCCTAAGATTTTTATTGTTTTATAATTACATCTTTAATCAACAAGAATCGAGTGAGACAGGGATCCAATGTATTTTCTTCTAATGGATAGTCAGTTGTAACATTCATTTACTAAATTAGACCATCCTTTTCAAATGAATTGAAATACCTCCTTAGTGATCCATTATATTCCACAGTACACTGTGATCTCTTTCTGAGCGTGTGTGCTTCTCTGCTAGTGGCTTTAAAATTTTACATTCATATGAAATCTTCTCTCTCAATAGTTGGAAGTTCTGTCTTCTTGCTCTTGAGTCTCATAGCACTTTATTTTTACTTAAGGCGATTACCAATTCCTACCTGAAATTATCATTGTTTATGTATGCTTCCACCATCTCAAGGTGGAATTCTTGAAGGGAAAACCTTTATCTAATTTATCTTTGCACCCTCCACAGTTTCTTGAGCAATTTAGAAACTTCTCAGAAAGTTACTGAATAAATATACTAATGATTAAGCACAAATTGTAAAAACTATAATAGTTTCATACAATTTTAGAAACCTAAAGTGATGGCGATTCTGGCCAAGATGCGACAGGTTTTTATTCTTATTTTACTCCAGAACTTCTTGTTACTGTGAACAGAGTTAAACCAGAAATTTTATTTATGTAATTTCTCAGTGTTTTATTCATTGATACACAAATCCAGACTACCCTTTCATGCATAGTTCACTGTACTATAGTAACATTTATTAGGTAGTCAATTTAATTTAGTTTTATTTAGTACCTTTTTCTACTTATTAAAGTCATCAATAACATAGATGACTTTATGTCTTCAAGATTCAAGAAAATTTAATATTACACCAAACCATAGATAAAAGGCAGTTTATTCCATATTTTCTTAATCACAGCTTTTGAGATGCCAAATTTGCTGTAATACAATAATGAATGAAAATCACAGCAACTAAGATTTTGAACTCATTAATGTGTTGGCATAGCACAAATCATGGTATTCAAGTCAGTAAAATAGAGCAATTAACAGATGTTTACCTGGAGCTACCTAAGATCATGCAGCTTTAACTCTGGCCTATAACAATTATACAGGAACTGTTTGTGGTAGTCTCAGGGTAAAATATAGGAAATTCTACTTTAGCTTCAGCCATTTTGCACAGTACTCTAAGAAACAGTGAAAGCTGACTTAGTGTTGCCCTTTTTGACATAATGCTTTTTTTTCTCTTTATATTCAGCATATAAACTGCATATAAGCCAGTGTGCAATAATTTTTAATACTCAAATTAGCATGTAATGAGAATCCTGAGATGTAGTCCTTATGTTAAAAAAAGAAAAAAACAAACTAATTTGCTTCTTCTGATAGAGTGCTCAAAGCCCACTGGAGTGGCCCATTGTTTTCTGTTGAAGAAAGAAAAGTTGTCCCTCTAGAGGTTGGCAGAAGCTCCAAACAAGGAAGCAAGGGTGGTCATATAAATTGCACTTGGTGGCACTGACAGAAAGATACAGAGAAATGGGTGAGATGTCAAGGAACCACTGTCAACAATCAAGTGTGAATCAAAACTGCAACAGCTTCAGGGCAAAAGCCGAGGGGTTGTAACAGTGCAGGTTGATTGGTAAGTTTTATGGAACATCACCATCTTTTAAATAAGGATTTTAGATCATTTTAGGCAGCTCTGAGATCAGGGGCCCTTCATTAATGTTTTAATAGACTTTGTGTTCTGTTATGACCTTCATTTCCTACAGAAATGTCTCTTCTGTTCTGGTGGCTCCAAAATTAGCAAAACGAACAAGCAAGGTCTTGGCCACCACTGGATGCATCGGATGCTCTTTTTTGTCTTCGTTACTTTTCCTGATTTAATCTTTTCAATTGAGATAGATAATGAAGACTTTCTACCAGAAGTAAATTGGTGATAGAAGACCAACCTAATAAAAATCAGCCAAGAATCACCAGTCTAACATTAAAGTCTTTGATTAAATTCTGGGTATAAGCCAACAGGGACATCTAGTTCTCAGAGTTCAAAGCAAAGAAACAATTTAAGAAAGCAGTTAAAGGGTTAAATGGGGTTGCATGAGAAAGGCTTTTATGGCCTCCTTCGTTTATGTGACTGCTTGTTCACTGATGCTTGTTCAAGACTCTTAAGTTACTCTTTTGACAATTGTGGTTTTAGTACCATTTTGTAATGCAGTCATCCTTCAGTGTCCATGGAATATTGGTTTTAGGACCCTTCCTCCTGCCCCTGCAGATACCAAAATCTGTGAATGCTCAAGTCCCTTATATAAAGTAGCGTAGTATTTGCATATAACCTACTCACATCTTCACAAATACTTTAAGTTACTTATAATACCTAGTTAGTTTAGATTACTTGTAATATCTAATACAATGTAAATGCTATGTAAACAGTTGTTATGCTATATTGTTTAGGGTATAATAACAAGAAAAAAGTCTGTACATGTACAGTGCAGATGCAACCATCCTAGGCCTAACTACATAGCACATGTCAGCAATAGCGTAACATTTTTTCAAATATTTTTGATCTGAGGTTGGTTGAGTGCATGAATGTAGAACCCGTGATACAGAGGCCCAACTATATTGAGGCATCAATTCTGGTTCAATTCTGATTATTTTACTTATTTCTTCAGGACAAGAAATAAACCAAGGGTGGTTTGGGTGGTCCTGAGCTTAGGGGAGAGAGGCAGAGAAGTGACTCCCTTGACAAGAAGGAAAATAACAGAAAGACAGTGTTGAAGTAGATTTCAGAGAGTCATATTCTCTAAATAGCAAACATACGGGATTTAACTTGCCATTCGTGGTAATGAAGCACAATTTCACTTTTTTAATAAAAAGAAAAGCAGTTTATTTTAACGGTGGGTTGGTAAACATGGGATCCATCATAAAAATCATAATGTAAACAAATATTTGTACTTTTTAAAAATGATAATACAAAAGAAAGTAATGGCAAACTGTTTGAGTGATTGAAATCTAAATGAGAGAAAATATACTAGGACTATATAAAATATGCAAATGATGTGATCTTTTTCTTCATTTACTGTGGCTTATTGGTGGAGGAAAGAATGTACTCCCAATTGATACTAAAAAGAAACTGTTTTATTGTGTTTACTACACAATGAGCCTGCCTAAGGCACTTTGTAGTTATGTTATACATTATTAACCGTTATAAACCATTACTCTGAGTAGTACCCAAGCGGCCTGAAAGTTAATGGATCCCTTTTAGTGCTTAGCTCACTACAGGAAAGGAACTTAGACATTGAAAAGTGACTGCTTGTTCATCGACTCTGATTATGCTACGGCTAGGATGAAGTTTGAGGTGGCTTTAGAGAATGTCAGGAAACATAAAGGGAAGAATGTAGGAAAAAGTTAAACTCATGGAAGCAGAAAGACTAAATACTGATTTTATAATACTCTAGGTTATCTAGGGTATCAATTTTAATGACTATCCTGAAATTGTCCAAACAATAGAAAAATAGGTCTCCAATAACACACACACACACACACACACACACACACACACACACACACACACAGATCTTTGATAGACACGTGGTATATGGTTTCATATTTCTCCAGACTGCCTCCTTTTGCCTGCTGCAACTGCTAATAAATAAATGATTGGAAAAATAAAGAAGTTTTGAGGAACTTTCTTCTTTCTCTTTCCTACAATCTGTTCAATTTATTTGGTCAGAAAATTTGTCTGTACTTATAGACTAATAAGGAGAGAGACAATTAAGTGTTGATTATTTAAGGAATGTTATACTAGCACATGATGATGAGGAAGCTCCTCTCATTTTTTGTTCCAACTTCCACTAGAATGTATGAAATACATATTCCTTTGTCTGATTGAATTTATTTCTTTAATCGTCAAATATTTATTCATGTATCTTCTATGTGACAGGTAATATGCAAGAGTTAGGGGAAAATTAAAATATGCATCTATGTCCTTTTCAATAAAATTGGAAAGCACTTAAGTGAAATTCATAGTTTTGGTTTATTTTTATATCACAAATATAATTGTGGCTTGATTGGCATTTATAATTTTTTAGATTACCTTATTCTCTCAGTCATTGTGAATTTTTTCTAAAATCGTGAAGCATTTTTTTGATAGTATGAAGTTCCTCATTTAATTTGCATAAATGATATAGCTAACAGAGTTTAAGATTGCTTATAGGGACTAGAACTGTTCCATTCTTTCAACTTTGTTTTTCCTCACCTTATTCCCAGTGGATTCTTGTCTCTTGTATTCTAGAGACACAAAAAATAAGGAGAAATATGAGGAAGAAAAAAAATTAAATAGACAACACAAAAAAACGAAAAGAAGTGAGATGGATAAAAAGAGTATGTAAAAGGAAGGCAAAGGCATTTAAAAGTGAGGAAACGATCAATAATATTAAAGACAAAAACAAACTCACTCTTATTTATTCTCCCACACAAATGCAGCCACTCATCCTTTCCTGTGAGATAAGCATTTACATCCAAACATCTACAAGAAAATCTTTATTGTGTTTAATAATCTAAGAAATGTCTGAGAGATTGCATTTAATAAAGTATAGATTACTATTCTTCTATAATTTTAAACCTTCTTTTTATTAGACATGATCACTGTTTAAAGTTGCCTGTGAAATTTTTGTATATTCACGGATGAGTTTCAAAGAGCACAAAACAATGATAGCAATAACCAAGCCTACTCCAGTTCAGGATGCAGAGAAATTTAACAAGAGCTCATGATGGAAAAAATCTTGGGACAGTAGTAGAAAGAGGTCTTAAAATGGGTTCAAAATGGGAAGTCATCATCAAGAAAACATATATGATCTTAAGTGGCATTGTAAAAGTATAATGTGCAGAAAGCGGGTGACAATTATACTCTATCTGATCAGACCTACCATAAATATGTTTTACATTTATCACAGAGGGGTGTCAACAGACTATGCATACTCTGTTTAGAGGGCATGACCACGAGAGTGAATAACTGCCTCCTGTGGGATTTGACTGCAAATTAAGCAAGATGAGAACAAAACCGGAGGAAACAGCATGGCTACCTTCACTTATCTAAAGGGCTGCCATGTAGAACAGGCATGTTTGTTCCTGTGCCCACAAGGGGTTAGGTGGGAAGACTTTAAGAATTATATGCCAGCTCACTTTTCAGAGGGTATTCTCATACTTACGGATGTTAGTAATAGATTGGGCTACTGTAAATGACCTTTAGTTATGATTAGCGTATCTAGATTACTACTTGATAAGAAGGTGGGTAGTTGAATGCAAGGATTTCTACATCTCTATTCTAAAACACAATTTTCTGAAAAGGAATAGAACACAGAAATATAAAGTTCTCCAGTCTATCAAAAGATATATTTATTAACGAATATCTTAGTACAATTCCCTGGAAAAATACTTTACTTTATGTCAATGAATACATCAGTCATTTGGATTATTTTTATAAAGCTACACTATTCCATCTGATATTTCTGATTAAATAATTTTCGTCTTATTCACTAAAAAAATCTTTATATTCATTACTGGGGCTTGAAGATGAATAAGTGAAGGCATGTGCCAGAAATCACACATGTAGGTGTGTGTATTCATACATTTTTATGGGAGAGGTTGTTTATTCAGGGATAGAATTCCTTCGGGCTCACAGAAATCCTTCTGGTTTGTGAGGATTAAAAAGGGGAAAAAGAAGAAATCTGAGACAACAGAGAAATTTTAATAAAGAAAAATATACAGAACAATGTGTTGTCAGGATCTAAAACAATGTGAAAGGGAAGTTTCATTGGGTTGATAATAAAAGTTCATTGACCAGAGCAGTTTCTTCACTATGGCCTAAGCATGTTGAGAAAAACCAGTAAGACCATCTCTGGAGAGCTGGTAAAGTGATATGAGAAGAAGCAAAGATGAAATTTACCAGGAAGACTAGAGGAGAAAAAGGAACTGGAATTTCTTGTCTTCCTGTTTTGAAATTGAAATCTTTTCTCCTAGAGCTCTCTTTTGTTTCCTAGAATCTAAAAGAGTCAGTGAGCATCTTGGTAGGGATGGCATCCTGCTCTAGAGAATTTTACATGCTCTTTTCCAACCATTGGTCCAGTCTATACCTATAATTTTGTCCAGTTTCCTTTAGTTCTTGGGGTTTTGGAATGACTACTGATACCTTGCAGAGTCTTAAGCTTATATTATGCTGTAAGAATACCAAGAGAAGTTGTTTTGCACACTTTTTGTATCTGCTTCAATGAGAAAAGAAAAATGAGATGACTTCCATTTTTCTTCCAGAACCTTTTATTCCAGTATACACCTATTTGGTTAGAGGTCATTTTCTATCATCTTTGTGCTTCATCCCTTATGCCTTTTGGAGGTAGGTAATACTCAGGGATTTGATGGCATAGTAACACTTGGAGGATAAAATCTCATGTTTTCTAAATCACTGCATACATATTATTATGTATTATATATAATATTTATATTTATACATACACACTTAAAAATACTTCATTATATTTTGTCTTTTCTTCCTCCTTCCTTCATATTTTTTTTCATTCACCTTATTTTCTTTTCACCTCCTCCTATTTTTATTAGTAGTTGAGTATTAGTAATTGTACTAGTAGCTAAGTAGTAACAGTAGCATCTTCTACTTGTTAAATGAGTAATATGTTAGGTATGTTTATCATCATATATAATTTGTACAATCCTATAAATATTGCTACACTTTTATTACTTCTCCATTTTATAGAAGTGGAAAGAGAGGGGAAAAAAGGTTAAGTCACAAAGTTAGTAGAGCAGGACTCCTGACATTGAACTATTCTAGGAGTCAGAGTATTGAGTATTGAGGCTAAAAATTCACAATTTGTAAAGTTAGGAAAATTGATCTCATAGATATTGCAATAACAAAGGAAATGTGTTTTAAATATGTAAGTAATAATAAACATTTCTCCCTTGTATAATTTAAGAATAAGTTTATAAATCAGGATATGGAATAAGAGTTACTTTACAGCTAAAATCTTATATAAACAATATCTCTAACTCGTGAGTTAATTGAAAAATGATTATTACCAATTTTTTGTCTAGATAATAATGATTTTGAATTTATTAAAAGTTATCTGCTGTATGTTTCTTTGAAATTATCTTCTTCGTTGGTGCTTCATTCTCTAGATCAGTAATGATAAAATAAGTAGTAATTACAGTTTATCTTGAGAGGGTACTTTAAAACTTCATTTATAAGTGGCTACAAATGTTTATTGTGTAATTATAATGCAAAAATAAATTAATAACCTAGAAAGACAAGAGAAGAGGCTGGCATGGTTTTCTTTAATATTGAATATTTGTCTTATAATATATACTGAACCAGAAATGTGAAATTAGTATTTAAAGCAATACTGTAAGCCTAAAGGGATTTCTGACACTTGATGACCAAATTATATCTATAGCTTTTACCACTAGGAAGAATCTGGCACATACCTGGCATATAATTGATATTCAACATATGTTGGTGCATAAATGAGTGATGAATGACATAGGCTGATAGTTGGCTTGCGCTGAGCATAAAAGTTTGTTCTTCTATACATAGGGAATGGTAGCCAAAATCTAGGAAGGTAGAAAGATATTTATAAGTGGGAGAGGCATATTCACTAAAAAAAAAATGAAAAATAATAAAACAATAGTACTAGAGAATTATTCACACAGTTTCAAATACTGACTCTGCAAGATCTTGCCATAAGAAATTTACTATTTGGTTTAAATTTTTCAGTTAATTCATTAAATCATGAAATTCAATTATACCTATAAGTACATTGTTTATTGAATAAGAAGAGTGGATCCAGAGTAAATAATAGTGATTCATTCAGTTTAGAGGAGTCTTAGTAAGGCACACATTCAATGATATTGTTTTATGATATTAATTAATTTTATATATTTTAAAGTTTTATATTTTTCAAATTAAAGGATAGTTTCAAGATCAGGAAACTAGGCAAATCTAGTCATTTGTCAAAATTTAACAATTTAAAACCTTCATAGTTGATGCAATTAAACCTATAATCATTTTATTTTTTGCTCTTGAATAGTTATAATTTTGGAATTTGGATCGTAATATTTAAGTTTTTTCACGTTAAAAAATTTTTTTTTATAAATTTCTTAGTTCAACATTACCTAAGGACAGTTATTATTCAGAAACAGGGTCCTGATATTGACTTTTATTTTTTTCTGCCTGAAATTTTCTCTCAAATTCGTATGTATTCATGAAATACTTAGAAAATTTGTCCACATTAGAAGGTGGAAATTAAGTAGTCAAAATATATAATAAAATAATTTTTTTCCTATATCTGAGTTGGCCATGCAAATATACACAAAAAATTTAGAGTTAATATTCACAAAGTATTTTAGAGAATTATCAGGTTTTTCGAGAATATCCAATTCTTGCTAAGTAAGAGCAGAGACCCTCTTTGTGAAGTTCTTCTGCTCTGATCAAGAATAAATTTACTCATCATATGTCAATTTCTCAAGATGATTCAACAAGAAATGAGAGAAAAATTGCTGACATAATTTATGTACTAAGTAGTTTATTAATGAATGAATAATTCTCTCTCCTACTTTTAGTGAGTAATTCTGTGCAGATTTGCTTCTCAGGATTGTGAAAATATTCTCATCTCAAGTGAAAATCTGATCAAAAATGCTCAAACTCTTAAAATGATCATTATCGTCAGCTTATACTTTACATATTACAAATGCCAAATAATCCCTCAAGGTCACCTTTTAATTATCTCTTTCTAAGATATTGTATTAAATTTTTTTCCATCAAACTACATTTATGTTTTAATTAATTATCCTACTTTTACTTATCAAACACATACAATAGCCAACCAGAAATACTAAATTGTTATTCTACTTAAACAACCCCCCAAAACAAAACTAACATTTTAATTGACCTAGATAGCTCTCCATTACTTTGAGACTCTTTATAACTGAAAAAGTCCAAATGAGGAGGCATAGTTTTAGAGGCATTAATAGTTAGCCTTTTTCTCTTTTGATTCATCTTCTCCACAACTGACAATATCATATTTACCATGAAACTCCTTTGCCAGAATCCTTCATTTGTTCACAATTTCTTCCAAGAGAAAGGCCAAACTATATAATATGGTTCACAGGGGCATCTAAAGCTTGTCCCACCTCTCACTTTCCACCATTGCTTGAATTATAGTATATGTTCAAGTGACTCTAAACTATTCGGTTTCCCAATCCATATTTTGCTTCCTAAAATTCTCCCCAAACACATGTACTAGTGCCATGTGTTTTCTTCCTGTCAGTCATACTCCTTATGACATAACATTCAGCTCAGAAAACTCTTTTGAATTTTTTAACATGTGCTCCCTTGGCAAACTCATGTATGTGTCTGGATTAATACATGCTATGCATGCAGCTGTCTGCCTTTCTAGGTGCTTAACTCTTTGAGCAGTGAGTCTGTGTCCAGAAAATCTTATATTTATAGAGACTATCCAGTGCCACACACAAATAATAGAGGACAGGATTGGAGATGGGCTTTGGGCTAACAAGAGAGACACTGGAAAGAAAGAGAAAAGGTAGAATTCCTCTACTTAACTTCCTTTATTCACATTCCAATAAATACATGGACAAGAGGGTCTTATTGGTGATGATTTGAGCTACATAAAAGAAGAGTTCAGAGTCAGGGGGCTTCTGCTACTTCACCCATCCCATTGGTAAAAGGTGGCATTTCCCCTACATTACACTAGAAAAATATCCAGTGTCCTTGCTGTTTATATTTTCCACATACATAATTTATAATTTTTAAAGCTCAAGATAATTAATGAAGGGCCCTGGTTTCTACTGTGTTCCAAAGATGTAGCACAATTTGGAAGTTATGCTCTCTCCTTGGAATTCTGAAAAATGGCATACCCTGATAGAGAGAATTCTTAAGCTGGTAGGAACCTTGAGAGATCTAGAGCAATTCATTATTTTACAGATGAAGAAACATTTGCTTATTTATCCATCATCCATTTCATGTTTGAACATGCCAAGAAAATGCCTGGTGCTTTGACAAAAATGAGTAAGCATGGTCTTCTTTGGGAAGTTCACAGTCCAGTTAGAAATAATGACATGTAATAAGATACTTACACAAGTAAAATGGAATTTGGGCCCAAACAGGTGAGTTGATATGCCCAAATTGAATGCACAGATTATTGGTGGTTACTCTAAAGTTCAGGGTACAAATGAATTATATTAGCTTCTGTCCTTTGCTCTTTCTAAAATTTTGGTTTTTAAAAGTTTTATAAACTGTAGAGTAACATGAATATTTTAATTATCTCATTGTTGCCTCTATTTTGCTTTTCTGTTAGTAAAATATTAAATCAGGGTTTACTACAGTATGTCTAAAACCCTACTTCAGTGTTATTTCTCACGAACTAATTCCCGTGAGAGAAAGTATGGTATAATGACACAGAAAACAGGCTTTTAAGTGAGAGACACTTAAATCACAGCTCTAGTTCACCACTTACAAGAAAAACAGCTTCAGACAAATTAAATGAACTAAGTCTCAGTCTCCTCATCTATGAAATAGGCATGGCAGTGTTTCTTCTACATGAGATTTTTGAGGGAATTAAGTAAGGTACTGCATGTGATGCAATGAACATACAGTAAGCACTCAATACAATTTTTAAAATGTCTGCAATTTTTTTTTTTTTTAAATTTCATGAAGAGCCCTTCAACCTTTATAGTACGGCTCCAATCAGAAAACATACTGCCAATGACATAGCCTTTCACAAGTGAACTCAAAGTTCCTTCAGCTTGTAAAGTAGAAATCCTTTGCTCACTTCTTTGCTCAAGTTGTTCCCTCAACTTGCATTTGTCTTTCAGCTGTCTTTTACCTCTCTGATGATTTTTCAAGTTTCACAACAAATCCACTTTCACAAAAAAGCCTTCATTGAGACCTCACACAGACAGCTAATCTCCCCTTTCCTCTCTCATATTTGCTTTTTAAAAAATTACTTTTATATCATTTATTTTGAATGATGAATGTCACCATAAAAAATTAATTAAAAATAAATAAAGAAATAAATAAATAGAAAAAAATTTAAAAAAATAAAGTAGATCTGTCAAGAAAAAAAAGTGAAAATCTTGATTTTTAAAATTGTCTCCATGTCTGTCTTCCCACAAGATGAGACCTGTGAGCATATGGAGAATGGTTAGCACAATTTTGTGCATAGTAGGTTCTTAAAAAAATGTCTGTTGAACTAAACTGAATAGAAAAATGAGGAACTTCATTATCTTTTTGACTCATCTTAATTTTGAAATCATATGCTATCATTTAAAATCAAATCTATGAACCGAAATGCAGATGTGATGATTAAGGTATTTGAGCACATTGAGGAATATCATAATTCTAGAAAGCTGTAGAGGAAGTAATCTTCTTGAATGGAGAGCAATGATAAATTCACTCGTATTTAATTGAGGCTAAAGAAATACTCCTTTGATGAGTAAGTATTCAAGGGAAAAATCGAGAACTTGAATTGTATAGGGTTTTTATGTGACACTATATTTTAAAAATAATAACTAGTAAACATAGAAAATTGGAGCCTTATTCATTCATCCATTCAGTTTTTAAAAAATATTTATTGAGCCTTTAGCAAGACTCTAGGATTTGAAAGATTATTAAGACCATACCCCCAATAACTCAATATTTTAAAATATGGTAATAACATTAGATTTGTGGATTAGAATGTTTATACCTGATTTTAACTTAAAAATAAAATTTGATATTTATTAAACAAACTTAATTTGTATTTGTTCTATTGTAAGAATGAAATTCTTTTGGAAAGAACATGGGGAAACATTATAATTATAAATATATATATGTACACATACATATTTATATACTTTTGTATATATTTTCAAATAGTTAAGCATTCTAACTTTAATTTACAGTCTTTTCAGTTTTAAATTTAACCAAAAAACAGAAAAGGATATTTTTAAAAATTCTATAATTCCCTTAGATTATAGTACTGATCATTACTGTTGACCAGAAATGGAACAAAATCCATGGTACATTTTTATTAGACACATAAATGTGTTTTTCAATTATTTAAAGGGAGAAGTGAAGAGATTAAAAGATTATTGGCTCATTTCCATATTTCTTTAAGTGAATGTCAAAGTTTTAACTAATTTATATCCTCACCTTAGTGTAGAATTTTTTTTATTTGAAAAAACACTTCTTATTACAATGAAGTAAAAATCAAATTTGTTCACATTCTCTCATATCGAGTAATAAAATTTTAGGTGTTCATTTGAAAAACAGAATATGGAAAAATAAATAAAGCAAAATTATAATTATTGTTTTCAAATTTACACAAAATTAAATTTTCTTATATATTTAAATTCATTTATTTTCTAACAATTTAATGTATTTAAAACTGCATGATCTCTTTCCATTACTTTATTTTAGTTTTGTAAATTTATAAGTTCAAAGAAAATATGATTACATCATGGTTGTAAACACTCTAAACTAAAGTTAAAATTTCCCTTAACTTTTATCTAATTTCCTTTTCATTTCCAGAAACCACTATGAACAGTATATCTTCCATTATTACCTATATATTTACATGCCTAGTCATAACCATCGCAAGAACATTTTATGTGTATCTTAAAACAGATTTTAGATACGTATCCTGTAGCTTTTTTGGCCTTTTATATATTTATTTATTTATTTTTGTTATTTGTAGTCTTTAGTAAGCTAATAGCTCTATCTCTAATGCATGAAAAATTTTAACTTTATAGTTTTGGTTAACATTTTGAATGGACTCTTATTCTTATAATATTTTCTAATTGTTCATTATTGTTATATTTGAAAGCTTTCAATTTTTATGTCAAATCTATTCAACTCATTCTTAGAGTTTGACATTTATTAAGTCCTCTATGTAAATGCTCATATTTCCTATAGATTTTGAAAATGTTGTTTATTCTTTTCCTATATATACATCTCAATTATGCCTAGACCATTTTAAGTATGAAAACTCCACATTTTATTCAAAGTTAAGCTTCTCTTCTGCCCCAACTTTCTACTATTTTAGATCAGAAGCCTGAACCAGAGAATGGAGTGTGATAGTCTTCTCCTCCCTTTCTTGATCCTTGGTGACTCAGACCCTCCTTCCCTACTCTCTGTGTTCTTTTGTGGGCTGCCTGCCTCTTCCAACTGCATCTTCCTCTCCCTCAGCCAACAGGTCATAATGCCCCTCATATTCATTCTCCTGGAAATAGTCACCCATGCTCTTCTATGTGGAAGTGCAGTCACTGCCCCAAGACAGCATTCTGCCCCTCTGCTGACAACAGTCAACATTTATCTGTACCTTTGTCTCACTGTGCAAGGGAGCTCTGAAGCATGCATACCAGCCTCTACAAGTTCACTCTTCGAAACCTTCATACTGGAATAGAAATGAGGCAAAGCATCCATTTTCCATCCTCCAATGGTTAGAGGGATACACATCAATAGATAGCTTTTTCCAAAGAAATTCTCTCTAAAACACATTCTTCCACAAATCTTTTATTTCTATGTAGTCAGTATTGGGATAGGAGTCACAAGCCAGCTTTTTAGTCATCTTCCTTGCAAGATTTACATAGGTGATCTAAAAGTTCATCTTGGAATAGTTTTGTTCTTGGTCTTGTCTAAGAAAGAAAACATTTATATAAATATGTTGTTTAAAAAGATCTTTTGCCATTCCTCATTTTAACTGATCTGTTTGCAACATGTTACCATAGAATATGATGTTTGTTATAAATTTTGAGTAGATAATTTTCATTACTTAAGATTTGTTGAAGTGATAATTAAATTGAGTACCTATTTGCATCACATACTCTTTTTGATGATGGAGCTATAATGGTTAAAAGAAAAGGTCTCTGTCTCACATTGCATTGGTGGGGGGGTGTCATAAATTTAAAATATGTACAGATAATTGCATATATAAATATATACAATGATTTCTGAAATTAGTAAGTGCTATGAAATACTAAAACATGATAATGTGACAAAGCGACTGTGTTTCATATTAGATGAGTTGGTGAGAAAAGGCTTCTCTATAGAAATGGCATTTAAGATGGATTATAAAATGGAGTTAGTCATGTGAGAAACAGAGAAGAGAACATTTCATCAGGGAAAGCTGCAGATGCAAAGTCATAAGGGTTGGATGTAACTGCATGCCTAAGAAACAGAAAAGACAATATAGCTAGAGAACAGCAAGAAAGGCAGAGTGGTACATTCATTCAAGCAGCAGAGCATGTGGGCCATGGTAAAAAGTCTGGATTTTTTTCAACGTGATTCGAAGAAATTGAGAGTTTTATGCAGGAGAGTGACTTAAATATATAAACTGAAGTTGTTACAAACTTTGATCTGTGTTCACCCTAGTTATAAGGCTAGCCAAAGCAAGAAATATTAGAGGCTCAGATAAAGCTACTAGTAGTAGAGGTGGAGAGAACTGACAGGAAATGTGTATGAGGGGAAGAAGAGGGCATCTTTCCAAATAAGATTCTCAATAACCAATCTTCTGTGGCACTACCTAGTCTTCCTCTGAATTTTTGACTACTGATCATCCTATGTTCTCAACACAAACTCCTTATTCAAAGACCTTTTGAGAGACATTAACTTTTGTTTCTGTACTGGTCCAAAAGGAATGTAGGAGGAGATGTAAAGAGTTCCACAACTGCCTAACCGTGAGATTTCAAATAGCTATACTATGAGTTCTCTGGACTCCTTTCTGCTTCTGGTCCTCTCTTGGACTTTTCTGGTCATCTTTCTATTCTTCTACTTCTGGTCCTTTATTGAATCTACGTTTTACGGTAGTTTTTGGTGAGCATTTTGAAAGTGTTTCTTTTTTTTTTTTATTGAATCCAATTTCATTTGTTCTCTGTCTTTCTGGGATTCTTTGATGTTTCTGATTACATTGATAGTCTTATTTATCCTTTTTCCCTGGATTTTCTAGATATGTGGGGAGTGAGAGAGACTCTAGCTTTGGTCTAATCAACTGTCTTGATCTCAAATTCCTCTAATACAATCTCCCATCTCTCTCTCTCTCTTCTAATCAACTATCTTTGATCTCAAACTCCTCTATGCAATCTCATCTCTTACTCTCTCTCTCTCTTTCTGTATATATCTATAAATATACTCTCTGTCTCTCTCTCTCTCTCTCTCTCTCTCTCACACACACACACACACACTGGAAATGGCTTATCTTATATTAATTTAACAGAGGACTTTTTCTTATTGCTACAATCATTTAGCTGTACTTTTAGTGTATCTACTAGTTTGGTAATTTTTTCAGATTTGATCCATTAACATACTTTTGATACTTCAGCATGTAGTTGAGTGTTCCTCAGGTATGGAAAATATTTAAACTTTTATCAGTGCATCATATTAATACAGACAATCTTAAATTTTTTTCCTTAAATTCCTAAATTCCCCATTTATTTTTATTAAAATGTAAATTAACAATCTAATATGCTTATATTTTCTGAGTATTATATGAAATTCTGGGTTTACTATATCTTTATATAACTTACAATAATTAAAAAGTAAAATCACAAGTACCTAAATCTTTAAAATATAATTCATTATTACATTCATTATTAAATAATTTAGATTATTTCATAACTTCACAGTTTTCATTATTCTCATATATTGGTTTTAAAATACCTATGTTTCTTCTTGTGTGTTTTTAATTTTTTAATGGGATGTGCTGCTATCCCTTAAGACTTTGGTCTTTGAATTCTAACAGACCTGGATTTGAGTCCTAGTTTTGCCAGTCTGTGACCTTTGGTAAAGTACTAATCTCTCTCATACTTCTTTTTTCCATCATAAAGTTGGGATCATACCTTCTGCTTAGGGTTGTATAAATTTGTAATGTAACATATTTAAAGCTCCTTTCACAATGCCTTGTTCTCAATAAACATAATTTACCATTGTTCTCCTTACTGATTCCATGTTAGGTTTCTATTCTGGCATCAGCACTTATTAGAAGTATGACTTTATATAAGTAACTTAATATTTCTGAGAGCATAGGTTTTGCGGGTTAATTAACAATGAGAGTGGACACTGAAGTATCATAAAAATAATAAAGCACTTTATATATGCAAAGTGTGAGAAACAGAACTAGAGTGACACCTTTTGTTAACTTAGGACATCAGAAAATACATCACCACCAATGTTAGAGAATATATAGAAAGATAAAAAAAAAAGAGACAGCAATCATGAAGTAAGACTACATAGCACTAAGTAAGGCTCAAGGAGGACAATCATTACAGACAGTTAGTACCCAGATATGAAAACATCAGCCCTTGTCTTATCTACTTCAGATTTTTTTTTTTTGCTGAAGTTTTTTCCTGTGCATCATAGTCACTTTCTAGCAGCTTGTCTATTCAACCTATATTATTTTTATAAGTTCTCTCTTTCACTTCTTTACAAAAAACATCCTTGTGAAGAGGCTCTTAACTAAATTTCTTCCTTGACCATCAGCCTCAAATAAGTGCGATTCTAAATAATTGCAATTTCCTGAAAATATTTAGATACCAAATAATAATACTTGCTTAGAAATTGTCATGTTTTATGACATTCTGTGATTTGTAAACTATATCAACGGGTTTTAGGGAGCCCTTAAGCTAAAAAAAAAACCAGTATGACAATAAATGGAATTTAATTAATATGGATTATATGAAGAGTTTGGTAAGATATAATGAAGAATCATGGCTCATTTAAAATTATATTTGTGGCTTTGTTCCTCTCTTATTTTCAGTATTTAACAATATTAACTATTTAAAGAGATTTAGTTTTCTTACTGTTAACAAATTTAATCAGTTGAAATTGATGATAAAGTTCAATTTGCTCTAGTGTTGACAACCTAATACAACCATGATTACTCCAGCAATGTGTATGGGAAAATCTATTTAGTTGACTGTTCATCAGCAATTGCCATTAAGTATCACATTTCAGTATTTTAAATGTGAGAGATGGAAACCAATAAAATGATTAAGGGACATTTTCTCATATGTAATCACTTCTGATGTTAAATCAGATTCCTATGGAAGCCACATGAGTGACTTTGCTGTTATATACTTATTTTCCTCATACACAAAAATAATAAGGGTGACCCTACAGTGATTCTTCACCAAGAGTAAATGATTCTGCCAAGCTAGATGCAGATATCACTGTGATCCTCATGATTCATTGAAAAATAACTCTTGTAGCATGGGTACATGGGTTTAGGTAGCAATGAAATAGATGTTCATAAGAAAACATCAACGGAGCACAAATCAAACCTGTGACCCTAACTTCATTACTGCCATAATCTTACCATCCAAACCAGGAAACTAGATAGACTATATAGACCACACAGATAGGTCCTGATGAATTCAAACTTTTAAAAATAAAACTCAGTCAAACAGAATATTTGTGTAACTTGGAAAGGGATAGTGGTGATTAAAACTACAGTTTCTCCATTCATTGGCTTGGGCAAGTTACTTAATCCTTTTAGAGGTATCAGTTTATTCATTTATAACATAGGGATGATAACAGTACTTACCTCATAGAGTTACTGCGTAGAATAAATGAAGCCATTCATGCAAGGTTGTTTACCCAGTGCCCAGAATACAATAGATGATAAATGTTAGCTTTATTAGATTGTATTATAACCATAAGAGAGGATTTTATATACCCCAAGGAGTGGTCTTATGGATTCTCTCAGTGAATCTTTATAATTAAGTTGTAGGCTCTATCTTCTAAACACCAAAATGACTTCTTTTTAAGAACGTTTACTACACTTTTCCAAATTCCATGCTAGTCTGAAAGAGTTCATACAACTATACCAGCTATCTATTTTATACATGAAAAATCTAGCACATTTCCAACTGATAATGAGAATAATTATTTTATTAAACAACCAATGCTTCAGTGGGTATGGTACAATCCTAAAAAATATAATCCTATGAAGCACTAATCAAATTCACTTTTCAATTGACAGAAGTCCCTGAAAGGCTATTCCTGATATAAAGGCTGGGGTTGTTAAAGCATATTTAAAAATATCAAAACATTTCTTTAGTGTCTATTTTTTATCAATTTTTTATAATCTGTGATTACACATTTATATTTACATTTATATTTATGAATGCCTTGTTAATGTGGGTCCACTTTATCTTTTCTAGTTTTAGGAATCTCTTATTTAATTTGAAATTAGACTATAAATTGCCCCAAAGAAGTAACTCTGTATCTTATCATTGTTGAAAAATAAGAAAAAATGAAAAAGACTAGAATCTTGGAAAATATGCAGCAGACTTTATTAGGCAATAGTTTTAGGAAACAGAAGTGAAATTTTTTTGTGCACCAATGTTTCCATCTTATTACAGATGGTTCTTGCTGGCAGAGGATAAGGGCAGAAGGAAGCCAATAAATTTGCCATCTTTCTCCTAAGAATATAGAGTAGTATGGCATATTGCTCTTAAAAATAAAATTTTTTGCCACCATTCTCCACTAATATGTGTTTCCTTTTGTGTATCTGCCTTAAGGTTGCTATAGAAAGATAATATTTAACTTCCATATTTCTTGTAGAAAAATATATCGCTATTGAGTGGATTTTGTCTCTCAGTCTTTCTTTTCTAAACAATGAAGTTAATGTTTTAAAGATGGATGACAAAAATCATTTTAATTAGTGGTTGATGTTTTTTCAGTCAGCAACTTAAATCATATCATGTACTTTACATATAGGAACAAAAGTAGAATTTAGGATTATACATTACAAAGAATGATATGGAAATAAATTGATGCCATTAAATATTGTGATATAGCTTAATTAATAATTTACAATGGTAAAATTGTTCTCATGGAGTAAAAGTAAACACAAAATTATGCAATTTAATTTGCATATCTAACATATCCCTGGAACAATAAACAATTAAGATGAGTGGGTTAGTGTCACATTTAATGTTTTATTCATTAAAATATCAAGTATTTTAAATAAGAATATTCCTTTTAAATAAGAGTTAATAATACTTGATGTTAATTATACTTTATTTATTTCTCTGGAAATAAATATTTATTTCTCTGGAAATAAATAAAAACAGGATTTTGATAAGATGGAAAACTTTGCATGTGGCTTTTATGGTTAATTATATATTACTTCAAAAATTCATTTTAATACTTTTTTATAATCTTTCTTGAAAATATTACTTGATTTTTCTGTCTTAGTGAGTGTACTACATTAAACACAGACTGTGTTTTTTGGTTTTGTTTTATTTTTTCCCCCTTTTATTAGGTATCTAAAAAACCTGAGAATCAACATTCTGAATACCAATTACTATTACACCATATGGTACCTTAAACTATACAGGTAGTGGAGAGTAAGGTGAATCTTTAGATGGTATTCAGTTTAGGCAAAGTGTTATTATTTTATTCAAGTATTTCTCTTAACATTTGTTATTCCCCTTTTATTTTTAACAAACCTTTATTGAGTTCCAAAATGTGTCAAACCCTGGCAATAACTTCAGGTATAAAGCTGAATTCAACATGGTCTTTTTCTTTAAGATGCTCAAAATGAATTGGAGAAACCAGAGAAGCATCAAACCAACTGAAAGCAGTGTTACAGAGATGATTAATGAGGTTTGAACTATTATGGAGCATAAGATAAATCTACATATTATAAAAAATGATAAAATTAAGCTGATTGCATTTCCATTAAGTAGATGTTGAGAAGTTGTCAGCTGTATAGGTTCTATGCACTGGGTAACAGATCTTAAAGATGAGTAGCAGAATATGGAGTAAAATAATGAAAAATGTTTTAGTAGTTTCCCTTCGTCAACTACTATTTTCACAAGATTATATAAGATGTTCATAAATTGACTCTTCATTTTACAACTTCCTTTAACTGGTTTTTTTTTTTTTTTTT
>NW_024342473.1:3301948-3475730 GCF_902729225.1 Pteropus medius
TGAAACATGTACATTTTGGAATTGCCCATCAGCATTTTCAATGTCATGAGCCCTGGTAATCAAGACAATAGCATGAGTCTTGCTAACCCAACCAGAATGTTACTGATGAGGTAAAAATTTAATACATTTACCCCTGCAGAGTTTAAACTCCCCACTAGCATTATAACTGATTGGAGAAATTAAATATTTATTTAAAGAGTCAATAGAGATTTTGGCACAAATAAAATCAAAGCACCATAGAGCAAGAAGTACTTTAAGGGAAGCAGATATTTATATGTATGCCTAGAGAATTGGCTCGATTTTTTCCAGGTTTAACAGGAAGTTAAAATTTATGACCATATAATACTTTAAGTGATATAAATAACATATGTCTATGATTTAAAAAAAGGAAACATTGAGGAGAGTGTAAGTAGAAAAGTAAAACTCTAACCTATTTCCTCATATCACATACTATGCCCATTCCCTAGAGAAAACAATTTACAATAGTTTATTGGATATCCATCTAGGGAACGTCTATATGTATTAAACATGTGGTTTTAAACCTTTTTTTATACAAACGGAATGATGTTTTTAGTATCGTTTGAAATTTGCCTTTTTTCCTTAATAATATGTTAGATAACTTTAATACTGGAATATATGGGTCTATCTAATTCATTTTAACAAATGCAGAAGGCCGTATTGGTTCACTGCTGTGGATGGGGGTAAACTTTAATGAATATTTTAGTTTCCAGTTTGGTTTTTTATCATTCTCATTTTGGAATTTACTTAATGACAACATCGTTATCAAAGTCACATGTCCATTTCTGGATCTGAGGGTAGGTTAGGTTGATTTCCATGAAAAACAATGAATCAACAAAAGCAGTAGAAATGCCACCACTAGTTAGTGATGTACCTTTAGACAGGAGGGGTTAACTTTCAATCTTTCTGTGATTACATGTATAAGATGGATTACATTTGTAAAACAAGAACATCAACCCTTAACTTACAAGGTGCTTAGGAGAATATAGTGAAGCAATATATGTTGAAGTGTTTGAAAAACATGAAATAATTTTTAAGCATAAAGTAGATTCAGCACCCATGCTTTTGGTACGGTCATAATCTATTAGCTGAAACCTGGGCAATGTTGTATGGAAAAAGAATGTAACATCATTTGTTTTATTAGACTTTACTTGATATGAGATTTAAGAGAAGTTTGTGATTTCGCTAAGCAATAGGCAAGATGGAGTAGATAAATCTGCTTCTCTTTGCTCCTACAAGTTACTATTATTGCAACTGGCTTCATGAGCCCCACAAAAGCAATCCTACTGTCACATGCTTCTGAAGTTTTTAGTTATCTTTGTCTACTGTATATTGTGGATAGGGAGGAGCGATGCAAATTAGATATGAAATCGAATTGTATTGCCGTGGGGCGATTGAGGAAGATATGATATTGGAAAAGCTCAATAAAATAAAGTACATATAACTCCTAAGACATTCTTGACAGGCTCATAGGCACTCTAGTGTTAATTCCCTATAATAATATAGATAAGCAACTTAATTGGATTGTAGTAAAGGCAATGGGAAATGGAATTATAGTAAAAAAAAAGAAAAGACCTTAGCAAGATACTGTTTTAGTATAAAACTATAAAAAATATATTGTAAGTAAAAACTGAGTTTGTGCATGCATGTGTGTGGTGTGTATGTGTGTGTGTTTCAGAGAGTGTGTGTGTGTGTCTTGGTAAACTGAAAATTTAAAATGATAGATACGAGCACTGCATGTTTTCAAAAAAGTTCACTTCCTCATAACAGCTTCTATTTTATGAACGTTTGTATTTTATGGACTTTTGCTACTGGGAGTAAATAATAAAATAACTGTAGGTATTTTATCTATCTGTTTCATGCCTCATGCAGGCCCTGAAAGAACAGGAGAGAGAACAGATGTGACCAGGCAGCTTTTATTGTGTTCTCCAAATTTTCCTAGTCCCTTTTCTTTGTATCATTCCTCACCACCCATGAATTAAAATTGGTATAGGAATTTTTCAAATATAGCTTTATATTTTGCAACCACACTTCATTTTTCCATCCTTTGGTATAAGTAGTCACGACTAATTATATTTCTTTTTAAACAATCTGAAATTACTATGCAGCTATATAAAAAAATGAGGAAGTTTTTCATATACTGATATATAAAGATCTTCCATATATATTAAGATCTCCATATATATTAAGTAAAAAAAGCAAGGGACAAAGCAGTAAATTTAGAATGCTATCTTTATGTAAAAAAGAGAAGAAATTAAAATACATCTAGTTTATAATTGATTGTGTCTATATAAATAATTTCCTTGAATTTGCATAGAGAATACAGAAAGGACAATCACAAAACCAAAGCATGGTTCTCTATATAAGATTGGGAGAAAGAGGTAGAAACAGGGGAGCTAAGGATAGAAGAGACAGGACCAAGACTTTTCAATGTACCTTGATATGTATTGATTTGATTTTTTAGCTTTGTGAATAAATTACCTTTTCGAAAGATATCATCAAATGAAAAAAAAAATTTTAATTCATAATGTAGGTAGCATAATGTGTTGGAAACAGCATAGACTATAAGCCTGAGGGGAGCGGGGTTTTGTAGCACATCTGCCGTTGTTGCCTGTAATTTAGGACAAGTCATCAGACTCAGTCTCTCTGGCCTCAGTACTCCCACCAGCTCCAGATGAAGAGGTTGCAGTAGATTTTCTAATGCCCTAGATGCCACTTTGAGTTATATTTTAATTGATATAAGGTTGTGTTTAATCTAGAGTTACTAGATTAGTGCCACAGGCCACTGAAAGCATGGAAATATATGTCCTAATATATCTTCCATCCAAAAAGTTGTCATAATACTTCTTTGAAGAGGTCTGTTTTATAATGTTCCTCTAGCAATATATTTTAAGGGTAAGAACATTGTGTGAAATAATCTTTCTTAAAAATGTTTGACCATATAACAGATTTCCCTCAAAGAATTTAACTTTGCGACAAAATTTTAAGCCTAGAAATATGCCCTGAAAAGAGTAGTAGAATTTATGGAGCATCAACTATATGCTAGGTAATGTCCTAGGAATAATCTGTCTATAATTTTCACACCAATCCTACAGAAGTTACATTTATCCTCATTTTCACTTGAGGAAATAAGGCTTCGAGACATTTAGATCATGGAGTAGATGTTTTAAGTGTAAAACTTGAATGTCAACAGAATGTATTGGGGTAGGTAAGGAAGATGGATATTAGTGTCTCTCTATGGAATATGTTAGCTATAGCCTTGTCTGGAGGCAATAAAGGATTAGATAATTTCTTTGAGTCTTTTTATTGACATACTGGCTCTGAGAGAGGATATATATCATGGGAGCTTCCCTTGTCTGCCTACTCTCCCACAGGCATGCTCAACAGAGAGACATAAAGAGAAAAGTGGACACACTGAGACACAAACTTAGTGATGCCGACATAAATGGAGCAAGCAAACAAGAAAGACACACACACACACACGCACGCACGCACGCACGCACACACCATATCTGGAGGCACAAAAAAGAAAGCAAGTAAGAGGCATACACACAGAGATATATGCAGATACAGAAACACAGCCATAAAAAAAAAAACAAAAAAACACAAATCCAGAGCCATCCACTGTAAAGCCTCTGATACAGAGAAGCAAACAGAAAGAAATGCACAAAAATCAGATAGAATGAGACACAGGATGTCAAAGACATTCAGCAGAAAAAAAAGAAACTCAAATGGAGACACAGGGAGATATATACAGCAGATGGGGGGAAAAAAAGAAAAAAACATGCCTGGTCAGAGAGACACACACAAAGCAAAGTGAAGCATGCAAGCAAGCAGCAACACAAAATTGGATAGAGTCTCGTACATTCAGAGCCTTTACGCACAAAAAAAAAGTGAAAAGCATGTAACTCCATAAAAATGAAACATATGCTTAAACTAGACAGAAAAATTTACACACATTCACACATAAAGAAGTATGCAAAAAGGCAGATGTGACATCTACACACATGGTGATAGATGCATACAAACATGGGAAGAGACATGGATAGCCATAGCCTGAAGACAAAAAAGAATGAGACTTCAGTTCTTACTAAAATAATGGTTCAAAAGCTTTCATGCTTTCCTGGCTCCTGCACTAGGCAGGGGGCCAAAAATTCCTGTTTCCCAGGCCACAGATGGTGCCACCACCCTTGGATCACTGTACTATGTTCTTATCATATTTTTATATTTCTGTTTATTTCGTTATGTTCTAGGGAGCAAATTTCTCTCACTCTTGAACAGTTATCCCCCTGGGATTTCTTTTTTTTTTTTTTTGATAAATTTTGCATCTTCCTTACATTATATTCTTTAGTTTTCCTAAAAGTATGATCTGAAATGCTTCAGATTTGGGCTCATTGCTTTGCCCAAAAATGATTTCTTTCTTTCTGCCAGCCGTAGTTTTACTAAAGCCTGATATGACATTATTATATAAGATAGTAAGGTAAGCATTCTTGGTAATATGTGAACCACAAAGAATCTGAAATAGTATTAAATTTGAAACCAATATGGTATGAAATATTTTGAGATAAAGATGATTTCTTGACTATATTTCTAAATATGAAAGCAAAGGAATAAAGCTACTTAATACTTTTAATGGCACATATATGTATATATTATACATGTGTATGTACATGGGTTTTTATATATGATATATTTGTACCGTGTGTGTGTGTGTGTGTGTGTGTGTGTGTGTATATCTTTTTACCTGTCTATTTATCTATCTATCATCTACCTAAAGTATTCTCACAAAATAAAGCATTATTTGAGAATAAGATGCTGCTTTTTTCTGGGCATTGTCTTCTCAATGAGGAGTAACCATTTAAGTTGAGCTTGCAGTCACATAAACATTTCTAGCTGATGTGTATCATAGCTAAGCATATGCACAGTGTGGTCAATTTCATGTATTTATGTACAGCTTTTCATTTTACTCCCTGGTAAAATTTAAAATAAAGAAAGAGTCAAGATCTCCAAAGTAGAAAAATAGTCTAGATCCCAAGTTTTCCACAAAGTATACTTAAAAGACCTCATTCATCATTAAATCGCTAAAATCTAGGCTGACCCTGAGTAATGTCAGGGGGAAAAGGAGGTAGAAATTGTTATTTTTAATAAGTTCTCGAGGTACTTTTTTATGCACACTCATGTTGGAGAAGCACAATCTAGAGAATTCAATTTTATGGATTTTCTTACAGGGATTAATTCTGAAAAATACTTTCTAATACACGAGCAGGTCAATGTGGAGAAATTATTCCTGCTGTGAATTTTGTACATTGAAATTATCCTGAATATCTTTATCTACTCAGTTTTCTTCCTTTTTTTTTTTCTTTATACTGAATCATTTAAGTCTTTTTTAGGTTTCTGTTCTCTTATGAGTTTTCTTACTGCCCTTCTTAAGAAGTAATGTCTAGAATAATGAAGCTGCCTGCAGAAACAAATTTCTACTACATTTCAACAAAATAATGTTGAAAATCATTCATTCTCAGTGAAAAGTTATCTTTAGGTGAATCACAAAGGATAAAAGAAGCAAGTATATGCAATTAAAACATTAGGTACAATTTCTTAACATGTATCAGAAGAGGCGAGTTGTAATTCTAAATAAATACAGATTTACCATATTCAGAAGGAAAATACATAGGAATAGTAACTTAGAAAACACATATTGGGATAATTATTCTCTTATGAGTGAGATTTATCCAAATAATTCACTACAGGGTGCCAACATTGCAGGCTCTCTTAGTGTGTTTAAAATGTATAAACATTGATTCATGTGCAAATTTTTGAAATACATATCTTGCCTAAAGTCAATTGCACATTTTTTATTGCCTTAAAATTTAATAGTTTCTAGCTTGCTGTATTGAAATAAAAATGCTGTGATATTGAGGACATGGTTGTTTATTTAAATGTGAAATATTTCACAAAATTAAATGTGATTTCTATATTTTTTGGAGTAAAGTGCTTTTGTTGTAAAAATACTGGAGATTTAATGTAAAAACATTTCTATTTATATTGGTAAAGATTTTTTTCTTCAAAGCCAATAGCAAATATTAGTATTAAATATGTTATCTTTGATAAATATTATTATTCTGGACTATTTCACAAAAAGTAGCTTGATTTCAGGCATTTTAATAGCTTAAAGGGAAGAACAAAAATGCAGGGAAGGAAAAAATCAATAAAGCATTGGGCCTCTTATTCCATATTGATTCTTGTAATCCAGCAACCATTAAATACTTGAGTGGTAAGCCTCTTTAAGATGGCATGTTTATATTTGAAGATCAAATCCCTTAATTTTGCTCATGGGTTTCTCAAAACACATTTCATACACAAGATAAAACATGGCTTTCAGTGGCCATGTTTCCTATTGCAATTGTTTTTAAACTGAGCTGCCTAAAAGTGCATTGTGAGTGGGGTCACCCCCAAGTAATTGCTTCTTACAGTGCTAGTAAACAAAGACACCTTTTAAACAGCACTCAAATTATGAAAATAAAGCTAGCATATCGAAGGTGGTGAGTAATAGAATTAGCAAAAATACATTATTCAAATAATTTAAAAGCATAATTTTAATTTAGAATATCATTTTTACCTTTCCACAAAAAAAAATGTCATTTTAACTAGAAAAAGTATTAGAAATGAATGCTAGCTTGTCTCAAACCTGTCAACTCTCCCCTTAGTGAGTATTATTACAATGGAAGAAAAGAATTGCTATGACATTTTGCTTTTAAATTTTCTGCACTTTTTTTCAAATGCTGTAAACTCAGACCTGACATTTTGCCACAAAAGAAAAAGTGTGTTTTTTTGTTTTTTTTTAATCTTCATTTGCTGGTAGTCAATTTCAAACCTATAATGAGTAAATATTAAGTGGGTAAAGGTTTTATTAAATATATTTGAAATCTTCACTTTTTAAAAGACACCACAAAATACGTATTTTTCTTCTCCAATTGCTCTAATATCAGTTAATCTAGTTTTTTAATGTTTCATTTACTGTGTTTTAATAATAATTCTTAATATTTATTGTGTCCTTAAAATATGCCAGACACTGTTTCAAGAGCTATACTTATATAATCACCTTTAATCTCTTAAATAAGGTTATGAACTTGGTATTATTTCTATCTGCAATTTACAGATGGATAAATTAAGGGCCAAGTAACTTGCCAAAAGTCAGACAGCAGGTAGGATAGTGAAGCCAGGAAGAAACATCAGGATATCTGATCCTAGATTCTGTGTTCTTAATAGGAACATAAGGAAGCAAGAGGATTTTAATTTTAAAAAGTTAATACATTTGGACTTTTTACTTTAGAATAATATAAATACTTTTAATTCGAGTACTTGCAGCCAGTTCTTTGTGTCATTGCAATGACTTTTGTAATTAGTAGTCCCCACTATTTCCAACTCACCTAATGCCAAAATACAAACCTTTCACATTATGTGTGAAGCCCCTTTTCAATGCATTTACAAAACACCATCTCATTTGATCCTACAATGATCTCTCAAAGTGACTAGAAGATATGTCTCTTCCTTTTTACAGCTAAGAAGAAAACTCAGAGATATGAAGTGACTTGAACAATGTCATAGAGAGCATCACCTATTTAAATGGCAGAGCTCAAAGTAGAACCCAGGTCTTTTGTTACTACGTTGGTCACTTTCACCAGAGAAATTGACATTTAGAGAGCTCATCTCATACAGCTGTGTTTACAGCGGGGGGCCACTACAACACAGCTTCACCATCTGGGCCCCAGTGTACTTTGAAGTCCACATTCTTGCAACTAATTAACAGACTCATGTTCAAATCTGATGTTCTCCTTTGAATAGATCCTGTTTTCTACCTCCTTCCAGACTGCCTTGCCTCCATGAAGCTAATCCTGTTCTATTTACTCAGTGTTTCTATATGGATAGGACATCTATGAGACTCTTTCCCTTTTTTTTTTTTTTTTTTTTTTTTCTTATTTTTGAGACTCTTTCCTTTTGGAGCTAGATTGAGTAATAAGAAACATGAGATCTAGATGAGCTTTGGGGCCTGGGAAAAATCAGTTAACACTCTACTTTTGTTTTCTTGAGGATCTATGAAATGACAGAGTTTGCTAGTCACTCAGTAGGTTACCTTTTAGCTCTAGTGTCTGGTGAGTCTGGGTACATAGTCACTTGATTCACAAGTGTTTCTATATTGTCTAGTGTAAGCTTAACATTTATTCTATCAAGTGAGAGAGAACACAAAACTGTGTCTCGGACAGACTTCAGCTTGCGTGGTAAAATAGAATCAATCCACTCAGAAAGTAAGATCTCAATAGTTACTGATTCAATTCATTTATCTCGCCTATGGAGATAAAATGTAGTAATGTCTGAGAACTAAAGTATTTTCACTATCTACTACTGAACAATGTGGAACTACCTCTATTTCATATCCCAAAGACAACAGTTTAGGCCAAAATACACACTGGTACTCTTTTCTTTCAATGTGAAAAAATTTTACATATTCTAGAAGATATTCCCTATGCTCATCCACCTTCTTTCCTCCTCTTTAAAGTGAATTGATTATAACTTCAAGCAATCAACTCTATGGGTAAAATACGTAGGATGTGGACATTAGGTCAGTTTTTTTGTGTGTAACAGTGACAAGAGTCACAATGGAAAAAGCTGTAATTTGTTTATTGTTTTTTTCTCACATTTTTACTTTTTGTTTGTTTATTTGGGTGAAAACAGTTAAGTCTTACTCTCTTAGAAAATTTCAATCGTATACTACAATATAGAAAATTTCAATTCTAGGCACCATTTTATATATTATTAGGTTCTCAGACCTTACCTTATAACTGAAAATTTTTACCCTTTTTACTAAACTTTCCCTATATTCTCCAATCCCCAGACCCTGGCAATCATTTTTCTACTCTGTTTCTATAAGTTTAACTTTTTTTTTTAAGAGTCTCTATATACATGATACCATGTTGTATTTGTGTTTCTCTGGCTTATTTCACTTAGCATAATGCTCTCCAAGTCCATCCATGTTACCACAAATGAAAAGATTTTCATTTTGAATAATATTCCTTTATTTATCATCTATCTATCTATCTATCTATCTATCTATCTATCTATCTATCTATCTATCTAATCTATCTCCACCTTATTTTCTTCATCCATTCATCCTCTGACAGACATCGGTTTTTTTACACCTTGCTATTGTGAATAATGCCACAATGAACACAAGAGTACAGATATCTCTTTGAGATAATAATTTTGTTTCCTGTGTATATATACCCGGAAGTGGAATTGCTGAATCATATAAGTTCAATTTTTAATTTCTTGAAGAACCTCTAGATAGTTTTTCATTGTGACTATGCACAAGGATTCCAACAGAGCACAGGGTCCCCTTTTCTTCACATCCTCACCAATATTTGTTATCTCTTGTTTTTTGATAATCATCATCCTAACAAATATGAAGTGATATTTTGGTTTTATTTTGTATTTCCCTAGCGATTAGTGATGTTGAGCACTTTTTCCTGAATCTATTGGCCATTTGCAGGTCTTCTTTGGAAAAAATGTCTATTTAGGTCCCTTACCTATTTTTAAATGGGTTATTTTATTGTTATTGTTATTATTCTGCTATTAAGTAGTATGTATGTTCCTTGTATATTTTGGATATTAACCCCTTCTCTGATAGGTGGTTTGCAAGTGTTTTCTCCCATTCTATAGGTTGCCTTTTTTTTTAATTGATGGTTTCCTTTGCTGTGCAGAAGCTTTTCAGTTTGATGTAGTCCCATCTGTTTATTTTTGCATTTGTTGTTGTTTTTTCTTTTTTGGTGTCAAATAAAAAATAAAAACTTTGCAAGGCTAATATCAAGGACCTTATCACCACTGCTTTCTTCTATAAGTTTACTGGTTTCAAGACTTATATTTAATTCTTTAGTACATTTTGAGTTGATTTTTGATTAAGGTGTAAGATAGCAGTCCACTTTTATTCTTTTGCATATAGCTATCCAATTTTCCCAACAGTATTTATTGAAGAGACTATCCTTTCCCCATTATATATTCTTGTCTCTGTAATGTTCCTTTGATCTGTGTCTGTTTTTTATACTGAAACCATACTGGTTTGATTACTAAAACTTTGTAATAGGATTTAAAATCAGGAAGCTTTGTTCTTCTGCCTTAAGATTGCTTGGGCTATTTAGGATCTTTTGTGGTACCATACAAACTTTAGAATTGTTTGTTCTATTTTTGTGAAAAATGTCATTGGGGATTTTAATAGGAATTGCATTGAATGTGTGGATTGCTTCGGGTAATATGAATTTAAGAATTTGAATTTTAATATTCTTAATAATATTAAGAATATGAATGTAAGAATATGAATTTTAATATTCTTAACTTAAGAATATTAAGAATATGAATTTTTAAGAATATTAATTCTTTCAATCCATGAACATAAAATATCTTTTCATTTATTTGTGTTCTCTTAATTTCTTTTATTAATGTCTTATAGTTTTCAGTGTATAGATCTTTTGCCTCTTTGGTTAAATTTATTCCTAAGTATTTTATTCTTTTTGATGATATTATGTATGGAATTGTTTACTTTATTTTTCTTTCAGATATTATATTGTTGGTACATAGAAACACAACTGATTTTTCTACATTGATATTGTACCAGGCAACTTTACTAAAATTGTTTATTAATTTTATTATTTTTTTTAATAGAGTCTTAGGATTTCATGTATAATGTTATTTCATCTGCAAATAGAAACAATTTTACTTTTCTTTTTTGGATGCATTTTCTTTCTTTCTTTTTTTGTCTAATTTCTCTGGATAAGATCCAGTGCTATGTTGAATAGAAGTGGTGATAGTGGACATCCTTGCCTTGTTGCTGATATTAGAGAAAAAGCTTTCAGTATTTCACAATTGAATATGATGTTAGTTATATACTTTCCCTCTCTATGTTTGTTGAGATTTTTTATCACAAAAGTATGTTGAATTTTGTCAAATCCTTTTTTTTTTTTTTGCATCTATTGAGATGATGGTATGATTTGTATCTTTCATTTTGTTAATGTGGAGTCATATTGATTGATTTGTGGATGTTGAACCATCCTTGTATCCCTGGAATAAATTTCATTTTATCAAAGTGTATAATCCTTTTAATGTATTATTGAATTCCGTTTGCTTATATTTTATTGTAGATTTTTGCTGTCCTTCAGAG
The DNA here is from genome assembly GCF_902729225.1 of Pteropus medius. Lineage (NCBI taxonomy): Eukaryota > Metazoa > Chordata > Mammalia > Chiroptera > Pteropodidae > Pteropus > Pteropus medius. The sequence goes on from NW_024342473.1 coordinate 3,313,173, forward strand.
ATATTGGCCTCTCATTTTTCTTTAATGTGGTGTACTAGTCTGGATTTGGTATTAGGGTAATGCTGGCCTTGTAAAATGAGTATGGAAGTGCTCTCTTCCATTCTATTTTTTCAAAGAGTTTGCGACAGATGGGTACTATTTCTTCTTAAATGTTTGGTAGAATTCAGAAAGATGTGTTTTAGAGAGCAGTGGAATGAAGAGATAAAATCTGGAAAGAGTAAGGAGGGTCTTATGGTTCAGTTTGGGGTATTTAGTCTAAAATAATAAAGAATAAAGAGATTGTAAAGACTTCTAAACAGAGTAGTGAAACAATGAAAGTGATGTTTAATGAACAATAATCTGAACTTCATTTAAAAACATATTTTAAAGGATTTGTTTCCATTTTGAATAAAAAAATATTTTTTCTCATGAATTTCTAAAACATCAAAAAGAGTGCTAAAATATAGTTTTCATCTGTCTTGTTATAGCTATTTTAAAACTCACAGTACAAGATTGTTGTATACGCTTTTGAGTTCCTGCTCTGTTGGAATGCTTGCAACTTTAGTCTTAAAAAGAGTCGAATATGTATGCATTTTAGCTGATGATAATTTATTATGTTTAAAGCTTTCTCTTTTGGGGTTTGCCACCATTATAATCTACTACTTTAAAAACCTATAGTATACGAAATGGTTTGAGAGACAGTCTAGAGTCTGGATGGCAGTGGAAGCAACCATGACGCTACCACAGTAAGTTAGACACATAATAATAATGGCCACAGACTAGACAAATAATAGGTTAAAAAGAATGGAAGAGAGTGATAGAAATACATTTCTTTCTTTCTTTTTTTTTTTTTTGAAAAATTGATGAAATTTGGCTAAAACCAGAGAGAGGAAGAAGAAATAGTTAAAGATTATTTGGGGATTTAGAGCTTGGAAACAGGGAGGGGTTATACCTCAGTAAGCAAAACTTGTGTTGGGAGGTAAAACTGGCTTTGAGGTGGATGTGATGATGGTCATTCTTGTTGTACTGCACTGGGGATGAGATATTCAAATAGAAATGCCTTGTGAAATAGCTATCTTTGTGTAAATGTAAGAATAATTATGACTCATTAATTCTCAGTATGCTAATTCTTAGACAAAGCAAATTTAACTTTCAATACAAATTTTAAAAAAACCTTTAAAAATATTTATAAGATTTCATATGTTCTGAAATCTTAGATTTACTTTATGGTGATTTTAATTTTATTTTCAAACAGAAATAGATTAAGACATTATAGAATCCTTTTCTATCATTTAATTTCTTCTAATAAGGCTATTCTTATCTGATGAGAACATAATGCAGACTTCTGTATAAAATATCCTTAGCCATATTTCCTAGAACGACTTTGCCTTTTTCTGATTTTTTGTTTAAGATTCAGATAGGGCAGAGTTTACCAATGTATGTTTAATCTCTTTAAATGGCTTCTTATTACTTTTAAGACTAAGACAAAAAGCTTCAGACAAGATGCACTGTAGGCTCTGATTGATGCCTGTCTAGCTACTACTACTCTCTGTTCTAGTTCCTATATTTGAGCTACACTAACTTCCAGGCTTCTCCTCATTTTAAGACCTTTTCACATGCTGATTCTTCTGGCTGGAATTTTCTTCTCTCTACCTACCCATCCTCAGCCTCTTTGGTATCAACTTCTTCAATCTTCAGGCCACACTGCACTTATTTAATGAAGACTTCCTAAGCTCAGCTTGTCCCCTTGTATAAATCTCTCATCACCAAGATTCTTTCTTAACACAATTTGTAGGTACATGTTTATGTGTGTGATTATTTGCTTAATATCTCTTTCTCTGAAAAAAGCTAATCTACATGAGGGTAAGGGTCTTGCCTGTTTTCCTCACCATGTATCCTGAGCACCTTTCATAATATATATTTGTTGAGTGGTTGGATGACTGAATACTGCAGCCATACCAAGGAAGTTGGACTATTGATGTTATCCCAGTCCTCAAGCCTTGCTGATACATCTCTGAGCATCCAGTGGCACTTTTATCCTAACCATAATGCAGGTGCATCTTGGAGTAATGTGTGAAAAGCCACAGTGAGTATGTCTTCACAAAGTATAAAAGAGTTTATGGAACACATAGTCACATTGCCCCAGATGAGAAAATAAAAAAAAACAACAACATTATTCTGACATTCTCCATGCTATAAAAATAGTGCATCAGCAATAAATGCATCAGCATTTTAAAAAATCAAACAAATATAGTGTTAAAGAAGTAATAAGCTTGTGCAAATTTGATGATGCTCAGATTAGCAAGTAGTAAGTAGCCTAGTCTACTTACTTTTTATTTACATAATTTTTTTCCTCCAGATTCTATCATTTATATTCTAGATAGGATTGCTTTTGACTTCAAAGTGTTGTTAATCAAAGTAATTTTATAAAGAAAAGAATTTTCTTTATTATAATTATAAATAAGCTCTTCTCAAAATACTTGGCCTGAAGTGATTTCCCTTTCTATCTTTCCCTGTTTTAACATCAGATTCTCTTTTTCTCAAAAGTCATGTTTTAAACTGTGCTCTGCTTCTGAAGAACTGAGGGAATATGTTAGTGTTCATGTGGATTGTTTCTTTCAACACAAGATAGAGCATGCCTGCTGCTTTCATACTCTTAGAAGCTGGTCTCTTCCATAGCATGTATACATATGAACCGCTACCCTAAGCATGCAGCTCACATGAAAGATACTCAAACATCATAAATGACATAGTAGTGCCATCAAAATTTGCAAAGACATGGATTCCTTTGAAACTGTCAGTTGTTCCAAAGTTTATTTTCAATATCTCATTGCAGCAATTTGCACTATTTTTTTACATTCTATTATGATGCAGATTTATGACATTACTTCAAAATGTTATCTTTTTAATAGAAAAAAAATCTCAAGAAAGAAAATTGCTTTTCATCTTTGATTTCTTCATATCCGTTCATTTAATCCATAGTTTAAGAATTGTGATTACTTTTAGTTAAATACAGTAGTACCAAAATAATAAATATTATTCTAAATCATTCACCTTCACTCATTTCTATATTCTCAAGAGGTATATATTACAGTTATATAAAATCGACTAAATTTCAATGGGAAAAATTTAATAGTTTTACAATGACACCAACTGCTGGGATGTCTAATTTCTTAAAGTCATTGCATTTTAATGTTCATCAGTTTGGAAAAAAAAATATGGCAACATATTGCAATTTTTATTTAAAATCTATTGAATTCTGACATTGTCCTCCATATGAAGCAGATATAGTTAGGTTTTTTTCCATCCTTGATGCTAGTTTTATAAACTATAATTTCTCCTAAAAACTTCCATGAAAAGATTTAGCCTGTTTTCAATTGTTCCAGAACAATAATGGCCACATCCTTAAATTCTCCCATTCTGAGGAATTCTTCAGAGTCAGTTTATCTCAAAGGGTGCTTGGTAAAGAGTGTGAGGAAAGAGGAGAGCAAGGTCATTACTAGAGATTTCTATCTATCAAGATGGGATTCACTGGAGCCTGGAGCTCTAAATAATCGTAAAAATTTCAAAGACGTGTTCTGTTAAGAACAGACATATTTCTCATGGCCAACTTTCTAAGTCAGGAGCTAATAATATCTTCAACCTACTTGCCTTTTGAAGATATGTGTGACACAGAGTACAGATAATTTCTGCTGAATTGAACCCATAATGAAGGAATGTATAATCTGTTCTAATGTATTTGAGACCTAAAGTATGTTACCCTTCATCAAAGGGAATGATAAAAAGCAGCATTAATATGGCTGGTTAGTAATTATTTTGAAGCTCATAATTATTCTCCAGTTAACTATGGAGAAATGCTGATATTTTTATTCCTTTTTTAAAAAATAAAGGCTCATGGTCAGATTCTGAAATATAAGAATGTCCTTTTTAAAGGCTGATACTTTGAATCATGCTTATGTTAATTGCAAAAGAACTATTTTGGATTTAAATGAGTTAAAAGTTCATGATTAGAGTTCCCTTTACCTTCCTTGGTCCTGTTGTTTCACCACTGAATCTATTTATTGCCTATAGGAGATATAAAATATAGTAATTACTCTCACTCCCTTTCAAAATGACATGAGGTCTACTTTCCTATTAACTCTAATGAGAGTTATGTGTGCGTTCTTCAAGGAGCACAGACCCCATAGAGTTTCAAGGTAGAATAAATCACTTCTACATTCAGGTTTTAGAAGATTCTCTTGCTTTATATCTTGGTGCTGTAAGATACCCGTTTAAACTGCTGGTATTGAAAATGCACTATTTGTAGTTAAAACAGACGTAAGCTGGAGTTGAAATGTTGTTAATGATTGTTATTTCTGTTGAAGGATAAATGTCTTACCCTTTGGAAAATTCATGTTGATCAACTTGCAAGAATTTGTGGCCGCTAAACTATTAGGCCGCTAAACTATTAAACTATTAGCTTGACTATTAGGCAAGCTAAAATGTGCTTGCCTAATAGTCATAAGAAAATTAATAATTAACTCTTACAATATTTTCCTTCTATTTAAAATTTTAATGTCAATAATTCAATCAATTATAACAGTTTAGAATGAAGGAGAAAAATGAACCAGAGTTTCCGATATCCTAGAAAGGAGAAAGTTCAAGGCAATGGGCTATTTTGTCTCCAGCCTGGGAATAAGGAATCTTGTGATCCTGTAGGGATCTGTTTCTGTAATCTACTGGTATAGATTTACTTTCTTGAGGCTTCCTCAGAGAAATCAATATTGACTTTCCCAATTTGCAATTATATAAACCATATATAAATATCTCAGATATTATTCTCAGTGCCTTTAGGCATTGGATATAAAAAAAAAATGTTTTCTTTCTTTTTTAAGTCAATTTCATCAAAAATTGTAATTACCTCTCTTCTTCCCAAGGAATTTACAAAAATCAGATGTGTAAAAAATTATTAAGATAACCCAGTTAGGCTGAAATCACAAATATTGTTGGAACCCATACTGTGGGAACAATTTAATATCATCTAATAATAATGTTTTATTTAGTTTTCAGTGAATGAAATTCTTTAGTTGAAAGAATTCTACTTAATTCTTCTCTAGGATAATGATGTCTCCATCTATTTATGATGCTGAAACATTATCTGTATCTGTTTCTAACCCTTTAGATTTACTATAGTGAAAGATGTCCCATGTAGTAGATGTATGTAATCATTATCCCACATAAGTCAAGAGATATGCAGCTTCCTGAGTAGAGAAGGTGATAATAAATATGTAGCAAAAAGCTAGTTCAACCATTTTCTCCATGGAAAAATTTGCATAGAATATACAGTATTATTTACATGGCTTCTCTTCTTGCTCAAACTGAGAGTCAAAACGCAGCAGAGAACTATGTCCCACATTCAAACAAGTGGAAGATTATGTTTTAATAAAAATTCTCTTACTGTCACATTTCACGTAGACCAAGAACTAGCAATTCTGCGTGTGTGCAAAGTACGTAAAACTACTGGCTCATGGTTGTAGAACCTGAAGGATTTCCTGAAGAGGTCATGTAAATTGTCTTGGGTACACTTGGGGACACTTCCATCTGAATTCTCCAAGAGAGATATCTTAAAAAGCCCTGCACAAAATGAAGAGTGTGACTTAATTTAATTGTGGTAGATTTTATATGTCTCCAAATATTAGTGAAGTGATGATTCAGCAAAAAAAAAAATTGAATTCACATTAGTGATTTCTTAATACAGCCAAGAATTAAGCAAATTCAGTAATTTAACTGAAATGTGAAAGTAGATAATGGTTTGGCAGTAATAAACAATTACCACTGTACTTAATCTGTGTTGTTAACAAGTAAATAAATCCAAAAACCAAACTTCTATGTAAAGTCCTTGAAAATAAAAGAGCAAGAAAATATATTTGTTGAATTCTATTCCTATACTGCTTTAGGTAATTACAGAAAAATAAAAAGCTTGAAAATACAATTTTCAAAGTCTGATATTTTACATTTTAAAATTGGAAATATTTCAAATATAACTCTGATAATATCAATTTAAAAATTTAAGTTAAAAGTATTTCTATTTTTCAGAAATATAGCGACTTTGTTGCATGAACTGAGGATTCTTTTTGCATTCAAACAGGGTTATATTAAAGAAATGTAGATTTCTGTGAACTTGTAACTAAGTGCCAATTAACATAAACTATTGCTTTCATTTAGATTTTCTCTTAATGGAATGATTACTTTCAAGAGTGATTATAAATGTATTTCATTTAAATTACTGTGTACAGCTCCTCTGTCTGTATTTGAAATGACCTTGAAACCATGACCTTACAACTGAGTAGTCAACAGGTCCCATAATCAATTTCTCCATTTCCAATCTTTTGATCTTTGCCACTTCTTGCTATTTTTCAAGGCTGTCTGTCTGAGGTGATGAACCATAACTGTATTATATCTTATGTTTTTCAGTTTTCTGGAATGTTTTTCATTCTTTGTGGGTTATGATATTAGGTATAGTTATGAATTATAAACATAATGCACAGTAATTGCTGAATACTTAGAAATCGTTCTCAAAAATGTTTAACAATCTTTCCCTATGAAGTGTGCTTAGAATTAATGCCTGCTTCTTTACTTTTTATATTACTGAAATCACATGACTTGCAGTCTTTTTTCCCTTTCCTTTTCTGTGACTTTTTTATGCATGACAAATTCTCTTGCTTACTGCTATGTGGTTGGCTGTCTTTTAACTTGAGTGTCCTGTGTTTGTAATGATCGCTTTTTGCATGAAGATTATGATATGTCATACAAATTAAGTGATTGTGAAAACAAAAAGATATGTGGGGTTTCACTTGCATTTTTTGTGCTGAATATGTCAATTATGTGACGCTTAAAATTACTTTCATGTGGCCTTTGACTTCCCCTTGTTGTGCTCCTGTATTCTAGCAAATTAGTATTGTTAAGTACAATAAAACATTTATTAAACATTCACAGTGTTTTAATACAATCGTTATCCAAAGACGTGATCTCATTATAAATAACTATACTGGGCATGAAATTGCACTAGGGCATGGTTCCATTATATTCCTAAATTGATTATGAAATATAAGCCCTGACTTTGTAACTACCTTAATTGCTCAACACTGACTTTCATTGATGGTACCTTTGCTCTTCTGAGTGATGAGATTACCTGTTCATACATTTGTGCAATTTGCAAATGTTTTAAATCTACAGCTAATATTTAATCAAAACACATGGGGAAATATTTGTGTAATGACAAGTAATTTTAAAAAGTCACAGTTTTCAATAATGTAGGATATAAAAATGCATAAAACGCAAGTGTTAATGCTCTTACAAAAAATAGAGGAAAAAGAAAAAAAAAAAACCTTAAAAATGTTCATATGTCTGTTTTCCTCAATGTTATTATATTGTCCCAAATTAAAGAATGACTTTAGCTTACTTTTTTACCATTTTCACCAATTTTAATTAGAAAAGGCACTGAATAAGTTAAGGTCTTTCAGCTAATAAAACTGTTTACTTTTTTTGTATGCAGTGGGTATTTTAAAAAAATCATTTTCTTTGCTTATGACTTTAGTTTCAAACCAGAATGTATTTTTTTCATGCTGGAAATAATCACAAATCAAATCTTCAATGAGATATTTTGGGGAAAGGGATTTTTTTCTTAAACAAAATAGATAATCAACTTTGACTTAAACACTTCCCCACTCTTTTTGGAAATATCCTTGAGAATTTTAGTATTTACATTTATTTTTTCCCCTCAGTCTTGTTTATTCTTGAATTGTCTTTTTTTTTTCCCTCCATTTCTCCGTTCTCAATCCTAGGTCCCCTTACAAAGAAACAGACAGATGATTTAGGTGATAATGACGGTGCTGAAGATGAAGGTATTTTTTTCCACCAAATCTATTTGCATGACAAGGGCCTCAGTCACTTTTTCCACCCCTTTCTATTTTTTTACTTCTTGTCTTTTTTTAAAAAGTTGTTTTTAATTCCCGTTTTTGATGTGTTTTGTCTTCTTGCTTGTTGTTACATATAAATATACATTTTTAATTTTTTATAAAATGAATGTTAAGTTTTACATTTTGATACCAACCATTAAAATGTTTTAAAAAGAGGGGCATTTTTTTTTGTTTTCTTGAACTGACTTTTGATATGTTTCATCCCACGTTTTGACTGAAATTTGTCCATATTCTTTGAACTAACAACCTCTTCCCCTGTAGTCTCTCTGTACCCATTCTGCATGTTTTCTAATATATGTAAATATCTTACCCAACATCAAAATGTATTTAATTTTTATATTTGATATTTGCTTAAAAAGAATCCCAAACACAATAATAGGAGGACAAAACTAAAAGCTGATATAAAGTGTTTCTTAAGCATATAAAGTTTATATTTTAAAAATAGTGTTTTTTGTTGATTTGCTTAAATATCACATAAATAAGTGAAATTTTATAGATAAAACATCATATCTATTGAGATAACTGTAGTGAACATTTTATGACAGCTAAAACACTCTGGACCCCAAATAGTGCATATTTTGGGTAAAATTTATAGGTTTTTTTTTTTTAAAATAAGATTATATGAATATCTTTTAATTTCAAAGCCACATAATTCTAGATTGGCAGATAAAATTATACTAATTTTCAAAGCATTGCCAACTATAAGTACTAAAACATTTCCTACTTTATTAATATCAAAACAGGTTTTTCTCTTTCCAACTTCCTTATGACATATAATTCTGATTTTCTTTGTAAATCTAAGTACACACTACATTGATTTGACATTTCTCATTCCATTGTGGACTTTACCTAGTGTTAAGTGGAGTGTGTAGAAAGGCCCATTGATTCTTTCAGTTCATCTTGGTTTTAATTCCAGCTTTTTTTTTATTCTACCTTAGTTATAATTCTTACAGAGATGATTAGCGTAATCCAAGGTTTAAAAGTAATTCTCAGAATCTTAGAAATTAAATCTCATAAAGATGTTAATAATATGGTAAGAAAGGTTTTCCAAAATAAAATAATCCATAAGCAGGCCAGCAAAAGTGCTAGTTCTATTAAGTACAATTAAGAATGAATAAATCCTTACTACAATTTGAATTGTTTTTATTGAGATATATATTAAATAAACTACTTCATAGTAGAAAAATTATAAAAGTATTGAAAGCATAAAAATTAAATTGGATGCTATTAGTTTTATAATATTTAAGAATTATTTTGTCATGAAATTTTTGACCTTTGATTAAAAATTTATTTACTATGAACCCCAACAGTGAATTAAAGATTAAACACAAATCAATCATTAATATTTAAAATAAATCATTGTAGCTGCCAAGAGTTACAATTTTGAATGCTAAATAAATAAAAATAAGCATCATCAAAATACAAATTGTGATTTTTTAAAAAAATACCATTAGAAATTTGAAATATTCAAACACTCAGGAAATTTATTGACTTTGAGGACACAGTTTACTGTTTCCAATGCTCTAAAGAAGACTGCTTCTACTTGGGGGCTTTGGGACTTGTTAAACCTTCTTAACTCCTAGACATTTTTTAATCTAATAATACCTAAGTATAAAGGACTTCTTAGAGTGTAGCTTTGTAAACTCCAAATTTTCTCAAAATACTCATAGGATTAGTATACCCCATTATTCTATTTTTAAAAAATATTTTTATTAATGATTTAATGTGATTTTTTCTTATAGTAAAAAAATAGCATCAAGTAAGACATTTACATGTTCACAAAAGATACCTCTGTGTGACTATAGTAGAGCTAAGCCCTGTAAATATGACTCTATTTCAAGACCTATTTTGAAGCATATGTAACATTTTTAAATAGTCATTAAAAATATCTTAAATCCTATTTACATTGACAGTATTCAGGTTAAGCAATAAACCAGTCAGTCATAAAAGTTATCAAATCAATAAATATTTCTGAATGCTCAGAAGTGTAGAATGCCAAAGCAGTAGATTCATGTTTAGTCTCTTCCTCTGTGGTGCTGTTTTGGATAATTGTTTAGAAGAGAAGAAAGATAAATTCAGATACCCTCCAGGATAAAAACCTCTGTAGAAAAGTCTGAGCATCTTCTATGCAATTTCTTTTACAATAATTTTCCTGACTGATCATGAAAAACCAAGGGCAATTTTCACCTTTAATTTGTTCCAAATTTTGAATCAACATTAATGGACATAAAGCGACAAATATAAATTATTTGATAAAACACTTATTTAGATAGATGGAAGTCTAGTTATCTGGTTATTTAAATGGAATTCTCCATTATTTCCTGATAACCCTATTCTATACCTGATTTCCAGGTCCTTATCTAAGCCACTGTATTCAGAGGTGACCTGAGACACAGAGGCATGCCCTTCAGTCACTTAAACTAATCCAAGCCTCTTAGTGGAGCACTAGTCTTCACTTCTAATCTCATCTGTGTCTTTGCCATTGTTCTTTTGCCATCTTTAGGCCAAACACAATTGTGTCACTTTTCATTTGTGTTTAATAATAACCAAAAGAACCTCATATTTTATAGGCTATTTTCATAGTTCCGAAAAGACTAATCTGAAGTGATAAATGGGTAAAGCAATAAATACTTTTATCAATTCATTTGGGAATTTAAGAGATATTTAAACAATTTTTAACTGTACTAAGAATACTTTAATATTAATATTTCAATATTCAAATGCAATTTTATATTCTACATAGAGTTTGTAGATTTTTTGTATTTTTAAAATAAAAATTATACCTTTAAGTACTGTTTAATAAACATGAATTCAGACAACCATCAACTTCAATATTATTTTGCTGATTTGAAATGATAACTGAAGTTCATAAAATGAGTAGGGAGCACAAAAATATCTTGAACTATCTCTAAATATATTGGAGGAAGATTTTATTGAGGTAATATTCCACAATTTAAAAAGAGTTAAATTCTAAAAACTCTAAAACATGGACAATTAAAAACTTCATGAGTCTGTAAATAAGAAAGAAACCAGTAAATGTAGTTAAGGAGTTGTGCGACAAATAATTGTCCACTAGGAAGATTAAAAGGAATTGTGATTCAAATACTAGTTGTCAGGCATAAATAAATCCCCATTAACTGCTCTAGATCTATTGATACTTGATACTTTGGCTTAAAATTTTGATTTATCAGGAAAAAGGAAAATAGTTACCAAAATTTAAAACCAATGTGCTACTCAAATTACAAGTTTATTATTTTTTAATGTGAAAAATTACTTTCTTATCAAAAATTTAGAAGAAAAATAATCATCAGTATTTCTCTCTTAACATCCCATTCTTTTCAGGCACCTAGATGCCTAGCAAAGTTTTAAAAAATGGCAACAACATAAAATACAAACATACATTATGAACATTTGTGGTTTTACTGAACCAGAGCAAGTGTTTTCATCTCTGAGTATGTTCATTTGATTTTAGTAAATTCAGTAGCAACTGTTCAAGCAAAGTCAGAAATCTAAAGTGAATTCCACCTTATATACAAGGAAAGATATGAGACAAGTTTTGGAGGGAACCATTGGCTGTCATAAATTATGAATTACTAAAGTACATCTAATATATTTGCAGTAAGACATAATGGCTCCCCAAAATTTTATTATTAAAATCATGGCATTAGCAGATAGTATTTAATAGTAGGCTGTCTGATTATTTTCATTTTTAAAGATTCTGATTCTTTTCAAAATTAAAGTAAATATAGATACAATTTAAACTAGTTATATTTATTATAATAATCAAAAACACCTATAGACTATGGAGAAAAGTAAAGTGTAGGATAAACCTCTGTGATGAAACACTATCAAAATAAATCTAAGATGGCCCTCTCTGATAAAACACTATCAAAGAACTCTAATTGTTCAGTAATAGAAAATAGCATTTTCCCAAATTTTATTTGCGATATAAAGGGTGTTTATACAAGAATTTTACTTACTCTGGTAATTAACAGCCTATACAGCATTAATTTCAGGGTTACTTCAAGCAAAAATAAATATTGTTCAGAACACATCATTAGAATTTTATAGAACTTTCTGGAAAAGAATTGTTAGACGTATTAACTTCTTAGGCAAGACTGAAATCTTTGAGAAATTTTAAAAGACAAATTGGAAATTAGAACCAGCCCAAACTATCAGTAATCTTTTCAAGTCTAATTTAAAAAAAAAATAGATACCACTCAAAATAGTTCCTAGAATCTATCATCATATGTTCAGTGTTTTCTAACAGTGTCCACTCCATTTTATTATTAGATATAAACTGTGGCAGGTCTTCTCAACGTGTGCCTGTATTGTTTTCCAGGTGAACAGAATGGTTCTACCAAGATTTCATTACTGTTCACAGTTGGTGCTTTGTAATTCTATGTAATTTTAATTAAAGAAGAATTCTGAAACAGCCCCCTTCTGTGCTACCTCCAAGCATACAATTAGCAGAGTACAGTGTCTGCTGTGAACAGTCAGTTAATGATTTCAGTTTAATAATTTATTATTGCTTTTTCAGTGCCAACCATAGTAGGAGAATGAGCTAAAACTATATGCAGCAAATAGGCATTTAAGGAGGATAGTTTAAAAAATTCAAAAGGATTATTTTCTCTGCGTAAACCTAACATCTCCACAAGCCCCCAAATCTTTACAAATGAGTGAATACCAATTGCTCTCCCAGGGATTTAAAGAGAAAATACATTTAGGTTTTCCTGCTAAATTAAGTCAAACTTAAAATTGTCTTTTTAAAAAGTCTCTCAGTTCTGCAGTGAGCTAGTTTCCCAACTAGAAATTCTGGACAAACCAGTTGAGCTGCAATTATTGATCCTAAAATAACTTTTCATTTAAAGAAACCACTTTATTATTACAGTAGAAATATTTAGGCATTTATATTTTTAAAAAATCTTTTTTTTACAGGAAATGTAAAGAATCCTTTAAATACTCACCAGTTTTTTCAAAGTTTATATTATATTAGTCCATTCTGAAAGCTGAACCCTCAACCTTAAATATTTAAGTTTGATAAAAACTGTCAAAAGCAAAGGAACAAAACCATGCTTTTAAATACACTTTTATATTGGAATTTAAAAATATAATATGCTTGATGTAATTTTATTTTAATTGTAGGTAGAAGAGATGATGGACTATTATGTAATAGTAATGTTTTAAATGTGTATATATTCACAATAACATGTGCTTTGCAATTTTTAATCTACATGATAGTTAAAATCATGTTTGCCGAATTACACTTTAGAATTTTTCTATAGAAATTAGTCTATTTTAAATACCAATTAAATTATCCAATTTCCCTTATATATGATTTCAAAATTCTGGTTGAAAGCTACATAATTGGAGAGAAGTATCTTAGGAAAGTAAATACAGTTGATTAAAGTTCAGAGCTATAGAGATTACATCATCATCACTCTAAATTGTGGCACTTTACACTTGGAACTAGCTTTATCCTGTCTCATGTCTACATAACAAAATCATAGAACCAAAGTGGGGCTGAGAAGAGTATAACAGTTACAAAAAGAGTTGAAAAATATAATTTAGGCTGTTTTCTATTTCGAAAGAGTAGGAATAGGTAAAATTAGCAGGTAAATTGGACTCAACTAAGGCATAATTTTAAGTGACAGTCCCCTAAATACAGCAACAAAAATATAGACATATATTGCTTTACTGCTTACACATTCATCTGACAGTACTTAAGTAGTGAAATAAAATTTAAAAAATGAATAACAGTGTTATAATTACATTCACAAATAGGGGCATAAATTATTCACTGTAATTAAGATTCATTCAACAAAATACAGTAATTAAGAAATGGAAAAACAGAGTGTTTTATTTACGATAGTAGTGTTACTTTTGTCCTTAGTTTATGGTTCATAATTTCCATATGAGGTCTACAACATTTTTAAAAAGTAGTTCAAAGAATCATTATTATTTTATTATTTCTTTCGTTTCTACTGTCATGTCAGGAATTAATCAAAAAGCACTAAAATTCATACCGACTTTCAATTTGTCCAAGTATTATAATTCAGTTTATAGTTTTAAACAAAATTTTAGATAGTAAACAGTAAATATCTATTGCTCTTTTTTGCAACAGCTCTCAATATGAGTTGCTTAAGAAACACTTTAACAGAAACAGCAATTTAAAGAGCTATATAAAAAATCATATACTTTTGTCCCCAAAATGGAAAATATATTCTCTGCTTCATTATGTGTTTTTTGAGGATAAGAATGATTGCCAATCATTTGTTTTTCAGATATTCGGGACAGTGGGGGTCCCAAACCAGTGATGGTGTATATCCATGGTGGCTCATATATGGAAGGTACTGGAAATTTATATGATGGGAGTGTCTTGGCAAGTTATGGCAATGTGATCGTCATCACAGTCAACTATCGACTGGGGGTACTTGGTAAGAAGTCTCTTTTTTTTCACCATTAATCCATGAAATATGTGATAGTTTTGTTTTGACTCGTTTTGTTTTGCTTTGCTTTGTTTTGCCCATTGTTCTACGCTTGTTGACTTTGTTTGAATCCAATTTTTTGATATTTTCAATACTATATACGTTCACAAATTACTAGACGAAAGACAGCTAGGGTTGATTTTAAGATTTAAAAGTAAAGGTAATAAAATTATTCACATTGTTGAGGAATGTTCTTTCTGGTTTGGCTTTATAGAACTGTAAAAGGCAACAATGGCAGGGCCTTTCTAAAGAAGAATTAGTCCCTGGACACAGTTTTCCTTCTTCTACTTTTCTTTTTTACAATGCTATAAAATTCTCTGAGGTTTGTCATGAGCTTAGAAACAAGTTTTCATTCTCTTCAAGAATATGTGTGTGGACTGGCTTTGTGAAATGATTATTTGCCAGGGTAGTGTATGTTTGGGTTTCTTTTTAATCTGTCAGATAATAATTAGAAATATTGTGTCTAAATGTATTTTGGTGGAATTATTTGACTTGGAAAACATACATTGATTTCATAAAGTAAAAAAGAATTTAATTCAATAATGCATATACACATATAACAAAATCAAAATGGAGATACTTAGTTTTGAAAACTATGCAGAGAAATTATTTGCAAAGTAACATTGTTTTATGAAATAATCAATTTTAAAAGACAAACTTGGTATTCTACTTATATGAATTTAATTTTTTAATAGCATCATAATTGGGGGACTATAATTACTATATCATTGAATAAAACACCTTTATCTGTACTATTTTAGTATTTACTATGAGAGTACAATTATTTCAAAAGATTTTATTTTTTTAATCTTTGTTGATCTCAAAGTCTTATCTAGTATGGTACACTTAAATAGGTATAATTTATAATGTTATTTGGACACAAAGAGGCACTTTCCTCTTTCATTCTTTACTTTAAAATATTTTTTAAAAATGATTTGAATTATATTCTCTTTTATAATTATTGTTAATATCAAATATTTTAGTCATTTAGAGATCAGTTTTTTCCTCTTCACTGTTATTATCCTTTTAACTCCTTTTATATAATCATAATCCTATGTTTATGCTAATTCAAAATATAAAAAAAAGAATAACTTTTGTCATTTAAGTTTGTATGTCTTGAGGAAGGAGATATTTTAGCAATGCAAACTTGAAAT
Organism: Pteropus medius; assembly: GCF_902729225.1. Lineage (NCBI taxonomy): Eukaryota > Metazoa > Chordata > Mammalia > Chiroptera > Pteropodidae > Pteropus > Pteropus medius. The sequence continues at coordinate 3,328,752 of NW_024342473.1, forward strand.
CTTTATCTTTTTCTGGTTTGCTATTTTAAATTTGTAATATGGTAGATAATATAATAGATATACTGTATGAATGTAGGTATAAAATATTTCGGTAGTTTTCTTCGAGTACACATTACTTTCTCTATATTGTCTAATCATGCTTTGCTTCAGATGTTCTTGTAATTTCACTGCACAGGGTTTAATGTCTTTTCACCAGTGACTACTTTGTATATTACAAGATGTATAAAGAGATGGTCATATTAATTCTTAAATATTTTAATATTGTCATTTGTTTCTTATGGAACATTTTAATGTGAGGATCTTGAATATCTCTACTGCATTTAATTTTAATTATAGTTTTGTTTATACCTCAGTTTTTATTATTGTTCTCATATTTTCCTGAATTTCTCAAGTCGAAAATCCTGTTGCCAATTTCTTGACTGAAAATATAAAATGAAATTCCAAATTGTGGTAACGATGTTCTCAAGGGCTTGAATGTCCACTCAAGTCACACACGCACATGCACATGCACTTAAATTCTTTTGTCGTCCCTTACATTGCCTCATTATGTTATTGGTTGAACTCACATAAAGATTCTATAAAATGAACTGTGTTATGTTAATATAAGTTTTGCCCATTTTTTTTATGTGTTCAGAACAGATGAAGACCTGATTGTAATCCAATCTGAATTCTATATTCATGACTATATCCTGTCTCTGAATGATTGTATTGCAGGACAACAGATTAACCAGATAAAAAAATGAAGAATTCAATCACTTGTTTGGTCTGTAAAATGGCAAGCAGTGTTGGTGTTGATGGATGATTTTCCCAGTGTCAAATATTTATTCTGGCTCTATTGCAGTCTAAGATTTAACCTTTAGCTAGTTCCTTTGTTTCTGTTAAATGCATCATACACTAATAATCAGCACTAGGGATAAGCTGTCCTTTATAGACCTCCTCTCAACATGGTAAAGTACAAAACTCTTTTAGTGATACACTTGTAGGAGCATCCTGGAACATTTGTTCTAGAATAGAAATATTCTGGTCACTTTCTCCCTAAAATATGTTTTGGGCCTCATGAAAATCTATTTAAATGAATTAATTCATGAAAAATAAATTATTAGAACATTTGTTTCAACACATTTTGCATATGTGGTTTACCACAACCAGATCAGCAGCTCTTCTGACAGAAGTACTACAACAGACTGTAGATTTATGTAATTATCATTAATGATTTGCCTAACAATAACAAGGTAAGCTAAGGTTTCTTGGATATGGGATTCAAAAGTGTTGCTGTTTAGTCTGCACTTGGGAGAATGTTGGAAATCAGCTCAAAAATAAGAGTTGATCTCATATCAGAGAAAATCCTGAGCTGTGTTTTGATTTGGATGTTTCGGTGTGAAGTAAATGAATTTGAGGGTCCAGTGTACAAACTAGCTAATTATAATACTGCTGCTCTCAGATGATTGACAGAAAAATCAGGACGTCTGAAGCAGGCAATGTAATTAGTGTTGATTTGAATTTGCCTTCCCAGAGGAGAACTATTACAAGTTTTTTTTCTTTGTTTGTTTTAGCAATAAATAAAAATGTGATAATGTTTCAGTCATAAAATTCATATAGCTATCTACCAGCCAAGGTTCCAGTTTAAAGCATTTCACATTTAGAAAAATATTTTGTTTATTGCAAAGAGGAAGTAGCTTAAAAACTAAAAATACCTCCAATGCTAGCTCTGAGGAAGCTAGGAACAGGTTGGAGTTAGTTCCTCAACCAAGACTCTTTTGTGGTTTCCTTTGGAGTGGTAAACATAGGCTGTCACTATTATTGGATGAGAAATGTTATTGATATTGATAAGAAAAACTGCCAATAAGGTTGAGAAAAACATCAGGGGGCTACAGGGCTCTGTATGCTAACCTCAGTTCCTCAGTTTCATTTTACAGCTCTCTGTAACCTCTTGTTCGGTCTCACACTTCTAGTGACCATTTAGACTTTCTTTTACTTTTGATTACATACATTCTCTGTCCTCAGCCAGTATTAATTCTTCGCCTTCTCTTATTTAGTATATTGTTACATAGTTCTTTAAAATATATTAAATAAATAAATGTTAATAGAGTTATATTTTATTGTTCTAATTCATAGTTAATGAAAATTATCATATTGGAAACTTACGAAGAAATGTTTTGATTATGTTTTCTTAAAAGAAGAAAATAATATTAAATATTATGATTGTAAATAAGATAAATATGTACTCATGGACAAGAATTGTAAAAGAATATGAAATAACTTGTTCACTATTAAGATGAGATATTGTGCAATAAATGTTTTTGAAGATAGAAACAATCTAAATGATATATTTGCAAATCCCCAGAATAAAAAATATACATAACTAATTTAGTGTTAAAAATATGTTTTAACTACCTCTCTTAATTTAGAATAAATTCATGTTATTTTTAGAGAAAAAAAGGAAGTTTTTATACCACTGTTGGGATCTCATTTAGGCAAACAAGATTTTTATTTGATGGAAATTTAATGTTACTTAAACCTTGATATGAATATTTTAGGAGCAATTATATGTATAATTTAATAATGCTTCAGTTTTAATCAGACAAATAAATATAACTTTGGTATGGTCAGTGATCAAACATGTAACATTTGTTTCTAGCAATATCTCCAATGAGGGATAAAAATTAAGAACAATATAGTCTTTATCTTGATAGAGTTTTCATTCTAATTAAAGGGAGAAATAAATACTGTTGAGAATAATAATGATATTCTACTTTATATTTTATAATAATTTGAGTTTATTAATTGATTTATGTGTATATAGTCACTTGGTATATAAAAATAAAAATCAGAACAACAAGAAAGGAAGCATAGAATATCAGATGAATCAATACAGATGCAGTGATTGGGATTTATATTTGAATCTGAGCAGCCTAGCAGCAAGAAGTTTGAGTAAAGTCTAGGTAATGCTCATAACTTAAAAAGAAAATCATATTAATTCCTGAAGTGAAAGAATGTTTTGTCATTCTTTTTTTTGCAATTGATTTTGTTTTTTGTTCTAAATCCTAAAACAAACAAACAAATAAGAAAACTCAATGCCACCTCATATTTGAGAGTAATATATAATCAGATATTAAATTTTATAAGATTATAATTCAAATGTGTTCTTGGAATGTAGGAGAGGGAGTTAGTTCATACTTGAAGAGTTAAAACTGTCTCCATAGAATTGGTTTTATTTGAGCAAGACCAAGAAGAGTGGATTATCACTGGGATTAACTGAAGGAAAAAGAGGACATTCTTTCTCTTTTTATTTATTCATACTCTTTCTTCTTCAAAAAAAGTAGAGATAATTTGTGACATGAGTATGCATAAATAGGTTGCTAAAATCATATTGAATAATTACACATATATTGTAGAGAAAAGATACAAAACCTTAGGCATTTACTATCTACTGAAATTGAACAGAAGTTTTATATCTCGCTCTCCTAGAAGCAACATAAGAAGGGTAATGAACTGCATTTTATAATTGTTATTATCAGCTAAGGGAAACACACGTATTAATCAGAAAAAAATTATACAGTTTTTTTCTCACACTACAAGTTTTTCTATACTACTAAGTTTATTCTGTACTACAAAGAAATGTTTCATATGAGTTGTTTTTATTTGGAACCCTAAACCATATAGGAAATGTGTGATAATGTTTGTCGTTAGAAGTTGTAGAAATATTCACAATGTATGATTATTTATATAAAACCTCTGTAAGGGCCAAAGAAATAATAATAGAGGGCCACGCTTTCTATAATGTTTCAGCAAAGAACTAACCAAATGCAATTCAGGTAAGATATTTGGTCATTTCACTTATAATAGGATAAAGCTAAAAACCAATTTAGAGCAATGAATGGTTAACTTGGTCCATAGATTTCTTCTTTCAAATATCAGTTGTATCAACTGGGTTTTAATAAGGGCTGGGCAGTAATCAATTTTATATTGAGTGCTAAAATGAGCTCCTGGAGTAGAGACATTGTTTGTCCTTTTTAAAAAGAAACTTTAGATAGATAAAGTGCAAAGTAGACTGTTTACTGTTTTTATTCTACTTACTACTTCCAAATGATTTTAGATAGCCTTCAATAAAAGCAATTGTTTAGTTATGCCAAAAACTTATAAATAATTTGAAAGCAATCGTGTTAATTAGTGTGAATATTAGTTAGAAGAAGTCAGTTTTTTAAAAAGTGTGTTTTAGGTACAGTCATGAAGGGTCATTTATTAATTTATTTATTCAGCCATTCGTTTAATATAAATTAAGCGATATTATGCATCAGGCATTCTGCTAGTTATTGAGGATACTGTGAAAAACAAGATAGATGTGATCTCTACTATTCAGATTACCAGCAATCAGGAGAGATAAAAAATGAATAAATATACAAATGATGTATTTTACATAGATAACGATTTAGTGCAAAGTTGACTTTCTTTACAATCGCCTATATGATAAGTGCTAGAGAAATGACAAGTGCAATGAGAAAGGAGCTAACCTATTCTAGACGCTCAGAAAAGAGGAGGTGGCATTCAAATTCCCATTTCTTATACTCTACTGAAAAAGCCTTGACAAGATTCTCAAGAAACTCCAGATTGTTCTTTCCATTGGTTACTTCTCTTTTCTTATCATGCATGAGACCATAGCACAGGACACAGGTAACTTGTCCCTTCTTTTAATGCTTGTTTCTTGGCATCACCCCAGGATTTCCTTCTCCCTCACTGTCTGTTCCTTCTCAGCCTCCTTTGCTAGCTCCCTATATTACACTGATCTTTAAATGCTGAAGTGAAATTGAGCATAATTTTTGGGTTGCTTCCCTTTTTTCTCTATAATGTTTCCCTTGGGACTTCATACATGGTTCTAGATATCAGCTCTATGGAAGTGACTTCTAAAACTGCATCATCTGGACTGAATATTCCTCAGAACTTCAGATTCATGTGTTTCTACCGTTGATGTCTAACGAGTAACTCAGATTTAATAGCTAAAATATGTAGATTTTCTCAGGTCTGAGTACTTCATTTTCTTCCATACCTTTGTTATAATAATTACAAGAATAGCAATAATAATAATAGCAATGTTCATTGAGGATTTACTATGTTTCAAAAGCTGTTTTAAGCAGTTTACATTAATTACATTATTAAATTCCCACAGTAACCTTATGAGGTAGGATTGTTATTTTTCCAGTTTCACAAATTCAGAAACAAGTGAGAAGTCAGACTAAGTAATTTATTCAGTCACACAAGTCAAACAGCATTAAGTGGTAGAGCCAGGATCTAACCCAAGCGGTCTTGTCTTCAACAGGACACTATACTGATGGCACTGCTATCCATTTCTATGATCAAGCAACTGCCATCCATCTGGATGATCAAGGAAAAACACTATAGATTCTCCTTCACTTGACTCTTCTTTATGCTTAACATCCAGTTGATCAGCTTCTCTTGCTGAGTTGTTTCAACATACATCCCAGATCTGTCTCCTTTTTCCCCATTTACCCCTTTACCAAACTAAGTCAAGTCTCCTTGAACTTCTTATATTATTTTCCTTTTTCACTTTTATTCTTTTCCTATACATAATCAATTTTCTACACAGCAAAATCAGATTATCTTTTTAAAACATAAATTTTACCAGCTCACTTTTCTGCTTCATACTATCCAGTGGCTATCCATTATTCACTTAGAATAAAATTCAAACTCCTTCTCTGCCCTGACAAAACCCTGCATAAGTCTGTATCCATATCCCTTAGAACCTGTGCTTCGTGTATCTTCTTTTCTTCCCTGTTCCAGCCATCTTTTGTTCTTCACATACACCAAACTCATTTTCATTTTAGAGATTTTATAGTTTCTGTTCCCTCTGTCCCAGATCTTTGTGAGACTATTTTCTATTCTTCTGATCTTGGTATGAATGTCTTCTCAGAGACCATCTGTGTTTATCAACTCTAAAAAGAGCTACCGCCTCACAAGTCATCTACTTTTAAAAATTCTTTGTATTCCATTGATCATACCCATTTTTCCTACTTACAGTTGAATTTTTTTTTTTAATTACTGTCTAGCTCTCCAAAGCTTAAAATAGTCCCTGGCACATGGTATTTGTTCAGAAAATATATGTCGAATGAATTTAAAGTTATCTGAAGAGTCCATCGGTGTTGATCCGATGTGGTCATAGAGTGGAGGGTGAGGCTAAGTTTCAGGCAAAGAGGGAAGTCTAGGTGAAAGCCAGAGGGAGAGCGAAGGCTGGCATGTTAAAAGAGCTGAGCAAACCCAGTTGGACACCTTGAGTAAGAGGCGAGCAGTGTCAAATTAAGTTGAAAACAGGCAGCAAGCCATGCAGCATGTTTTTAAAGATTTAGGATTTCTAAGAACAATGAGAAACAATGATAGAACATTAAGCAGATAAGTGACATGATTAGATTTGCATTTTAAAAAGTGTTCTGAGTAGTCCTAGACCTTGATCAAAGCTGACATTCTACTATGAATACAAAAAACATGGCTTGTGCCTCATTAAAATGAGATGCATGGTAAGTCAGTGAATGAAACTGATATTTTGCTCATAGAGGACTGAGGCACCGGCTCAACCTCTGCTGACTCCGATGAGTGTGATATCTGTCTTTATACAAAGAGCAACAGAGATTTTGCCGATTTTTCCACCTTTTTAAAAATTTTTATAATGGAATAAATCAAACCAGAATTATGGAGACCTCTTGAATTCCTGCTTTGAAGGAGTGTGAATCAATATGATTAGTACCAATCCAGAGTTTGGCGAATATAAGAGATTGTAATAAATTACTGTATTATGATGCCATCTTATTGTTCTTTCTGTTATTAATATGGCCTCGGTTAAGCTCTTAGTTGTCCTAAAAAGGAGAAAATTTTTTATTAGTTCTGGGAAAAAGCTGATAGTATGTGGTTTATTTTCTTGAGACATTAAGATCAATGATTTGAAATAGGACCTTAGAACATGGAATAAAAATTTCACTCATTCCTGGCCAAGTTGTTCTTCTGGGTACAGAATTGAGCAACTATTTCCAGGTACTCAAAGGACTTCAATAAGCAAACCATAAGCAAAAAGTTACTTGGTTTCCTTTTCATGGAAGTCATTATGATCATTTAGGCATTCATTTATTTATTCATTAATTCCATAAGCATTTGCTAAGTGTCCACTATAGGCTCCTGGTAAGTTGAGGGTCTGTGTTCAGTGTTACAAAAATATCAGTCTTTTCTTTCTGTACCTCACAGTGAGTAAGGAGGATTGACATTCAACAAAGAAACAAAACTATTAACTCAAATTTTGCTAAGTTGTGTTTTCAGAAAGAACAGGGTGTTAAGAAAAACAATTATTTGTGGAGGTGAAATATAGACTGAGGTCTTCAGGCCAGGCTTCTTCGTACCTCTCATGCTAGCACAGCTGTGGTTTGGAAGTTTTGTTTGTTTGTTTGTTTCCTATGCATTTGCAGAACTAAATATTAAATGATAGATAAAATATTTTGAAATAATTTAAAAAGATGTAAGATAATTAGAAGCAAAATAAGTCATTTAAATAAACAGCTTTGGTAAAAATGCAAAAATCCAAACAGACCACACACAAACAACTAGACCAACTTCTCTATTTGAATTAAATGAGCAAAATTAGTTTGTAATATACAAATACACAGGGAAAAGATCCCAGGGGAGTGACTAGCCCTAAGACTTGGATCTATAGGATGAGAGTATTTACCATAGGCCTTTTCAGAGACAGTTGAAGGTTTTCTCCCTCACCTGCCCTATAACCCTGAGAAAAAACATGCAATGTATAGTATTTTTTTTTAAATGGAGATAATGGGTCTTTTCTTCACCTCACGTCAATTTTTCACTTTGTTCTAAACTAACAGTGAGGGCTTGGATTTTGCTTTTTTAGGTTGGTTTGTTTTCTATGATTCTTTCCTTCCTCTGGTGAATCTTCAATAAGAAAACAAAGCGCTACTCCCACACCTTCCCGTGACCTAGTGCCATGATCCTTGATATTCCACCCACTTTTACTACTTTGCCTTAAAAATACTTTGCAATTTATTCTACCAGGACACCTTGTAATATCTTTCTTTTTCTACAGTCCTTCCTTGAACTACTTACTCCATAAACATTCGGATATTACTCCTTTTTCTTTGTCTTTATATTTTTAATTGGCACAGTTCAATTTTTTTTTGCAGTACCTTATATTTGTCTCCTTTCTATTCCTATTGTTCCTACCGACTCACCTTGGGTTGCCCGATCTTCCAGTTGACCCCTGAACCTCCAGACACTAACTTACATGCCAGATTGCATTAAACAAACCTTAAAAATACAACAGAATACCAGTTTCTTTAGTTTTCTTCTGCTCTACATCTCTAAATGTTTCTCGTCATCTCTGGAATGCATTCCAAATTTGTCCTGTTGCTCCTCTTCTTAGCAAAGTGTGTCTTCTTTTAGTTTTTGAAAGCCCCTGCCACTCAAGCCAGGCTAACCTCCTCACTGACTACCAGAATCTTTTCTAACTGCTTACTTGCCACGTATACTCTTCTTCCCCAATCCACATAGAGCTCAGCTGTCTCCTGACTTGTCTACAAAATTACCTCAGGCCAGCTTGATCTATCTCCTCTCAAGGCTTCCATAGCTTAGGGGGTCTAGCCTTCACTTTGCCATGTATAAAGCCAACTCCACTTGTTACGGTTGTGTTATTAACTGCTTAATATAGTAGATGCCTTGCCACCCAAACCAGAAAATAAAAACTGTGTCTTATCTGGTTTTCCAAGTTCCTCAAGGCTGACAGAGTGCTCTACATATGAAATTCAAAAGTCATCAATAAGCATACACATTAACTTTCTTTGTCCTCTTCTCTGGATATGATATTAATGTCTTAGGATATAGGGTAGGTAGAAAGAGTGGCTGGTAATAGAGGGAATGGGTAGTAAAGAGTACTAACCATGTGCATGCCAGGCCTCATGTATAGTCCCACATATGAAGTGAGGTCTTACTGATAAAAGCAATACTTTGTCTCTGGTGGCAGTCAAGAAAAGTCCATGGATCCTCTGGAGAAATGCCCGATATGCTGGAACTATAACACACGAAAGCTACAATTAATTTTAAATGGATTAGTGATTTCTGCGTTTACCATGCATTTAATATTTGCATTATTTTCTTTCCTGCTTAGCATGTGACTGAAAAGACTGATAATCATGAACATTAGATAAACATGAAAATATTGTTGAAACACCTCTCTTTGAATTGAAATATATATAATATTGCAGAAAAGATAGCTTATATATATGTATATGTATATATATGTATATGTATATATGTATATGTATATGTATGTATATGTATATATATGTATGTATATGTGTGTATATGTGTATGTATGCACATGTGTATACATACATATACATATATGTATATACGTATATACACATATACATATATGTATACATACATATGCATATATATACATATACATATACATACATATATATATATATAACAGGCTCTGAATTCTTTAAGCTTCTGAGTTTAGCTTAAGGCTTTTCTTTTGTAAAGCCAAGGGGGAAATACAGATTCTTCCATTTTAACATAAATAAAAAGATTGCTTTACTAGATGGTGGTTTTTTCTTGAAAATAACACAATTTTATCTCTTTAAAGTCAATAAGAAATTTATTTTTCAGAGTGTATATTTGACTTTTTTGTTTTAGAGCCAATCTTTTTACCCTTTCATTTTCTAGAAAGTATTTATGACAGCTTACATGAGTATACACAATAAAATTATATTCAGTATACACAATAAAATTATATTCAGATATAAGTAATCAGGGCTAGAGAAGACCCAGGAAGGCAAAAAAAAAAAAAAATTTTTTTTTGAAAAGGTTTCAATGCTGACTTGGGCTCTGAGATTGAAACTACCAAGTTTTACTTATTTCTTAATATCAGAAGGGCTGTGAAACATGACAAGTCTTCAGAGAAATTAAAGGTATTCTAGGCATTAATTTTTTCAAAAGAAGTTTCTCATGTGGGATTTCATGTTCAGGGGGCAATTATAGAATTCTGTGGTGAAATGCTTTACAAAAGAAACAGGGAAAATCCTGTCATTCAAACTTATTCATGCCCCATATTATGATGTGCTCTATTTACCTGCAATCATCTATTCCATGGGTTTCCTTTTCTGTACCTGTTACTGGAGTTCAGGAAGAGGGATCTTCCAGACACAGAGCAGGTGGGGGCAAGGATGATTAAAAATAAAACAATGGAGAGAGATGGATTTCTATGCTATGTGTGTATTCTATAGGTGAATTTTCTAATTCGACATTTCTTTGTATGAGAAAACTACTGATTATTTACTTTGTTCACTCACTAGTGCAGGTAGACTGAGTCAGTGGGTTTGGAGAAAAAAGAGCTTCTCTGTGGCTGGCCCAGTTCATCTGCTATCTTTAAGAGGAAGGAATTACTTACTTAGGTTTCTTTTTTTATAATGGTATCATATAATCAATAACCCAAATTTGTTGTTTCCTATCGTTTTCTTAAAAAGATCAGCTTGCTATGTTATCCTTCTTTTTCACATCCTTTGTTTTTGGACCAGACTTTATATAGAAGTAAAAAAAGCCTTCTATTTTTCTGAAATAGAATTAAATTTGAGTAATTACAATTTAATGTCATGTCAGTTAACTGGATACAGCTTTTCTGTATAATTCAGATGATATATAGTAGTTGCATAGAGCTCAATAAATCCCAATTAAAGATATCTTCACATTATTTCAAAATTTTATGCATAAGTACACATTTTATATGTTAGAAAAATTGATCTATTATTCTCGTCTTAAATCTTGCAAAAGTTATAGACCTATTCTCTTAAATTCTCCTTTTATAGATCTCCCTATCCACCACTTACTGCTTCTGGACCAGATGTCTAATAGAAATATAATGTAATACACATATGTAACTGTAAATTATGTAGTAACCACACTGATAAAAGTCAAAACAAATAGGCAAAATTAATTTTAAAAATTTTATTTTATTCAACCAAATATTTTATTCAACCAAAATATTATCATTTCTAGATGAAATCAACATGAAATTATTAGTGGGACATTTTATATCTTTTTACATTGAAGTATGGTATATATTTTTATACTTACAGAACATCTCAATTCAGATGCTGTATTTCCAACAGCTAATGTAAAATATATTCTTACCAAAAAAAAAATACAGTTGTGTTTAACAGAAAAGTGTTTGATACTGCCTCAGTTTAAAATTTTAAATCAACTAAAATTTTATAAAATAAAAAATGTAATTCTTTTGTAGTACAAGTTTTAAGTGCTTAAAACATAAAAGTGCCACATTTAAGGAGCATTGTTAATCCTAGTATATTTAAATCCACTAGTCTTTTTGATAATTCTGAAGGCTGAATCTTGTCAGGATTAAATTGTCATGATTTATACTTTGGAAGATAGTTAGCTACAAGGTCACTCTTAACAGAAAATAAACAAACAAACAAAAAACTGTCAGCTTTGTCATTTTTGTATTTTATTAGTACTTGTAACATCTTTCATCTGTGATTTATTTGTAGGAATCCTTTGAAGCCAATTACCTCCTGTGAATGCTAGTTTTCTTAAAATTAGATGACATAAACGATAATAAATCCACCTAACTGGGCTCATGCAATCACATAGTATGCCTTAAAGCAATGAAGTTATCAAAGGTATAACAGGCTGTTAGGCAAGGTCCTCCCTGCCCTCAGGAGTCTTCGTGAACTGCATATGATATCTATATATGACATGTGTACTTAAATGGCATGATTGATTTACATATCCAGGGAAGGCTTCGGTGTCATTCTATCTATTAGAAAAGTTAGATTTCTTTTTTCTATTATGAAAGATAAATATAAACATATGTTTGCTATTTTCTCCCCACATATTTTTAGATCACATTGTGATTCCCTTGTATAAGCACTTACCATTATGAAGACTACTGATCTAAGTTAAAATGTTCATTATTATCAGGAGTATCATTCGGTGACATTATTTATGTATTGATACTATGTTTGAAGACCTTTCTCTTAATTGACCATTGAGAACAGTTTTAATATATCTAAAATAAGTAACTAGAAATACCTTTAACTAACAACCTTCATGATATTCTTAAAGTAGACTGGAATCTTTATATGGGTTCTTTCAGCTTTGTGAGTATATAAAAATTCCATCCAACAATCTGGAAGCCTTAAAGTGGGCCAAATTGCCACTTAGGCCTCCTCAAACTGTGCTCAAGAGAAGAGCACAGAAAACTGTGCCAAAGAACAAATGCAAGAGTGGAGGAATTAAGATCTCTATTTTAAAAATATTCCTCATTTTCAATTACTTCATAAGAATTCAAATTATACTTTATTACATTTCAGACTGTGATATTCAGCTGAAAGAAAAAGTTTTTAGCAAAAACATTTTTTAAGAGATGTTTTAAAATGTTGATAGTATGGTTAATTTGCTCAGTCTTGTTATATTTGTAGTGGCTAATATAAGTAAAAATGTATTCTGTTATTTAAAGTTTTCCCTTTTATTCTATTTTCCCAAAAATATAAGGCCTTTTATTAGTCAAAAATAAATTAGTGTTTACACCCTGCTCTCTAAAGCTCAAGAACTTCCCAGACAAGTAGTTGGTTGCTCATCTCTATTCAACATGACTTTATTTACATGTTGCTTGATGCGCTCTTTTTCACTAATGAGAAATAGATCTAAGAGGATTAGATGTAAGGAATGCTAAATTGAAATCCCATACTCCTCACTTTGAATTTTTATTTCATATCCTATACTGTTTGAGGTTTCCCAGGTGAAATATTAGTAATCGACTGTAAGAAAGGTTCTCTGTAATAGTTATGAGAGCTTAATCTAAACAGAGATTTTAGTTTTTAAATTTGTCTTGTGGTAGAGCAAGACGCAGTGCATATGAGCTAGGGCTCTGATGGAAACAGTCTGACTTAAAGTGAATATTTTTCCTGAGGCATGGGAAGATCACAGATTTGCACACAGTCTTTGCATTGCCTCAGTTCAAAGTTACTGTTGGCATTGGCCAGAACAAGTGATATGTCTCCGCCTAACTGCGTGAGGGCTGGTAAATATAGGGAAGCATACAATATGTCATGAGAATTACTGCTTCAGCCATGATGCTTAGTTATTTAAGGTAACACAAACTTTCTTTGTCTGATTGCTCAGAGATTCACTCTGAGATTCCACCTAAATATATTTTCTTTTAAAATTTCTAGTTACAATGACTCGAAAGTAAGAGCTTCTGGTGAGGATGTTTATGATGATTCATTCATTTGAAAACAATTACTAAATAGTTAATTTATTCTAGGCTCGATATTGTTGGGGATAAAAAGAGGAGTGAGACATAGTCTTACTGTTTCCTAGAAGCTTACTAATTTGTGTAAAAGACACATAAACTTATCAATATTAATGGTAAATGAATTCTCTCATTTATTTGACAGGTATTTGTTCATAGCCTATTAGGTACCAGGTCCTATTATATGTATCAGGACAAAGTTTCTGGTTCATAGTGATTATATTCTAGATGGGAGTAAGGAAATGTGTATAGGAAATAAACAAACAAAACGTCACATCACAGAGTGATAAGTACGTTAGGGAAAATTAAACATTATGATGCCCAAAGATGAAGCAGGAAACCTACTTTAGATTAGGTGATCAGAAAAGGCGCCATAAATGCTGAGACCTGAGGAGCCAGCCATACCAAGATATAGTGACGCAGCATTCTAGGGGAAAAGACCAGAAAGGACCAAGTTTCTTATATTATAATTAGTTAGATTACAAAAGCAGACTAGTGACACTGGAGCATAATATATCAGCAGTAGAGTGATAGGCAATTAATTTGGAGATGGAGGCAAAATTCAGATTATATAAGGTTTATAGGCTGAGGAAGGATTCTAGTGAAGAGCTGTAAATATGCATAAGCTATTTATGGAGCCAAATTGGTTCTATTCTCTTAGAACAGGGCAGGGGGTCCATGAGAAAAATGTTTGGGAGAGCGGATGCCTGAGCAGGATTTTAAAGAGTGAATATGAGTCAGCTGGCCCAGTAGAGTTGAGGGTCAGCACGTGCAGGGAACATTAAGCTGTACATTATTATTAGAGCTGAAAATGAGAGAAAGGGAACAGTAAAGTAAAACAATAAAGTAATGTCTTACTGTGCCAAGAATTTGGAGACATGGACAGTAAAGGACAGCACTTTAAAAGACCCCCCTCTTATTTTTGTGAGCCCCATAAAAATGTCAAATAAACAAAATTGTATCATTTTCCCCATTAATATGTGACTTGCCTAAAGAAATTAAAGGATGTTCTTATAATTTTTATAATCTCGAGTTTGCTAAAATTATTTTATTCTTATGATGAAAACTTATTCATTATATGTACATGTAATGGTGTGATTTGAGTTACTGTCATATTATATAGACATTCGTTGAAACATTTACTAATTTTGACACTGCTGATTTTTTTTTTGAAATGTGAATACTGACATGTTTTTTAAAAGTTAAATTTTGTAGGCCCTTTAAAAGCTTATGAGATATTTAAAAAACAAGGCTCAGGGTATAAATCCAGAAATGGGGGAGGATCTCTTCAAACATGATTAAGACAGGTGATTCCCAGGTAGTACGAATCCTTCAACATTTATCCAAGTAATAGTCACAGAATATTCTATCTTTCTAGTAGCCATTTTAGGTACTGTTTCAGAAGCAAACAAAAGAGACAAAATTCTATTCCCTGTTGTGCCTCATTCTAGTGAGAAGAGAAAGACAATAAACAAGATAAATAAGTAAAATATAGGGTATATTAAATAGTGATAGTTGTTGAGGAAAAATATACATCACAAAAGGTAGATAGAATATTTGAAAAAGGCGTGGTGAATTTTGATAGGGTATTCAGAGAAGGCTTTGAGCAAAAACCTGATTGAGATCACACCAATAGATATTAGGGAGAAGGATGTTCTAGGCTGAAGGAAAAACAAAAGCAAAAGAGCTGAGGGAAGGACTTGTATGTTCAAGAAACAACAGCTTGGCTTGCAGATGTGTTAGGTAGGTCCTGGAGAGTGGGATGGGGCAGACAATGTAGAGCTGCCCTTGGAAGGAACTTGGCTATTTTTTTCTTCTGAGTAATATGGAAAGGCATTGAAGAGTTTTCAACAATAATGCTATGACCTGAATTACTTTTTAACTGTCATCCTTTGGCTTCAGTGTTGAGAATAGAATGGAGGGAAACAAGAATGTAAACAGGGAGACCAAATAAAATATAATGGTGGCTTAGACTAGAGTGGCAAGTGTAAAGGTGGTGAGAAATTGCTTGATTTCTGGAGGTTTTGAAGATAGAACTAACAGGACTTGAGGGATGGATTAGAAGAGTCAAGGATAGTCCCAAGGTTTTTGTTCTTAGGCACTCCAGGAGGGAGCTTCCATATCCTGAGGAGAAGATGGCAGGAGGAACAATTTGCTGAAGAAAGGCAGGGGATCCGTTTTGGATATCAAGTTTGAAATGCCTATTAGGTATCAGAATGGAGCTTTATACTTGATAACTGGGTAAGTCTGGGATTCAGAAAAGAGATCTGGGCTACAGAGAAAATTTTGGAAAATTATTGGGTTTCCATAATCCAACTAATTATGACTTTCAGCATTTGGATTCCTTGGCACAGTTTACATGATTGGTTTTCTCAAATCCCTTTCATTCAGATTTCCATTTATTCTTCTGCCCTCTTGTATTATAACAGCCAACATTCAGCCCCTTCTTATTTAACACTTGTCCTTGAGCATAGTCATCTATCTAATGGTTTTAAATATCATCTGTGATGTTTTCTTCTTACCTACACTAAATAGCTAATTGATCCCAAGATGCACCATTGAGTGGTCATACTATTTTCCAGATGAGTTTTAGTAGGTTATAGAATTACTAGAGTATATAATAAATATATATTTATTTAAAAGTTCTTATAGTCAATCAATTTATCAGTATGTTTCCATGTGTTTAAATTGTTTACTTGGATTTATCTGCTCATATTAAAAAGATACCTATTTAATTTAGTAAGCTTTGCATACGGCTCAATCTATACTCATCAAAATTTATAATTCTCTAATTTCATAGATGAGTTAATAGAATTCCATTCAGCTCCCAGGCTGTCAGAACTTATGACATTCACGTGTATGTTTTGGTATGGTTTTAGCCAAGGGAAGTCATATATGCAGTGAAGCAGAGAAAGGAAAGAAGATTGCCATATTCGAATCTGTACCCTCAAAATGACAAAATGGGTCTATAGTAAATAACAGGTTAGTGCTTGGTATGCCTACAGTGTCAGTTGCAATACACAGCAGGCAAGTTATTTATGAAATAAGCTTCTTGAAAATATTTAGGTCTTATAATATGAATCTCATTTTATGTCCTTTTCAACAAAATAAATTGGCATTATCTATCTATTTAGAACACATAGTCACTTTATTGTTTTTTAAAATATGATGACACTGTATAGCTAAGAAATATTGAAGTACTCCAATCTAAGTAACGAACATAACATATATATTTTTAAAGTTTCTTTTGTGATATTTAGCTTTTTACACTTTAGGAAAA
This sequence comes from Pteropus medius, assembly GCF_902729225.1. NCBI lineage: Eukaryota > Metazoa > Chordata > Mammalia > Chiroptera > Pteropodidae > Pteropus > Pteropus medius. Next base: position 3,345,374 of record NW_024342473.1, read on the forward strand.
ATAATAAAATATAATTTTCTAGAATACAAAGCAGTCTATGCCCATATTGCTCATATACTATTTGCATTGTATAGAGATATAATACTGATGAATTAACTGTCATGCGCCTGTATTTGCTATAAACGTTGGTCAGTATAGTGAATGTTCTGAAGAGATTACATGAATAACAAGTCCATGTTTACCTTGTCCTCCTAACCAAGATCTTTATTTATTCTTCCTTTAAAATTTTAAATATAGTTGGTATACAATATTGTGTTTGGTTATATTAGTTTCAGGTGTACGATATAGAGATTGACATTTTTATACCTTACAATATGGACAACCCACTAATCCTAGTAATCATCTGTCACTGTAAGAACTTACCACAATATAATTGACTATCTTCCCCTTCACTGTTTTACCCACTGGAGTTCTACATGAGAATGGAAGTTCAGAACTTTCAAGGAGACTGGTACAGAGTAAGATCAATAAAGAATATACTTGACCACCAGCCTTCTATAATAAGCATAGACAGACCATTTCAACTTTGGTCTAGAGCTATAGTTCTCAACTTAGTCATCCCTAATATCCCCCTTTAAAAGCAATGGTTTGTAATCACATTAAATTATTCTAGAAAAAAATATGCTTAGTATTGTATTACCTACCTAAGCACATATATTGTTTAAATATATCAACCAAATGTTCTATCTGTAAAATAAAACAGAAGATAAAAGGAAAGTGACTTTGAAAGAAATATGTGTTTCAAAGGGCAAGTTTTGTATCAGCGCTGTGCTACAAGACATAGAGAAATAGTCAGATGCCTTCCTCTATATGTAGAAACACCATGAACACATAGCTACGAAGGCAGATTGAAGGACACTGATGTGTGACACTGGTGGATCAGACACTGCTAGTGGTATTGTTATTGGGTGATGTCATTTTCCAAACTAGTATAAAAGTCTTAATAAAGTTTCAAATAAAATAAAGTACCATGTTTGTACTTTGTACAAAGTGTCATAACTGTTGCTTTTAATTGTTATGAAGAAAACAGGACAATTTTTCATTTTGTATGACAGTCCCATGCATTGCACAGCTGTCTAACCTACTTTATATCAGTTAAAAATATACTTGCAAATTTGTTAAACCTTTAAATTGAGAACCCTCAATCTAGAACTTTTGGTGACTCATTATAAGTACTGGAGGGATGACATGGCCATACATCATTTATTATAATTAAACAGTGATACATACAGAACCTGGACAGAAATATTTTGGATTTCTCTTTCTTTTTGTTGTTCTTATTCACTTTAGAGGTTGAATAGCCAACCAATCATTAATTATTATTGTTTCTCATACAGCTTTGCCTATATTCTACTTCATTCTTTAAAAAAAGTGATTTATTCTGATCATGAAATCATTAAAATTCTCGTTTCTTCCAACACATATATTGCTTATTCAATTTATTTTTTCTTTTATATCTCATTAGATCATTACTACTAAATTTTCTACCACATAATAGTGCCACATTATGTGCTATTCATTAGTTATGTCAAGTCATATTTTTACCCTGCAAAAATAAATCTCTCAGTTTGCTAGGAAAGTGTTTTTAAACATTAAAAACAAAAAGACATGTTGAAATGCCTCCTTTTAAAGAACAGAAAGATTATTAAGATATAAAAGACTATGTTCATCATCAAAGCTAATATTTTCTTGAGTTATTAAATTTCGTTAGTTTAGTAAAGTCGGAAAAGTTAACTTCTAGCCCACATTAAAAATATATTGTTATAACTGTATTTTATTTAAAAAGTAATACATGTGTACAGTAAAAGTAATTAAATAAAAAAAGGTTAGAAAAGAGATAGAAAAGTGTTCCCTTTTACCCCATATTCATAGCCTTTATAGTCTTTTAAGTCTTATATAGGACTATACATTTTTTTATATAGTCAACTTTACATATTTTTACATAGTCGAATGTATATATTTTAAATGGCTTTAACATTTTATGCATTGCTTTATAAACCAAGTTTATATGGTCTTTTCAAATCAGTCTATTTTTTAATAATCGCATTATTTTTAAGGACTATTTTTCAATTAAACTTATAATTGTTCTAAGATTTACTTTTGCATGTAGGAAAAAAGATTTGTTTTGGCATATAGAAAATAAAAATCAAACTTTTCTCCTCAAAACCATGTTTTCTTCAAATGACAAACTCAATGTCATTTTTGATTTATATATATTTCTCACTAATTTAAAATGCTAACTTTTTATATTCTGAATTTATATTATATTTACATACACATTCATATTCTGGACTTTCTGTTTCATCTTGTAGTTTAGCTGTATGTATTTATATGCACATACCAAACTTATTTATGTAGCTTTATAATATCTTTTGTTGTTGGGCATGGGTAATTCCTTCCCTGTATTACTCTTTATTTTTCAGAAAAATTCTGACCTTCTCCATGTATTATTTTTTCTACGTGCATTTTTTGAAACAAATCTTTTAGTTATAAAATTTTATCATATAGTATTGGGATTTCATTACATATTTACTTAAGGAATAACATCTTTCACAGCAAATTATTCTATAGAAAACATAGTTTTCTATTCACTCAAATAAAGCTATTTGTTTAGTTAATTCTCATATTTACAAATGATCTGATACTTTTCTAAATTTTATAATAATAACAACAACAGCAACAACAACAACAACAACAACAATTACCACTTATAGAGCACTGTCTTTTCCAAATGCTATGTTACAAGTTTTACACATATTATCTCATTTAATTCTTGCACCATGTAATCATATAAGTGAGGAAATTGAACATCAGAGAAGTTAAGTAACTTACATATGTTTGCAGCTAGTTGGAGGCAGTACTGATTACAGAACCCAGATTGACATGAATTTAAAGTTCATACTCTCACTATATTTATCTCTATTTAATCACTCTGATTTATCAAGGGAAAAAAAGGCAAACAAAGTTTATCTACAAACTGAGCAGGAAAGTTAACAGAGATATCCTGTGGACTTCACATGATCAAAAGTGCATTGCTATGCTTTCCATTTCACCAGAAGTAAACTGGAATAAAGGTCATTCATTGTTTATAGAACAATGTGGGCTGTCTAATTCTGCCAGTGGATGCTTTGCTTACTGAAATTTTCTTATAACTAATAATCTTCCTAAATATATCACAAGAGAAAATATTTATTGATAATATGTAGAATTTTCCCCTACTACGTTTGTGTGTTTGTACCTTTGTAATTTTTCTCAAAGTTAGTAGTGATTCTTGTAGTTGACTCTAAATACTGTACATATTTTATTGGAAAACCAGTTTGAAAATGTTTCATGCATTTTCATACACTGTTATTGTGTCAGTGCATAGACAGACAAAAAGGAGAGGCTTCTCAATAAAAGATCTGTTTAATTTGCAATTGATAGTTGATAAAATTGCCTTTGTTAAAATACTCTTGGAGTCATAATTTAAATTTGTAACAAATTTAAGGCTCAGATGTTTTCTTTGGGAACTCATTTTATTGTCAATAATCTAAGTCAAAAAAATTTTTTTAAATAATCTAAGTCAATGGGCTATTTATTTTAATAGAGATGTAGTATATATTGAATAATACATGTTACTATATATAATATATATAGGTAATAGTGTATTTAATATTTTACACACACACCAATTCTCTCATCTATGCTTTTATATATTGCCAAGAAGATATAAAATAATATTTGGATTCAACAGATACATAAAACATAAAAGTTTTAAATATTGATTTAAACTCACAAATTACAATCCAAGAATACTAGCTGTTTCCTTCTGGGAGGGAAAGAAATGATCATGTGTTAAATCTTGAAAATGAAAAACTTAGGAGAACAAATATAGCTCAATACAACATATAATTTAATAGACTTAAGGAAGTTAGAAAAAATGTATTTACATATCACTTTGGCATTTATGAATTGTTTTCACAGTTCTTATCTCATTTGATCCTCACAACATCTCTGTAAAGTTGGCAAGGTAAGTGTTAATTCCATTTTGTATGCAGGACATCTGAGACTCAGTGATGTTAGCAACTCCACTAATAGTTGTTACATACCAGAGCTAGAACTTGCGACCAGGTATCCTCACTCAGGATAAAAATGTAACTTCAAAATGGTAAGATAAATCTATAACATAAATCTATACCATCATAACTATTGGAGATATTGAAGACACTAGAATTTTTTGGAGTACGGTCCTTTTTGATGCCTTATATATCAAGTCTAAATCATTAGGACAATTCTATAATGACTTAAGAGTCTTAAAACATTATTGGTAAGATATATACTGGCATTTTAAAGTGTTATTCATATTATGAAGTTGATTATTCTTTGGTGTTAGCACCATATTACTACTTCTGTTTCTATTATAACTAATTGTCATAGTAAAAATTGTAGTACTATGGATAAAAATAATAATGATTTATTGATTTATAGACTTTACATGCAAATCAGAAGATTTTATAAATTTAATTTTAAAGAGAAATGTGTAGGTTCCTGACAATATATTCTCACAAATTAAACAAGATAAACTTGCAGAAAAAATATCATTCTATGGAATTTTCTTTACAATTTATTCCAAGCAATTTAAATTTAATTTAATTTATATATCACATTTTAATGTGCTATTATGATTTATGAAAAAGTTCCTAAACTTCTGAGACTCAACTTCCATCTCCTCCATTATTGAGAAAGGAACGTTTTCAGTCCCCTATTACTATCCCTGAACCATAATTTTTCTAAATTCAGGCAGTGTGGTACAATCTCATTGGTGGCAGCAAAAGTATAGCATTTATATAACTTCAAATTATAATGAGCACTTCTGGTTTGGATGTTTTCTAAAGCTGACAAAATTTATAATACTCACATTGGAAATTACTTGCTAAATTGATCTAAAGTTCCCATATTGATCTACTGGGTAATGTGATATTCAATTTTGAAAAAAAAAAAAACTATAATGTGTATTATAAAAATCATCTAAAATATATCTACATAATAGGTGTTACTATCACCTTTGGAACTTTTGAACCCTTTCTATGTATTCACATAATGTACTAAATAATTTTAAAATTACATATTGAAGAAAAATCTTTTTTTCCTCCAAACAGTACATAAAAATAAGAAATAAGAAATTAGGAGTACTCGATCTGCATTCTTAGTTTACCTCCTTGAGGCTCATAGTATAGCTACTTTACTTTTTAAAGACAAAAAAGGAGTTTTTTTAAAGTTCTAAAAGCACATAAAATTAAGATACATTAGAGTAACATTTCTATTAATTTAAAAAGGTGTTTATATTTAAATATACTAATCATAGAAATTATAGAACAGAGGAAAATCTGCTTTAGGACAGTAAACATAGGCAAGTCTCCATTTTTTATGAGACAAGCTAAATGTTGAGCAAAAAAGGTAGACTGTCTGCTTCTCTGAATCTTAGCATGGAAATGCAAACTCAGTGACTTCTTGAACATTTAGATTCAAATTTCACTGTATAAAGTGTTGTACATTTGTATCCATATATTAAAGTGCTAATTAATTTTTTCTACTGCAGAGTAGAAATTTGTTATTTTTGATGGTTGCAAATCAAATCAGAAAAATATGAAAGAATAACTAACCAAAGTGTATGTGTGTAAGGTGAGTTTCTATGCAGAGAAGGGAGGTGAGAAAATGGTTGGTCACTGTATGCAATTCCAGATAATGTGTCAGTATTCCTGATCTGAAATGTTTATATAATTTCATAATTTTATTAGGTCAACTTGTATTTTTAAACATCTTTATTGATGTATAATTGATACTAAAAACTAAATATATGTAAAGTACATAATTTGATGAGTTAGGAAATCTGCATACCCATGAAACTACCACCATGATCAATGTAATAGACATATTCAACACCTCCAAAAGTTTCTTTATGTGCCTTTGTTATTATTGTTATTGTGTTTGTTTCATTTTGTGGTAAGAACACGTAATATGAGATCTAACCTCTTAACAAATGTTTAAGTGAATAATACAGCACCTCTGATATTAGACATTATACTATACCACAGATATCCAGAATTAACTCACCTTACATAACTAAAACTATAGCACTTGTAAAACAGCTCCCATTACCCTCTCCCAGTAGCCCCTGGTAACCACCATTCTATTCTCTGTTTCTATGAGTTTGACTATTTTAGATTCATCATATAAATGGAATCTTATAGTGTTTGTTCTATGATTGACTTATTTCACTAAGCATGATTTCCTCCCAATTCATCCATGTTGTCACAAATGGTAGGATTTCCTTTTTAAAGGCTGAATAATATTCCACTATATGTATTTCATTATACGTATTTTCTGTATTCATCTGTCTGTCGATGGACATTTAGTTTTGTTTTGTATAACGTGGCTATCATAAATAGTGCTGCAACAAAAACTCCTATTTTTTGAAATTTTACAAATGTCATACTTACACACATATTTTATAGTCTAACTTTGATTTTACAAAATGAGAAACAGTGCTACTCAGGTAAGTGATAGGAAATGATGGCATAATTGAGACTAGAACCAGATTTTTTTATTCTTTTGGCAAGTCTTGTTTCTTTACATAGTGCCTGTTAACCTGAGCATTTTACTTAGTGTGAACAGTTGAAATTGCATATCTCCTGGTCATCTTGTTATTTTGACAGGGAAAATTGAAAGACATATTTTGAAGGACATATATAAAAACAACATTTTATTTTTATCTGTTTTAACATTGGATTTGGCTAAGGGTATAGCCTTGTAAAACAGGTATAGCCCCGCAAAATTTGAATAATTTACATTTATCATATTTTGTATTACCAGTTGCAGTTTCCTGAACTATTTTATCTTGAAATTTAGCCTTTTTAGCCTTTATGTAGTGATTTGTTCACTTAATTTGGGTTACGACATTTATCAAGTGAAAATTTGCTTAGTAATTTTGTATACCTTTGAAAATTTAAGCTCTTTGTTTAGCTTAACAAAGCTAAACAAATGTTTAAGTGCATAATACACTTAATTTTTACCAACCCTAGTCTAAAAGTCAATTCCATTACACTCTATGTTTAATATGAACTGGGTATTTGTCTTTTTATTTAACGCTAGATTTCTAGCCTTAAATCCCTGCCTGTCACATGAGAGCCACTTAAGAAATATCTGTCAAATGAATGAACGATCCACTGCTGCTTTTCTATGAAACTTGTAAAAAAAAAAAATAAAGTGGCTAATTATGTTGATAGAGTTTCAGAATATTTCCAAGAACTTCTGAATTGCTTAGAGAGAGAAAAAAATTGGGGCTTATGATTGCTGAGGCAATGGATTCTATACTCATAGAGTGAAATTGTCTCTATGTTTGGAATCCTGAGAGTATGCGAATAAAAATATGATGTGCAAGCAGTCTAGTTTGACTGATGCTTCACATGAAAAGTCTTACTGTTATTGAACTATATTTTTTTCTTCTGCATATATTCATTCAGTTGAAGATGTTACAGTGTATAAATTATTTTTTATTGAGCGAACCATTTTTTCTTAGTTTAATTTTATATTATCAAGAACCAAATTTTGAAAAGAAAAATAGAACCCTCATAATGATATTTCTTTAACTCTTTGAATTGGATGATTACTTTTTAAAAAAAAATATAGATTAAACATAGATTTATCCAGTCAGTTATATTACCTTTGGTTAATATAAATAGGAAAAAATATTCATCAATCTTTGCTTAATACGTGATTTAAACTTAAATCATGTAAATCCATAGTCATTGCCCTATCATTGTTTTACTTTTTAAAAAGTTTCTAGTTAGTTTAGAATGTTTACATGAATATAAATTTGTCATATTGTTAAACAATGCATTTTTACCTAATGATGAGCTTAGTCAAGTCATCAGCTTGATGAGGCTCCAAAGACCCTCTGAAGGGCTTTAAAAATTAGCGTGCACTTTTTTTTTTTGTAGTAAGAACATTTAACATGATGCCTACCCTCTTAACAAATGTTTAAGGCTATGTAGATAATGCTTAAAACACCCCAAAATTAACATCGGTGAGGAAAAAGTTTATATGGGCTAACTAAAACCACTGTATCACATCAGGAAATGTGTTACTATGACTATAGCTAGTAGCTCTACTACTATTTTCCCCCACTTAATAGATAAAGCAACTGAGATGCAGAAAAAATGAGTAATTTGAAATATCACACTGTTGATAAATGATTGATGTGAACATTTGAACCCAGAGACAACTTGAGGCAGAGATTCAGCCTAACTACTATGCTGTTTTACAAATTAAAACCTTAGTTAGGGTATATCTTATGTTTAATTTGACAGACAAATTAAGATCAGAAATCTAGTGACAGTTTTGAGGCAGAACGATATTCTGTGATTAAGAAAATAATGGCGGATAATAACTAGGTACATAACGATGGCAGACTATACAGAGGATACATGTTACCTACACAGGAACAAAGGGGGATTGCATTAAAAACGTGAGCATGAAAAGAAGAAGGATTTGTTTTTGTTTGTGAGAGATATTAGAGGGCACTTCATGAATGGATGGAAGAAAGAGGAGTCAAAGATGAAACTATGTTTTTGATATGTCTTACCTAGTTTTTGATACTTGCAAACATGACTAACTTACTTGTACCGCCCCATTTCTTCTATCAGTCCTGCGGATATGTCGATGTCACCCCATTTTAAGAATTATAAAGATACAGATGATTTCACACTGTGAGCATAGAAACTACCAGCTTTATAATAATTATTCCTTACTTTTTCCAATGTTTAAGGAATTTTAAAGTTTTTGAAAATATTTCGGAACTTTACCAAATAATTATCTTTTTATCTATATTTACATCAAAACACAGAGAAGGTGTTTTAAAGAGAAATCAGAGTGGAAGAAAAGTGCTGTATTGATTTTGTTTTTATCTAGAATGTGTGGGTTTGTTTACAAGTTGGTGGGTATATTTAGAGGGGTGATCCTACAACTGTATCTATATTTATAGCTATATCTACATATTCTAAACCAAATACCAATCAGGTGTGACAATTTCATGGTAGTCCATAAAACTGATGTTGTGATGTTATAAGTAGATCATTATTGCTAGTTTATACATTTTCTCCAAATATAAAACATCTAGTATGACTTTGTGCTGTTTTTCCCAAACTAAGGCAGCTTTGGAAAAGTTTTCAATCTAACACCTGAAGTAGATGAAATTGGGAGAATTGTTTTGTCATTCACAAACTATATGGGATAGAGGATGAGTTTAGTCATTTCCATGTTTAGTGATTTATGCTCATAATGAGATAGTCAGGTGGACATGCCCAGATGAGCAACAAACACTGATCTGTAGTTCTGGAGGGAGCTGTTGGTTGGAGATGTACGTTCAGAAGGTATCTTTAGAGGACATAGCTGAAGTCTTGGGTGAAAATAAAAGTACTAAAAAGTACTAAAGGAGAAATATTGAGAACAAAATACACTGAAGGTGAAAACTTTGGAAAAGCCTATAGAAGTAGAAGAAATCACAGCAAAGAAGGATCAGCATAAGAAGAAATACAGGGCCAAAGGGAGAGCCAAGGGATGCAATAAGATAAAAAGGAGCGGTCGGTCCTCCAAGGAGGCAATGGAAAACACTGGTGGCTTGGGAGGTCATGGGTGCATTTGGGAACATAGATTTTATAGAGTGATAAGGCCAGAATTCAAATGGTAAACAATTAACGAACTTATGTTTAGTGAGGAAGAAAGACCAGCCATCGTAGAGTTCTCTATCAAGAAGATTGGTAGTAAGGGGGAATGAAACAGAGAGGGTGTTTCGAGAAATCAGAGTGGAAGAAAAGTGCTAATTTGGGTTTTATTTACTGGTGGGGTGTGTGAGTTCATTTGCATGAAGGTGGGTGTATTGGAGGGTGACCTTACTCACCCTTAAGGGAAATTAAAAAATGAAAACAAAAACAGTGACGAATGAGGGTTTAATAAGGGAATTCATAATTGATACAACAAGTTACTGAAACATGAGGGATAGACTGAGGTACTCAGGCTTGAATTCAGAATACATTTTCTTCACACTTAATGGCAGAGTAAGAAAAATTTTCAACTTGCTTGAAAAAAATCTGCTTATACGTTTAGATTTCTTGATTTAGATTGTAAGTATTAGAAAGAAGACAGTGAATGAAAATATTTTTAACTGTTTTATTATAGACATTTATTTAATAGAGTGAGCATAGTACTAGCCTTATTTTACATGATTATTCATCAACATTCTCATTCGTTTGACATTTATTTAGCCTGTAATAAGGTTTACCCACTATACCAGAAAAAAAAAAGACACAGTTGCTGAATTCAAAGAGTTTGGAACAATCAACGGTTATAATAAAGAAAAGATTCTGACTTAGGGATGAAAATATTATCTTAAATATGGGAAAATTCTTTGTACTGGTAAAATGCCATGCATTTAAGATGGTATCTCTAGGGAGGAAAGGAGTTTGTGGAAAAGACCACTGGATTATGTAAAAAGAGTTTGGCAGTAATCTTAAAAAATAGTGATTTCCATAAAATAGTATCTCACTCTTCATTTTGTTAGTTCCATGCTCCCACTATTCCTGCTGATGTTAGTTGAACTGATTCTAATATATTAGTAGGCTTATATGGCTACATGTGGAGGAACAAATATAATTTTAAGTAATCTCATAATGTGTACAATGAATCTGTGTCTTGGTGATCAAACCCTGCAATTTTATTACAGCATCAATACATAATAGGACATGCTTTATTGTACCTTCAATAATAGCTTCTGTGTGCTGTGAGGCATAAGGCCAAATTTCATCTACCTTTTTTATTTTACTATAGAACATCTAGGTTAATGATCTTCTATTAAACAAAAATCAAAAAGCACATCTGGAGTATATTAATGTTATAATGAGAAATGTCTATGGTTATATAGAACAAATCAATCTTTTCAAACATTTCTTTAGGATTCAGTAGTATTCACATTAGATAGATAGATGATAGATAGATAGATAGATAGATAGATAGATAGATAGATAGATAGATAGATAGATAGATAGATAGATGTTAGATAGACAAACAGATAAATTATTCGAGCAGCGACATAATAGGAAACATAGAAAATTAGAGCTGGTAGGGACTTAAATAGAAATTATCTAGTTCAGTTCCTTCTTTATAGGCCAAAAATTGCGGTGAGGTGAAATAAAAGTGAGAGGAAAAACCGGGACTTTCCTATTTTTTCATTAATTTTTAGTTCATAGTTTAGTTTTTAAAAAAGCTTTTTATATTACATTTTAATTTAAAAATTCTTGTTATCACAGCACTCAACACTTGGTCTTACACCCATCTGTTCATTCATCTATTTACACTCACTTCTATAATGGTAATTTTCTTGATGGGCTATGTTTTACTTATTTGTGTCTCTAGTACAACTCCTAGAACATAGTAGGTAGTCTGAAAAAATTAGTATGAATTACCCATCTATTCTAAATTCTAAATTTTCCACTTAAACATCTATCAACTGTTGCCAAATGAAGCCTCCTCGAACCTCTTCCCTCTGTTAAATTCTCTAGCCTACCAGGGTACACTCTTAGTAGATAACAACATGACCCAGGGCTCAGTGCTTTTGCATAAGATAAATGGATCCTGGTATTTCAGGGACATTTCTGAGGTGCACATGCCCAAGTATTTAGGTGGAGGTTAAAAAGGGATCTAAAGATTACCTGTAGCGCTTGGGATGAGAGAAAGTGGGAGGAGGATAGAATGGACCTAAGCCTAGGAATACTCATTAAGATCTCATCAAATTACAAGTTTTTTAATTCTCTTGATGCTATAACCAGGACTCTGACCTGGAGAGATGGGGAATTTGATTTCACTGTGTGCTAGCCCCTCCCATTTACACAAATGTCTTGAATTGAGCCATCAAGCGTCCTGACATTATGATATTTTACTTTACTGAGGAATAAATTAAATCGTGGGAAAATTTACTCAAGAGTAAAATGAAATACGTGTGCTCACAGAATTACACCAATCTGACACTCTACCTTCCACGTAATTAGGACCTCTGAACTCACATAGATAGTCCCTTGCTGTCTATGAGTTACTAAATTGAATGGAAGCTTTTCCTTTAATAACCATATGAATAGTGGACATTTTCCTTATGTCTAAAAGAATCAAGGAGCCACTCTAGTAAATATCTCCATTAAGTATAAATAGGTAAAAAAAAATTTAAAGCCTTTCATAATTATTTTTTTCTATTGTTCCATGAGTGCACAAGAAAGAAAAATGTTGAATTGCCCTTTAGGCTTAATAGTATTCCAAAGCAGTTGTCTTAAAAAGGTATATTAAAGGTGCCTCTCTTACATCTTCCTTTATCTGATTAGATGTTTAAAAAACAACATTTTGAAATGATGAACTTGCAAAAGACAGTTAAATATGCTCTTGCTTAAAAAAATACTGCTATGAGAAGGTTGTTTAAAAGATATCTTGGAATTGCATTCTGAGATGACAACTGATGAATGACTTTGTTTTGATCTTTTTTCTTTTTGGCCAGAAAGACTATTTATATATTACTGAGATCTCTAAATGCATTTTCCTCATATCTTAAAGATGGCAGGATTACTTACAAAATGCAAATTAAATACAAAGGGAAAACAGACATTTTGACCAAATCCTTAATTCTTCAAATATATGTTTCTCCCAATGACTACTACCAGCTATATTAGAAATGTTAGCTTTAAAGTGAGTGGTTTATTCCAATGAAAAGTTTAAAAAGTTGTATTGTTGTATTGTTTTAGGCACTCATAAAAATTTATATTCATTATAAAATTATAAGTATGTGGAGAAAAAGATAAAACTATTATATTATAAAATTCATTCAGCTTTATCTTTTTCAACCTATATCTCTGTAATTCAGCCTTGGCCACATGAGCATATTTTTAAAAATAACAAAGAAGTTAATCATATCAATTATTCCCTTTAAAAATAACTGTTATTTTCATTCAACCAATAAGTTAATAGGAGAAAAACTTACATTTAGTGCTATTATATAATTCAAGCATTTATTGAGGATTTGAAACAAGTTAGGTAAATATAATGTCAAAGCAAAAAATAAAGACATTTGATAAACAGAAGTTTTCTTCTCTTAAGAGACTCACAGTCTAATAATTAGTAACAAACAAGTACTTTCATGTCTCCCTGTACTGAACATTTATTTACTCTGTGCCAGCTCTATTGCTAATGGCAGAGCATGATTTCTCAACCAATATTACCTGGATTAAATTATAGATTCTACAATTACTAGCTGTGAGACCATGAGTATGTTGCTTAACTCCTCTTTCATTTTCTGTAAAATAGTAATAATTATGATCTAATGTACTTATAATTTAATACATTGATAAGGATAAAGAGTCTAAAAGAGTTTGGTACACAGTACATGTGAAATCAGTAATGACTATCTATAACTCAAATTTTCATTTCACAACTATGAGATACATATCATAATCTCTGACAGAGAATTTGAGAGAAGTCAGGTCAGTCTTCCAGGCTGTATTCTAGAGAGGGCAGAGCCATGAAGCAAATCCCGCATCAGCTCACCAGACTCCCAATGCCACTGGTCTTCACACTGGTTTTTAAATTAATTTTAACATTTAGAAATCTTTAAGTCCTTTGTCTCACAAGGCAGTAATAATATAAAACTATATCAATTTTTTTTGACAACAAATGTCATCTTTGATGCTAAAATGTCTTACTCTTCCATTGCTTTTAGCATTTAATACAATAGAGTGTCATTTCCCCCTGAACAGCTGAGAAAGAGAAGATTTGAAATAAGCAATAGGCCTTCTAGAAAATCGTTCTGCATTTACTAAAGTATAGACATTCACCTTCCAATTTGAAATACCTGGTGATGTTATCAGGCATTTTTCCTTTTATTTTTAATAAATATTTTATTTAATCTTTATGAATTGTTTCGTCTTCTTTTGGGCTTTAATGAGATGTAAACTATTTTATTTTCTAGCTCTTATAGAATTAAACATTATCTATTGATGTTAAAAATTAGCTATAATTACCTGCAATAGATTTCTTTTTAAATAAAACTCATAAAGAACTAAAAGATCATTTTCTAGGCATAAGGTGTGTACATGGGGTTCTAGGGTTGAGGAAAAATTACATGTGAAATGAGAAACCACTTGAATAGGAAATAACACTCTAAAATACATCAGAGATATAGGTTATAGCTAATAAATTTATAACTACCATATAATGAAGAGAAAAATGTTTTTGTACATGGGTAAATATATTTTTTCCTAAAACTTAATAGTTTTTGTTGTTTGAATTACTCTATATGTGGTACCAGATAGATTTGTACTTCATTTTAATTCCTATTAGTCACTTTTCAGTCTCTAACTAACCTTCGTAGACATGAAGGTATAAAATGTTTGACAAATTCAATTTCTGGTTGACTCGTCAAGAAAGCAGGCCTCCATGTGCGTCACTCAGTCATCTGAAGGATCATAAGACAAATTAGACGAAGCAAGAGACTGCAAAGTAACACTAGGTCCTTCATCTAGATATATTTGAACAACTTACAAACAGTAGGGTTCACCTGTTACTAGAAGCTTGTTTGAAAATTCATACTATTTTACTAATATAAAATCTATGGTATAAAAAATGTTAAGCACATTTTTAGGTTAGTAATTAAGCATCATTCAGGTATGAGTTCTATGCTGTCTTAAAATACCACTTCAACCAATGCTAATTATGTATTCCTAGTCGAGTACCATGGGGCAGAGGTAGGAACGTGGTAAGAAAACATGATGTGGTGCAGGGCACTGATTGGAAGTTATTCCTGTTGTAACTTTAGCCACTAGGATGGATTTAGATAACCCATTTTGACTACCTGAGGCTCTTTCTTCATACATAAAATTATGACTGGTTGCTATGTTCTTCTACTGTGATACAATTCTTAGATCTAGTGACTGAAAATTCTCCATTTAATAAATAGATGTTTTCTTTCAGAAGTATAAGTGACTCATAATTCATTGATATCACCAAGTGTATTTGAGCTCAAATGTAAGAGAGTCATATATACTAAAATAAAATATATTTATCTGAGTATATTTTCCCTATATTAATGTATTTGTTTTAATTTTATATATATATATGTATATATATATATATACATATATACATACATATACACATTTTTTCATATTAAATAGATTACTTGCTGTAAAAAAAAAAAATACAGGAAAAAAATGTAATGAAGATTGTAAAAAGCCCTGATGTCTCACCGTCCACTGAAAAATAGTTTGGTGCACATCTTTCCAAACATCAGTCCTTGTATTAATACATACCGAGGCATTTAAAAATTTTTTTTTTTACTACACATTATCTACCGTGCTGTGCACTTTGCTTAGGCTATTTCATCTAATCCTTAAAACAATCTGTGATGTAGGTGGTGTTATTCCTAATTTTCAAATAACATAACTGAACTTTAAAAAGGTTTAAAAACTTTCTGTAAATCACGTAGTCAAAATAATAATAAAAAGCAGACCTCTCTCAGGCAAAAACTATCTGACTACATAAGGATCACAAACTTGATATCTGGTAACTGTGTTTGCCAGCAAGAACTTCCCTGTAGCAAGGAGCTATTGTTCAGCAAAAATAGAAGAGATATGATAGAATGCAAGTTTGACAGCTTGAACCAATCTGGGATTCAAAACCACCTCTGCAAAAACTGAGTTTGATGACACTTCCTAGAGTCTACCTGCATAAATTCATAATATGGAGACTGTTGCACGAGAAGTCTGAAGGAAATAAGAATTGGGTTTTACATGGAGGTCCAAGGAGTGATAGAAAATTAGAGGGTGGAGTGAATAGCATGAGATCCAAAACAAAACAAAACAAAAAACTGGAAAAACAAGATTTCTCATGTGGCTCATGCTCTTATTTAGAACTCATTGTTAAGAACAAGAAGATTTTTATATAAGAATTAATGGCAAACATTCTAAAAACATGTAAGAATAACTGCCAAAGGCTTTGAAGTGGGCGGGCCTTGAGCGGGCCAAGTCAAGAAAATGGAAAGTAGGAGCAATGGTAATTTGTGCACATATTTTACTGTTGAGACAATTTGTACCCACTGACTGCTGATGCCTGGCCTGTTGGAACTCACACATTATTTGTGTTCAGAATCCTGGAAGAGTAGACTGCTTTGTGTTTCCTGTATGCTATAAACATCTGCAATTTCATGATTCATACACAGTCTTCTCTACCTGAAACTTCCTTTCATGTCATTCTTTGAGATTTTTATAATTTATTTTTCAAAACCCCAGTCAACTTCCAATTTTCCCAACTGACCTGACTGATTTTCTGACTCTCCAACCTTCCAAACCTACAAAGTGGACACAAAATGAATACTTGGGAGTTGCTAAAGATGTTGAATAAGCTTTGAAAACCAACCCACAAGTACAAAAAAAAATCACTGAAAATCATGTTGCCACTTTGGGAGAGGAAAAGAGGAATTAAGTATTTACAGACTGCAGCCTCCGAAAGAGATTCCATTTATTGGGCTACACTGGGCATCTTCTAGATGTTATTATTTTCTGATTTTACTATCCCAAAAATCCATAATCCCTTTATTCTCTATATCAAGCACATTAATATAATATAAATCAAGAATGACTAAGAGCTAATAATAGAAAGAATATTGTATTAAAAAATGTTTAAAAGAGAATTACCCTAGGTACAAAAACATTTCTCTATGTAAAAAATAAATAACTAAATAAAAAACATATTTTTCACTTTGCTGTATCAGTGACCTCATTTTGCAATTACCTCTTTGTTATCATCTTTACTTGTACAGTGAGCCTGGAAAGAGATTTCTAACCCTTTCTCTTCCATTTTGAATTCTCAGAGGACAATATTGTGCTAGATTTTAAAAGATGCATGAATGAAGAAAAATGAGCTCTGTCAGATTTCTCTGCTTTGAACTGAGTCATATATTTTCCCTATTTCCATACACCAGACAAAACAGGAGGACAGAATGATTTGTCATTTCCTGTTCTGGTAAGTTTAATTCGGATACCTTTTTCAAGGTCTGGAAAAACAGTTACCTTCTTTTTTAAAATTATAATCTAGTAATCAAGACTATGTAGGGCCTACATAAAATGCTATGATTTGATTTATTCAGGAAACACATTTGGATAGGTTTTCAGTTTCTGAATTCTCTTATTCATCAGAGTTGTTGATGAAAATGGGTCAAAATTTCTATCGTTGGTTATCCCATTATAAAACACAACTTTAATGTCAAAAGGAGTCGGCGTGGATGGTTCCCACAATAATTCCTTACTTATACATTACTTGCTTTCATTTCATTTGGAATGTTGGTTTTAAACCTTTAAGTACTGAGCCAAATGAAATTTTTATACGGGACTCTTTATTTATTTAAATTGCATGTATAGTTCATACAGGTAGCTCTGGATGTTTTATTACTACAACATTCCTGCAAAATCCCTAGAATGGTCTGAAAATTATCTTCAAATCATTTATTCATGTCTTCACAATCATAGAAAGCACACTAGTAATGTTAGCGGTTAATTGAAATAATGGATCATGTCTTAGTTTAAAAATGTCTGTACAGCTTTTGTCTATAATAAAACCTCCTAAGCTTTTCGATTAGAGAAAATCATAATATAAATTAAAGGTGTTTCTCTGTTTATTAAAAAGATGTATGTTTAATATTCTATTTCAGTATGGTTTAATTTCACTTGTTATTGCCTTGCTTTGCACAGCAATGAATTCTGAAATACTTCAGTCAAAAAAAAAGTAAAAGGAAAGAAGGAAAGAAAGGAACTCTTCCCAGTTCAAGGGGTTTGGCATTTTATCTAGTTCGGCAGTAAAATAATGAAGTATTTTGAGCATCTTCCCAATAAGTAACACTATGAAAACTATATCATACTTTCAAAGAGCTTATAATATAGTTATACTTCAAAAAACTTGTCTTCCTGTCTGTATTCTAAAAAGTTTGGATTTGGGCCTCTTTTATTTTTTTTTCTGCCTCTCAGGCATATTTAACTGTGACCCAGCAAATTTGTTTTGGTTTGTTCCTTAGTCTATCTCTTTGTGCCAATAGCAGGCCACACCCAGGGTGTTCTGAGGTAGACCTCAGTACAGGTGGGAGTCTTGGAAAGAGCTCTTATTTTAGGATACTATATTGTCATGTGATACCAATGAGGGAGATAACAACAAAAAAGGCACTTGATAATGTTTTTTGAATCCAATGAAACAGTCAATAAAATCAGTTAATTAAAACAGCTTTTCCTCCATTGAAATGTTGAATTTTCTTCTCTAGACCTCAGTTTTCTCATTTGTGTTTTCAGAGACTTGAAACGAGTAATGTATAAATGTGATCCCTGATTTTATACACTTGAAATTCTTGTTCAAAATGTTATATAGAGCACATACACTAAGCATTATCCATTTCATCTAAATTTAAAAATTTTGCACATTAAGTTGGTCACAGTATTTTCATGATATTTCTAAATCTCAACTAGGTCAGTAGCTGTATCACTCCTAAACCTTTTTATTTCTAATTTAAAAAAAGTTATGCTTCTCTTTCATTTTCTTTATCATTCCTTCCAGAAGTTTGCTGAGTTTATAAATCTTTCAAAGGGTCAAAGTTTGGTATTATTAATCCTCATTATCTTGTCTTTTTGTTTTTCTATTGTTATGTATTATGCTTATTTTTTCTTCTTTTTTATTGTTTGGAGCTTACTTTGTTATATTTTGTAATTTTTCATTAGAAAAATTTATTTTACTTTTAATTCATTAATTTTAGTATCACTTTAATTCATTAATTTTAGTTTTACTTTTAATTAAGTGTTTAAAGTTTGTTATTATTTATTAATTAATTAACACTAATATTTAAATGTATCCCAAAATTTTATAGATAATACTTGATTGTATTCAATTCTAGATATTTAGAAATTTCCCTTAGAATATCTTCTTTGAAGCATGCTTTATTTAGATGTGTGATTTTTGAGTTTTTTAATTTCTGAGAATTTTTGGCTACTTTTAAATTTCTAATTATATCAATTTTTCTGATTTCAGTTTGTAGACTATCAATTATTTTTTGTTTACATTTCCCTTTTTGACCCAAGAAAGATTATCCATTTCATACTAGAGAGTCAAAAATACTTTCTAAAATTAGTAAATAAAGATATAGATATAAAAATTATAACAGGAAGAAAATGAGTGTCATCAGTAGATTAGTTAAAACACATTTAAAAGAGCAGAGAACCTGCCCTTGTGAACAATGTGATCAGGTTGACTTATTAATGATTCTAGAAAGCAGGGATATTTGCATCCAACCTTCTAGTCTCTTTTAAAGAGAACTCCTATGTAGGGAGATAAAACGTAAATAATTTAAATGTATTATAATCTCGTTCTTAAAGACGAATCTTCCACAATGTCACCTGCCTGCTCTGCTCTGTATCAAATCGTTAAGGACAGATTACCTGTTGAGTGACCTGAATGTACACGTGCTTTAGTAAGAGGGCAGATTCAAGGAACAAGCCTATGAAATAGACCATCAAAGAAATCCATAGCAGTTGCCTATACTAGTCGACATGAATGGGTAGCCAAAGAGTATTAGACATCTGCTATAAGTGAGTAAGGTTTTTACAGCATAGATTTATATTTCCTTTCCTATAGTTTAAACACAGTACATGACTAATACTTATAATGCCATTTATCTGTTTTTAGGTTTTTTTTTTAAATTAGTCTGTTATAAAGTCAGAGAAGACTTTATTATATCTCATAAATCAAAGTACATGCTTTAAACCTTGACAACATAATAATCATAATAATCATAATCATAATCATAATAAAGTAACGTAAATTGCATGGTGGAAAATGTATGAGAGTTTGAAGGAAAATGAGTATTTTTCTCTTGTCTTTCATACTGTAAAGTCAATAAATGATGTGTTATCTTAGTAAGTCAAGAAAAACAGTGAAAGTTCAATAAATTTTAAAGTCCTTATGGCAACCACTAGAAATCTTTTTTAAAATGATAAAATAAAAGAAATAGCAGAATCTAGAACAGAGTTTGGAGATGAAGAAAAGAGGAGAGATAATGTTTAGTTTCCTAAATTTCTTATTTTTCATACCGGTAAATTAATAGATATTGTTAGAAGTTGGTAACTCTAGTAATTGGCATGTATATGTATATATAGTTGTACATCTACAATTATAATAGTTTAATTATATAAATATAATAATAGTATTATTTAGCAATTCATAATAAAAATGAAAATAATTACCAGTAGAACAGTTAATAATAAAAACTTTTGGATAGTACAGATGAGGGACTATGGTACGTGTGTTTTTGTGTAAGTTTCTGAACTTTTAATTTTATACTCCTCTCTATGGTTGATAATATTTAATCATAGGCATGACAATAATTTATTTAATATTCTATATTCAAACAAAGAGGCCCTATTCAGATAAATAATTAGCTACTTTTTTATATGTACTAGATATATATGTATTACTTATTCTGAATATTTATAAATGGTAAAGGTGCATATGTATTTAATCAATACATGGAAAATCTACAAAAAGAAATGCATCAAACCAATAACAGTGACTATTTGGGCAGTGTTTTATTTTGTATTCCATTGTATTATTTATATAAATTTTTCACTAGTACAACACATTGATCATACAATAAAATATTAATAGTAAAAAAAAAAATTGAGATCCTAGATAACTTAGTTGGAAGGATAGCTAACTTAACTTAATTTACTCTGAGCCTCCAATGTTCAGGTTCAACTCTGGGGATACAGGAATTCCCTGTGCCTTGCTCACTGCTCTAATCCTGGCAGCCAATCGAGGTTGGTCCCAAATCCATAATAGAAACTCTTTAAATATTTTTAGAATGAATTAATAAATGTAAGCAAAGTTCTTAATGTAATATGTGGCATTATAGTAGTTACACAACAGGTGAAAGCTCTTGCTTTATAAAATAATCTATATGAACTTGTAAGAATTAACGGCTTTTGATAATTAAAATTAAAAATAACTTAAATAGCAATGTAAAGGCATATTAAATAACATTTGCAGGGACATGGATGGACCTAGAAGATATTATGCTGAGTGAAATAAGTCAGATAGATAAAGATAAATATTATATGATTTCACTTATATGCAGAATCTAAGGAACACAATAAATAAATGAAACAAAAACAGACTTACAGATACAGAGAACAAACTGGTGATTGCTAGAGAGGAAAAGGATTGTGGGGCTGGGGGAAAAGGTGAAGGGATGAAGAAGTACAAATTAGCTATGAAATAGTCATGAGGATTTGGAGTACAGCCTAGGGAATATAGTCAGTATTATTGTAATAGTTGTGTGTAGTGCCAGATGCGTGCTAGAGTTGATCACTTCGTGAATTATAGAAATGTCTAACTTTTTAAAATATAAAATAAAATTTTAAAAAATAGCAATGTGAGTGATGGCTGATGGGAAACATTATTTCTTCTATTATTTTTCTAGCTATAGTTTTTAAATTATCTATTTCTATACACATCTCATTTTTAAAATAAAAAAATACTATTTAGAAGTGAATGTCATGTTATTTTGGCTCAAGATTAAAAACAGAATATTCTCATTTGTACCTTTTTGTTTCTCTCAATGGCATATAGCTGCCTGTTTTTGTGGTTCATATTTAATCTAGATTTTTCCAAAATGGATAATGTATTTCCTAAGCTTCCTCATTATTATCTTTCATATCAGCAAACCAGCAGCAGAAATCTTTGCTTACTTTTAGATTTCAGATTCTATTAAGCAGAGTGATGTTTCTTTTCTTGGTAAGGCCTATCTACAATAAAATCCTGTTGAGTACAAGAATACATAATGACATTTACTTCCTTAATGTATTTCATTTGAATGTGCTGGAACTTGTGTCAATGAAGTAGTTTTGAATATCTTTAAAGGACAGTAAGCCTCAGTCATGACCAAAGTGAGGTAAAGGAAGGGAAACAAGTGGGCTCATTTGATGGCTGTGACTTCTGATTAGTTTCCATTTCCCTTCAGGGTTTTCCTAAAGCTGCAAGCAAAAGTAAAATTCAAGATGCTGGAGTTATTTCCCTGCTCTGCTTTTGCTTTATGTAAATCAGTTGTGTTACTGGCAGGACTAGTGTTCCGCCCAGTGATGGTGACCATAATATCGAAACCTAGAAGATGAGGTCTGGAAGTCTTCAGGCAGAAGAGAACTGAGTCAGCTGTCATTGAGCATTCATTTTACATTAACGAAGAGGAAGTTATTAGTCTATTGCAACAGAAAAAGTTAATTCTCCCTTTAAATCCAAAGTACAATCTGACATAACTGCTTCCGGTAGTTGAATGACAGCAGTGAGAGGAAAATTGAAAGAGTAATGATCTGTCCCAAATGGAAAAATTATGATCAGAAAGGATAAATTTAACCATTTTGTTTTGGTATAAATAAAGTTGTCAATCTAGTAATAGACTATTGAACAGCTTATTTAAATGAAAGAATTTAGTGTCGTGTTCATGAAATATTATACTCCTTAGTTTCACAAGCATAATATGATAGGAAAAATAACCTCTTGTCTGCAGGGTAAAAATGAGATATAAGTTACCTATTATAAATGTGTCTTAGTTCATGGATGTGATAGCTAATAGATGTACGTATTGGCAATTTGCTTAGTAGATTATCATTTACTGTCGCTTTCTAAATTAAAATGTGATCTTCCATTGTCTTTAATCTATTTATATCATGGATGACAAATTTCTTTCCCTGAAGCAAAATCTTTATTTATCATAAGACAATTTTACCAAAACTGTTGCATAGAGAAGGAAACCATATATTAAGAATCATTCAACTTTTGAATTTTCAGAATACTTGGTATCTTGAAAAAAATAATAAAAATATTTTATTTTTGATGACTGATATTTCCAAATTTGCCTTCCCCAAAACATTTGTATTTTGTCTGTTAACCTTAAATATGTAATTATTTTGCCATTGATTTTGTAACCATGCCATGAACTTAGGTTTTTTGTGTGTTATATATACAACTGAAACTTAAATTCAAGGGGTTGTAAAATATTTTAGTCAGATCTGAAGGCAGGAGTTACCTCCATGGTTTTAACATGGGCACATACATCTCTTTAACCTATAAGGGTGCTGTTAAAATAAATAGTTCTACTGGCAAGAAGGGGTTATTTGTAGAGGAATTCTGGGAATGTTGGTTGTGGAAGAGAAAGACAGAAAAAGTAGAATAAGAGAATCTGAACTGCCTTTTTTAAGGAAAATTACATTTTCGACTATATGTGTGATACCTCTCCATCAGATTCTGTTGGGAATATAGCAGAAAGCGTATATAGATGATGTTTACTAATGAAACTTTGTTTGAATTATTTCTGATTGGACTGTCAATTTAATGATATAATTTGCTGGTACTAACTCCAGAGTAAGATTGTGAGTTTAGTATGATAGTTGTCAAAAGTAAATGCTACTTCATATTAAGTGACATCTTTAGCTTTCTTTTAGAGACTTAGTATGAAATGAGTATAACCTCAGTTGTGTTAAATCCTGATTTCCTCAATTTTGAACTCACCTTTAGCCCTTTAACCTCCTAAGGTCTTAAAATCA
Organism: Pteropus medius; assembly: GCF_902729225.1. Lineage (NCBI taxonomy): Eukaryota > Metazoa > Chordata > Mammalia > Chiroptera > Pteropodidae > Pteropus > Pteropus medius. The sequence goes on from NW_024342473.1 coordinate 3,369,070, forward strand.
AGATGATTATATGATTATGTATATACTATTATTTCAGTATCTTTAGAAAAGACACTTCCTCACCTCCAAAATGCTCCAATCTAAACACTTAGTACTTGTGCTTACATCATAATAGCCAACATTTACTGGACATATTATGTGCCAGAAACCATTCTAAGTGCTTTATATATATTAAATTATGTATTCTTGAGTACACGTCTATGAGAGAGGTCCTGTTATATTTTCAAGCTTATAAGTAAAAACCCGAGGCACAGAAAGAGGAAGAAACTTGATCAAGGTAACCCAATCACAATGTGGGACTGTGAGGTTTAAATACAGGCAGCTTGATTCCAGACACTTTGCCCTGAGTCTTAAACATGGAGCTTTAATATTTTGAAATACAGATGCTTCTTGGAAGGATGATCCTAAATGTGTTACTAGAGATTAATTTCATGTCAAAATGAATGATTGGAAAGGAGACTTTGATGGTCATAAATTTGACATTGGAAGAAAGATGGCTCTTTGGGGAGGAAAGAACTGAGATGCTAGAATCTTAGAAACACAAGACCCTTTACATCACAATTTTGATTAGAAAAATGTGTAAGAGCTGTTCTGTGCTATTTGCTGTGTAAGTCTGGAGTATAAGATGTAAGGGCAGTAGGCTCCCTCTTCCTCTGACTAATTCAATAGCATTAGGCCTACACAGTTGAGAGAGACCCCTAAAGGAACCAGATAACCTATGTCCACAACTGCTTCTTTCCCTTGGGCCTGACATTTGTTCTTTCATTGGGGTAATTTTGTAGTTTGAGAAGATCCAGGTACAGAATAGTTTTATGGACTGCTCTGCAAGCAAGTAATATGGCAGCTCATTACTTTAATTTCTGATTACGGTCAAGGGACAGACATTTGAAAATAGTAATGCTAGTAATTAGATATATAGTAATTATTTTTCTACATGATATAACTGACAGGAACTAATGTATATTTCTCTGTATATGAATGAATGAGTGAATAAATGAATGAATGGATAATTAGAGAGAGAAGGAGAATAATATTTAATTGAAAAATTGGTCATGTGTTTTGCTATAATATATTATGAGTAAAACTATTTTAGAAATTGAATTTTTGACAACTGACTTGCATAGAGTTGATTTTATATTCTCAACTAAGTTCTAGTCAATATGAAATTTAAAACCTCAGCAGTATCCAATTGATTTGTTGGTTTCAAACAAAAAGGAATCTAATGGAAGATATGCCTGTGTTAACACATAAACAGTTTTTTTGATAAAGCCATGTTCTCTGATTTAAGAATATTTATTAGGGAGGTCATAGAGATTTATATAGTGGCACTTTAGTTATATAGAAACATTTGAGGCACAGTCAGCCTCCTGTCCCTAAATATTATAAGGCTTAAATTATCCCAGAAAAATATGCGACATTTCTAATGTTTTTATAAGGGGGGAGGGTAAAAATGGAGAAGAGTTAAAACTTGAAAAAAATTATACCATTCATAACAGTAAGTTTTGAATGTTTATGCTGTTTTAGGCACAGTACTATCTTCCAACAGTACAGCCTGTCTGTACTACTAGGAAGATCTTGAGCAGCACATTAAGGATCATTTTGTGATCAATTAAGCACTCTTAAAATTGATGTATATAGAAATTCTCAAATAAAAATTTAAAATGCAACCCTTTCCTGACCCAAATCTACAAAGATGAGCCCAACATAGCAATCAGTCAATATCTCTCCTAAATTTAATTTCAACCTAGAAACAAATGTGTATGCTGTATCAAACCAGAAAGTAGAGGCAATCTTGTTCAAAGGCTTGAGTTCATACACCTAGTAAACAGGCTGTATTAGATGGGAAAAAAAAGTGTATTTTTCTGTAGTTGCTAATTTAAAATTCTTTGTATAAATTCTAAATTTGCTAATTTAGAATTCTTTGACACTATAAATTTGTGTCACTTATAGGATGGTTTTTACTTTTGTCTATCTTTGGTAGCTAAATTGATTTTTATGGTAACGTACTTAATGAATAATTATTTTTAAATATAAATATTATAAATCTACTTTCAAGAAGTTAAACAAACTATTGGAGTTTTTAAAGAAACAAAATCTAGGCATATACACTTACCTCATTGCTTACTGATAAATTGTTAGTTAATATTATCAGACAACTACTACTAATAAACATTGTGAAAAAATTATTATGTGATGGTGGTTGAGAGGATACTTCAATTACTCTTTCAGTTATAATAATATAGACACATTTGACTCCTAGAAAAATCACCCGAAGAGGCAGAGCAATGGGAACATGTGATAGGTTGAGAAGTTTCAAATTCACTTATTAAGAATACATGTATATATATAGTGAGGTAGGCCACTGATTTTACTTGTTTGAACTGGAAGTTAGACTTGCTTTGGTTATAGCAAATACAGCCTAGGGGAATGTTTTCATGTGGCTTATTGCCTTTTTTTTTTTTTTTTTAAGTTACTTGTTGTCCAAAAGCCTTAACAAGGCTTAAGCCTTATTAGTCCAGATCTATATACTTTAGTATTTTATTGTAGATTTTAAAACTCAAATCTTCTAATGTTTCTTATTTACATTCAGAAATGTCATCCAATTCATATCTATTTCACATCAACGACTGACAAATTTTTAGTGAAAATGCAACAATAGGAGAGTCCTAAACTTTTGAGCAGTTACATAATCCTATTGGTTTGATTACTGAGTGGATGGGAGAAGTGAAATGGGTGAGTATGGGCACCATAGAAGGTGAATATGAGAATCTATGGGGATTGGAAACCCAAGAGGTTAAGGGAAGATATCGAAGGCAGTAATATTTTAATTGGTTTGTCTGTATAGGTCTAATCAACAGTTATGTCTATGTCGACATTATTCAGTGGCTGAAAAATACCATGTTTTAGCTACCCAGAGATTCTGGTGTGTATGGCATTACAGAATTTAATTGGATTGTTATTTTCAAATAATTAGAAGATAGTAAATCACAAGATAAAGTTATTTACTTATTAGTGAATAAAAACACACTTGGACATTTTGTGCTTCTCATAGTTGTGATTTCCACATTTTGAGTGAGAGTACAATGGTTCCAGTTATGGCAAAAGGAGGGCTTCAACCAGAAGTCAGGCAGGATCTGACTGCTTAGTTTTACATAAAGAAAGTCTACAGCAGTGGCTCTCAATCTTCACCAAGCATATCAAACATTGGTAAAAATTTGAACTTAGCAGGGCCCTCTCACCAAAGGAACTGAGTCAATAGTTGTGGTGGGACCTAACATTTGCATTTTTATGAACACCTTGAGTGATCTATGGCAGGTGTTCCATTAACCAATTTCGAGGTACCCTAGTCCCCACTTGGGCTTAAACCCATATTATTCGAATGAAGTGTTTGGAAAGTGGGAAGAAAGAGAAAGAGAAATGAAGGGAAAGAGAAGAGAAAAGAGAGCAGAGGGGAGAAGAGAGAGAAGAGAAAAGGAGAGGAGAGAGGGAGAGGAAAGGGGAGGGAGGGAGAGAGAAAACGAAGAAAGCAAAGAGAGAAAAAGAGAGAAAAACTTTGAAATTCCCTGAGTTGGATTGAAAGGCATAAGTTATCAATAAAGTCTCAAAGAGCACAAGATACTGTTTTTTCTTGACTTAAATAGCACTTTTCATATCTCTGATTGTACTTTTATTGAGTGATATTTCAAACTTTTAAGGAATATAGCAATAGACCTGAAAAAGTCAATTCCAACTGCTGAGGATATCATTTGTCTACAATGATATTTTATTTTTAAAGTGCTGATAAATAGTGGATAGCATTAAATAAAAACTTTGTAGTTCAAATGGCAAAATTATGCACTGCTATTGAAATTGCTATCAGATTTAGAAAGAAATAAAAGCAATTTCTTTCAATTAGTACTTGCTCATTTGTGATAAAAATGAGCTCTTTTTTCAACATGGAAATGAACATATGCCTTTAAAACTAGTTCTACATATAAAATGCTACTAAAGAAGAGCCAAAAATTTCATGAACATGTAACTAGTCTTCAACTTTGCAAGATGATCATATTTAGGACTGCATATGTATGCTAACTAACGGCCTGTGGAAAACGTTTGGTTTGATTCCTTGGACTTCGGAAACCTGTCATTTTCTCTTGTAAGAAAACATGAAAGTTCTCTTTAAATCCACACCCAGAATCTACATTTAAGAGGACCTTTGATTTTTTAAAATGGAAAATGGATGAAAATACTGTAGGAAGCCACGTTTGCTGGTGGTCAGCACCTGACCTGACTATATTAAGGAAAACACAGGCTCTTCGATGTGGGAAAAGAAGCCCTCAAATCAGCACAAGAGCACTTTCCTCCATTTCTACCCCCATTTTTTACTGGCATCAGTGGGATTATATATATATACATACATATGTATATATAATGCAAATGAGGCTCTAATTCACTGTCTCTTTGACTGGTATTTTTGTTGCTCTTTGTATCAGATGCTCCGCAGAGGACAAATTACAATTTCAGTCTGTATCGAGAATTCCAGCAGGCAGAGGCATCTGATTCAGATAAATTGAGCACACATTTGAAAGAAAGTCTTTTATTCTAGACACGGCTGACTTCACTGCTAGCTGTGATGTTCAGCAATAGATACAGAGACTGGGAGAGAGGAAGTGCTGACCAGGACAAATACATTTTAGTGTGTGAAGCATGAAGATTATTGGAAGGTCTGTTCAGAGCAAGTGTTCCTAGATTTTAGTGGAGATCCTCACTTTTGTATCAAGTAACAATGTGTCTTTTCAGGCCTGTTATTATTAAGTTGCATAATTATATTTTGCCATTATTTTTATCTTATATAAAATTCATGTTTTAAATAAATTTATTTATGTATATCTGCTTCTGACTTCAAAACCAAAAACTAAATTTCATGAAACGAAGAACCACATCTTTACAAAAACCTAATAAAATACATCTCATCTAGTTGGCAACTATTTGTTCAAGGAATGAATACTTGCTCAGTTTGAGGCAAGTTGGAAAATTAAAAAGAACTAGAAAAACATGAAACCTGAGAGCTGTTTTGAGATAAAATTTAGCACTTAATTTAGCTTCAAGTTTTCTTTTTTTTAAGTTAATATTTTTTATTGAAGGATAATTGACACACGACATTATATTAGTTTCAGATATACAACATAATGTTCAATATTTGTATATATTTCAAAATGATCACCACTAGTCTAATGTATGGTTATCAGGAAAATTGTACCTTTTGACCCCCTTCATACTTTTGGCCCAACCTCAGCTTCTCCTCTCTGGCAGCTACCAATCTGTTCTCTGTGCCTATGACCTCAGGTTGTTTGTTCATTTTTGTTTTGTTTTTTAGATTCCATGTGTCAGTGAGATCATGAGTATTTGTCTTTCTTTATCTTAGCTTAGAGTTTTCCGATAGTTCCAGCAAAAAAGGAGAACTGGTTTGGTTTTACTAGGACTGTCCAATAAAGGGAGTACCTGGGATGAGAGATTTACCTGGTTCTGAATTTTAAAATGTAAAGCTGGAGTATAGTTAAAAATATATAGTTTTTTGAAAGGGACAGAAACAGTCTTCATTTCTTATATTAGCCTTCAATTAAAAGAGAGAGTCAAAAGTAAATGTTTACTCAGTGAGGATTTTATATCCAGGAGCCACCAGAGGAAGAAAGATCTTTTTGATCTTTGTTTCCCTAGGATTTAGCAAAATGCCTAGCACATAAGAGGATCTTCAAAAATGTTGTTTGAATTGAAGTATCTCAATCTCAATTAAAAGGCAAGTTAAAGATAGATCACTGGTTTTAGTTCTGCAAAGATAGTATTTCCCAACTAGTTACATATGTATATGATACCTGAAACTCAGAAATTATACAATAGGTCTGTGTCTGGACCACAGTCTTGATATTGTATCAGGAAAAGTTCCTGACTGGGTCAAGCCTGTGCGTTACTGCTTGTGTTTCATCTGGTAGAAGAATGGTCTGGATAGAGGCCATAGGAGCATGCATGCCTTCCTTGCTGCTTTACGTAATGTGTGAAATGCCCAATCATTGTCTTGATTCAGCCAGAAACTTTTGGGATGTTGTTTAAGATATAAAATTTTTAAAACACAGGTGGCATTCAGTTAAAATATGAAATATTTATTACCCATAGGATTTTTCATTTTCAAATACTCATGGCAGTTAACTGGAATTCATGAGAAATAAATTACTGAATGCTACCTTTGGTCTATATATTAAATAAATAAAGACCGATTGGATGATCCACCATAAGGAAATGAGGCTGTGCTTGCTGTGGTGAGGGTAGCTGGGTAATGAGATAGGAGAGTTTGATATTGTGGGCTAGGGCACTGAAAGTTGCTTCCATCTCTTGGACTGAGAGGCTGGAGTAGCCAAGGGATTCTAAACAGGCAGGAGAACTGACTGTTCTGACTAGCTACTGACTGACTGACTAGCTATTTAGTCTAAAATGAGCAAGAGTACAATTGGAGGGTCTTTAATGTGTCTCCAGTGTGGGCTTGTGCTGGTGATTGAGTGAATGTAATTTAGACTGCAGTGTAGTCTGAACTGAAATAAAGTAAAAAACCTAGACTTACAAATGTCTTCTGGACTGCCTCTGCCATCTTCCCTTTATCTCTGCAGGCAGACAGGGGCTCTGGGAAAATGCCTAAATGACTATTGGATTTGTTCAATGATGTCTTAACAAAATGAAGTTGTTTTTGTTTGTTTGAAAAATTTTTTACTATAAAAATTTTTTCCCATTTGAGTGTGTGTGTGTTTGCCCCCTGAAGCTCCTTAGTTCCCTGAGGCTAAGTAGATGTCCCACTGCATATAATTCTTTACTATTTGGGGTGAGCCCAAGTGGCTTCAGGGCTATCAGAGTGACTGCTTTTTCTTTCCCACTGAGGCCCTGCAGCTTGCTTAAAGGATTTTAGTGTTTGGTTTCTGTTTGGCTTCTCTTAAATGTAAAATTTTGATATGGGTTTTAAAACATGTGATCTCATTAAGTATCTGCACTTGATTTCACTGCACAAAGGGCTTTTATTTGAATACTGTCTGGAACTTCCCCTCATCCTTTGGCAGCTTTGTCTTTTGTTCTTTATTACACAGGGAGACAGAGAGGATATAGGAAAAGTAGGTGAAAGAGGAAATGAGCTAGATCTTAGAGTGTTGACATGATGTCACCCACACGGTGCAATGTCCTCAAAACCCCAAGTCAATAGAGCCCGGGACATGAAGGAACTCAGTTATTACTTGCTAAAATGCAAGAATGCATATATTATGTATTTTAAAAATATACTTTTAAGCTAAGAAGATACTTTAAAATATTCCTATGATGAAAATAAACTTATATTTACTCTGGGTTTTAACTATAAACTATTTAAAAGGAGAAGCCATTTGTAATTCTAGATGCTTTTGTACTGTATTTATATGCAGCAAGAAATTATTTAAAATTCTTGTTTGATTTCATTGTGGAATTTTTTCTTGGTAAAAGATACTTATAAATTTTGTCAGTGTTTCCAGAGTGGTCTTTCTTCAAAATTAAAATGGCCTAGTTATCTGCAAAAGCTTGGTCTTTTTAAATTGTTATGACCTGGTTTCAGACGTAGTGTTTTCTTCCTTCAGCTATACATCCTGTCTCTTGGATAGCAGACCTTGGACAGCAACAATTTTATGATATTCATCAAGGGACTTCCTACCTTCATTCCAGGAGGATGACTAGACTGTCAGCCTTTCCTTTTAAGAAGAGTTTCTAAATGCTTTTTGTGCCATAAACTCTTTTGATAATCTAGATCTTTTCTCAGAATAATGTTTTAAATGCATAAAATAAAATATGTAAAATTGAAAAAAATTAATAAAACTACAAAATATAAACATAATTTTTAAATGTAGGATTTAAGATTATACAAGCATTAACACAGTGAACAACAATAGCAAGTAGGTCTAATAGCAACCATCATTTCCAAGTGGTGATGAGCATAAATAATATTTTAGCATATCTGTAACAATTAGAATGTAATGTAAAAGTATCTGTGCTTTCTATTGATGACAAAGTCACAGTACTGCTGATAATACTGTGGTTTATTGCCTATATTCAAAAGAGAACAGTGCAAAATTTCAGTCATAGGTTAATGATGATAGACATGTAATATTTTTTCTCATCCAAGTTCACAGATTAAAGTTATGAACCCCCGTCTTAAAGCACAAATATTAGTATTATTTCTACTTTATAAAAGGATAAAGATTTGAGAGTACCTAATAAGATGTGTGTTCCAAGTAATAAATTTGCATAATTGTTCCAATTTTTGATCCTTCCATTTTGTGAGTAGTAGTGTATTTTTGAAAGATGATGGTAAGAGGGAGCAATCTGATTATAGATAAAGAAAACCTAATCCAAAGCCTTTTTAATTAATGAATTGTGAAGTGTTTAGGGAGTATGTGCACTAAAGCAATGCCCTTAGGCATGTTTAGTAACTTCAGCAAATCACTAGGCTTTTGGTTTTTAAAGGCAACAGGGTGTTGGGGGGATAAACCATGTCCTCATTGGTTACTCTTGTAGCTGAGCAGTGTTTTCACAGGCTTCCTCACTCCCTCTCAGACTCTGCCATCTAGGACATGACCATTTCAAGGAATAGCAGAGAAACTGTGTGGTAACTGCTGAAATGTGTGCTTTGGTGTGGTAGCACTGATCCTTATAAAAGAAGCCCCACAAGGCTCTCTAGCCCCATCCACCACGTAAGGACAGAAATAAAAAGCCTAAGACCTAGAAGAGGGCCCTCACCTGATCATGCTGGCATCCTGATCCTAGACTTCCAGCCTCCGGAACTATGAGAAATAAATTTCTGTCACGTTATAAGCTACACAGCCAGTGGTATTTTGTTGTAGCAGCCCGAATGTACTAATACAGTCAGTATAGTAATTAACGAACTCATAGCAATTGTTAGCTGTACATGTGATAGTGACTTTCAGCTACCACTTATTTCCATCCAAGCCTTACTTGGCAGGCAGAATTGGTGTCTGGAGTCTTAATTCATAAGATCCTAACTCAAGTTCTGTTCTCTGCACTGTACATTAAATTTCTTTCAGCCTTAGTCCATTTATAAAATATATATAACAAAATATCTGTTCTCTCTTCTAAAAGGATCTGTTTAAGTCATCAGATGTAATAATACATGAAAAAGCCATTTACTATAAGTTGTGAAATGCAATGCAAATACAAGCAAATGAAAATTAATGTGGCAAGACTTTTTATTTATTTAAAACAATTTTAAACGAAAAGCTACCACTATTTTTTAAATGAGAAAGCATTCTGACTTTAAATATTTAGTCTAAAAATATTCCTAATACTGGCCTACATTTTTATAGAGTAATGCTTCCAGTAAGTTTTATAATATTAAATAGGGTAGAGTCCTTAGATATAAGGAAACTTCTGACTCTAAAACTCTAACAAGAGTTCAGCATTTCAACTGAACATTTTATCTACCTAATGGCAAATTTTATTTTTCATATGATTAGCAAGCAGAACCTCAGACATGACTTTGTAAATGAAATCTAACTACCCAATAAGAACTTAAGAGATGCTTACAAAGAGTTTAGGGCAGGTCAGGCTGTGATAGATAAGAGTTTTAAAGCTTAATACATGCTTTAAAATCCTCTCAAAAAAAAAAAAATCCCTGAGAAAATTTTAAAACTGAAGATAGTGATTGATGAATGTGATAACATTCTAAGTATAGTAGCAGTGATAAAGAGCTGAAAAATCAAATTGATTCCCCTGGAAAGTAGGAATATATTAAGAAATGTCAAGTTGGTAGGGGTTCTTAGAGGAAACAAGGTGTATAATTTTTGAACAGTAGATTGTGCGGCTATGGAAGTGAGTAATTTTGACAGAATATTTTTGGTCGTTGTGCTTCAGAACACGTTAAATCCCCTTTCCAAAATGCTTTTTCATCTTCATAACACAACCACCAAATATCTGTATCTCATAGTTTAAAACATTTCAGAAGCTTTGTTTTATTTAAAAAAACTCAGCAAGGATTAATTAATTCTAATTAATTAAAATAATGTTCAGGGACTTTGTTTGCATACATCAAATTGAAACACCTTTCTGTTAAGAATAATTAATGAAGAGACTAAAATTAAACAATAAATGTAGATTTTTAGAGAGACATTATTGGTTTACATTGCTGTGAAGGAATTATGGAACTTTCTAAAAACAGTGTGATTTTAAAAGCTATTATATGATTCTAGATCTGGGGCAGGAAAAAATAAGATAAGCCTGGGGCCTATTGCATTGTCAGAAAATAAAAGGTGGTAACAAACAAACAAATAAACGAACAAATAAAAATGGAGCATATCCAAGAGTTATAATAGCGAACCTGAAAGAGCTCCCAATTGTCAAAATTGGAAAAACTTAAGCAACAAAATAAATAGCATAAATAAATATATATAATAAATGAATCAATAAATTTTAGATTATACCCAAAACTTAAAATAAATATTTATGAATCCACATTGATACAAATGCATAAGTGGATGAATATGTGAATGGGGTTGAAGTGACAACTCCTCTTACAGAAGAATTCTAGCAAATAAATGCAGAAAGAATATGAGAAATAAGAAAACCACCATTAGAACATCAAAGTAATAATCACTTTAGTCATCCACTGGTGAATGATAAAATAGGTTAGTAAAAGTTTAAACAAAAACTGGATATTTGCATAGTCTCATAGTATTCACTTCCCCAACTATGTAATCACAAAAGGAAAAATAAAAACATTACAGTGGATAATCCTGACAAACACTACATTAACCAAGTGATCAAGGTTAATGTCACCAGTAATACATACCGAGAAGATGCACTGAGAAGAGCACATCACCTCTCTGATATCTTTCTCAATAGTACATAAGTTCAGTCTATCATGAGAAAACATAGCACAAACCCAAGTCATGGGAGTCTATGAAATAAAACCTTCCTCTTAAAAAGTGTCAAGGTCATCAAAGATAAGGAAAGACGAGAACTGTCAGAGATTGGAGGAGATTAAAGAGATGTGACAACTAAATGCAATACAGAGTTCTGGATTGGGTATTGGGAGAGAAAAAAATATACGCCAGTAGAAATAATTGAAGAAACTTGAATAAGTTTTGTACTTGAGATAATAGTGTGGCACCCAGATCAATTTCTTAATTTTGATAAATGTTCTATGGTTATGTAAAATGTTAACATAAGGAGAACCTGGGTGAAAGATATGGGAACTATACTATTTTTGCAACTCTCCTATTCGTTATCTCAACATAAAAAGTTAAAAAGTAGTTATTATAATAAAACTTACATATATGATTATAGGGTAATGACTAACACATAGCAATATGTTCCAAGTACTGTTTTAAGTGCTTTACATATATTAACTTTATAATGATTACAACATTATATAGCTGCTATTAGCATCATCAATTTAAAGATGAGAAAACTGAGGCAAAGAGAGGATAAGATTTTCCTGAGGTCATACTTCTTGTTGATGGTAGAGGTGGGACTTCAACATAAAATTTTAACTTTAGAATATGTACTTTTCATCACTGTATAATGGTCTCCAACATAAGTGGCTTACCTATAAAGAATGTAGTTACCATGATAATGTTGCTTTTGCTTTAAACACCTTGGGAATTTACTTCAGAGTTTGTAGCACATGCTTTTGAATATCTTATATATTAGCTAATGTTTGTCTTCTGAGAAGGTGCTTAGTCTTTATATTATTTAGGGCCAAGTAAATTAGTTAGTTTGAAATAAAAAATAAGGTGCAGTCATGTAAAGACTCTAGCATGTCTTTAGTCTTATGATGGGTTTTATTTTTAAATTTCAAAGGAAAGGTTTTAATCACCTTACTCTATTAAAATATGACATGTATCTACAGTTTTGATTAAACATTATATCATGAATATCTTTCCTTAGCTATAATTACTCATCTGCATCACTTTTAATATTTAAGCCTATGAATATATTAGACTTCATTTTAACAAGGATCTGTGTTTGGATATTTGGTTTTATTCTTTTAGAAACAATACTGCGATGAAGATCCTTTTATCTGCATTCTTGTATTGTTATTTTCATTTACACACTTAGGCATTCATCTATTCTTTTTCATCCATTCTTTTTCTCATTTATTCATTCAAATATATTTATTTATTTTTACCTACTAGTTTCCAGACACTGTTCTAGGTGTTAGAGATGGAGCAGACAAAAAACAAGTTATCTCTTGCTCTTAAGGAACTCATATTCTTTAGGATAAATTCCTAGAAGTAGAATTGTTGAGTCAATAATGATATGCATGTTTACCTGTTTTTGTTGCGGATTTTGGCCCATGTACTCGGAAGAACCAAGCAGCACCCAGCGAACTAAAAAACAAAGGAGATTTATTTATGCCAGCAGGCTCAGAGAAGTCACTCTCCAGAGTCTGAGCCCCAAACAAAGGCAGGCAGGTAGATTTATACATTGATTACTTCCACATACATGGCGGTCTTTTGTTTCACGCGGGTAAGGTAGTGTTCCAGGGAGAGGAAGTTGGAAAAGTTCTTCCGGGACAGGGCAGCCATCTTAGATTTCTTTACGTTTCCCATATCATTTTGACCTACCTACCACATTGTTGCCTAAAAAATTTGTGGCAATTTACAAGCCCATCAGAAATGTTTTAGAGAATCCTGGTAAACTGATTTTTAATTTTTTTCTCTCTCTACTCTTTAAGTTAAATAATTTTTGTTGATCTAGTTTTTAAGTTTCCTGACTCTTCTGCTAGCTCCAAACTAACATTAACCTTATCTAGTGAAATTTTATTTTGGATGTATTTTTTGGTTCTAAAGTTTATTTTTTAATAATTTATATTTTTCAGCTGACATGTCTTATTATTGCAGAAAAACTGAGTATAGTTTACTTATATCCTTGAGCGTAGTTATAACAGCTGTTTAAAATCCTTGTCTACTAGTTCTGACACCTAGGTCACTTTAGAATCAGTTTCACTAGTTGTCTCTTTACTGGGTATGGGTCATGTTTTCCTATTTCTTTTAATGTAATTTGGAGTATATCATGGACATCATGAATGATACAGTGTAGAGACTTTAGATTCTATTTTTCTGAGGGTGTGCATATCTCCCTTAGAATCTTCCTGTTTGTGGTTGTTGTCCAGTGTCTTTAGATAGATTTGTGTATTTTCCAGAATTTATAGTTGCCATTTTTGGGACAGATGTTCCAATGGGAGCCACTTGGCCATGACCAGAAACATAATTCCATGTAAACTGATCCCTGAAAGCTTTTCTCAAGTGTATTTTAAAGTGCTTTGAGTATCGGAGTATATTTGCAGACTGACAACTACTATACATATAAATGCTTTGGACTTTGTTAAAAATTATTACTTTGTAGCTATATTCTTTATGTAGATATACTTTTTTCTTTCTCATTTTAAAACCTATTAATGTGTTTGATCATCTAAAAAGGTTTTCTTCCTCATGAAATTAGATCAACATTAAAAAAATAAATTTACATTGCCTTTGCAAGAAATTCTCTGCTCTGTAATTGATAAGAATTCTCTGGAGGAGAGAAAACTATAAATAGATATTTTAAACAATGAAAAATAAGGCAAAAAAAAATCATATAGAAAGGATCAACTGCAATTTACGACTTTGTTTCCTGGACATGCTCAAACCACCTGTCCTAGTCTTAGTTTTATTTTTATGGGCTATTTATAATGAGGCACAGTAGAATAGAGAAGGTTTCAGATTAATGGTGTACCCTACATCTGATCCTAGTGATCTTCAAGTAAGAAAAGTAACTATAACATTTTGTATACTATCTGCTAATACATTGTTAACAATGAGTGATGAGAAGTACTGATTTAGGTTACTTAATAAGGACCTACATACTGCGGAACAAGTTGAAAATTTTGCACCCACACTTATGTATAGTACACAGAGGAAATAAAAGGAAGTCTTCTACATCTGAACATACATAGGAACCTGAATTCTATACTTATTTTTGTCTCAAAGGAATTAAAATCAGATAAAAACATATGTAATATACCAATACAGTAAGATTAAGCTAGACTGTCACAGTATCCATGAATTCTGAAGATCTTCCCTGAGCAATCTAGCAAGTATTCTACTGTGAAATTATGTTATACATTTTTTCCTGTATTCAATTTTATTATTTAGTGTTGTTTTTTGTAATCAACTACCCATGCAATTTAGAACAATACTCGTATACTGTATTGTTACTTTTTGCATAAATACATTATAACTATCTAGCTCATTTGAAGCTCTTTATATAAATGAAATTCAAAGTGTTTGTGCTAGATACAATAGATGATCAAGAAGTGAAAAAAAATGGCTAAGTCGTTTATTATCACTATCATGTTAGATTTAAAGGCAAGGGACAAATTGCAGAACTGAAATACTTAGTGTTATATGCTTAGCCTAGAAATAGATACTGTTACATATAAGAATGATATATGTACTGTATTAAATATATGATAAATGAGTATTACAAATTATTAATAAAAAAGAAGATCATTAAGTAAATGCGTAAGGGATAAGTATCTAAAGGAAGTAAAATTTATAATGTCAATTCACTAAATATGCACTAAATATTTATAAGGTCAATTCACTAAATATTCAGTTTAAACACTTGAATATTTTTAAACTGCTGAACATCAAAACTCAGGAAACAGAAAATATAGGGAAGAAATAAACTGGAGAGAAGAAATATTTAAAATTATCTGATGTCATTTTCAGCAAATATTAAAAATAATACAAATCTTTATTCACTAAAGTATTCATAAATACTGAAAATATATTAGAAGATAAATAGAAAAAGACATGAGGTGATTATTATAAAAAATATAATAAATCTATAAAAACATTTAACTCCTCTTATGTTTAAAGAAATGCAAATTAAAATGACATTGAAGATCCATTTTTAATCCCCAAATTAACAATTGTTAAAAAAAATAATAATACCTTTTATACTATCAGTTGTATTTTGACTGTTAAAATTTTTTAGAAAGTAATTGGAATTTTGTATCAGGAACCATATACATGATATATGTTTGTTATTTCCTTTATAAAGAATGTGTTGATAGGAAAAAATTCAAAATATGAGAAAAATATTACACTATAGGGATGTTTGTTTCAATGTTACTCAAGAAAGAAATATTCCACACCACCTAAATGCAAATTAATAAAGAAATATTGAGGCAAATAATGGTACATCTACACAGACTTTTATGCAGCCATTACAAAAAAATGATCTCTTGTACCCTATAAGATCTTGGCAGCATGTTTCTTGTGTACTATTAAATGAAATATTAGCATATGAAATGGCAAAAACAGTGTGATTATAGTTATGTAAAAGAAAGACACATGAAAAGAAAGTGAAAGAAAATACCTCAAAATAAGATTATTTACATTATGAAAAACCATGAGTAATTTTTGTTCTCTTCTACTTCTTAAATTTCCTGTAATATGAATATTATTTTTAAACATAAATATAAATATTAAGGTATAAAAATTTTTTAAATGAAAAATTGCATCTTTAATACTATAAATACCCTAATCTGTATTCTACATATTTAATAGTTTGGTTAATTTTATCGGTTGCTATTTTTCTTTTCTTATGAAGACAGTATTCAATAAGGGACAAGTGCAAGTATCTCTCTCTAGTTCTCGCAATTTCTATAGCTTTTATATTATAAACTGATCTCTTAAATTGTATATTAGACAAAATATTTTAATAATGCATTTTACCAATAAAATCTAAGATATGATGATTGTAAAAGTCAAAATAACTGTTGAAATACTTTAGTACATAAATATCACCCTGCTGTTTCAACTCCGGAAATTTCTGGAAAAAGAGTAGCCTTCTACCTCCACAAGAAGTGTATGTGCATAACCAGAAACCACTGAAACCAGTAAAAATAACTGTCAACCCCACATGCCTTTGCAATCATGCTATACCATTGGCTAATTATAGGAGAGTTTCATCAGCAGAATCAGTCTTGAGATGTTCATCTTCCAGCATGTAAATCAAAATTTGTAAAGTCAAAATTCACCATTGCCGCTCATTTTTTAAGGCATAGTTTATTTATCTTATCTGAGACAAAGTGCATTTCTTTATAATCTTTAAACATTCTTTTTGAAAAGCTCGTGGATACCATTCATGAGTGCAGCTATGTACCTTTATTATTCTCAGGATTTGGTAACATTTAAGAAACTTAGTTGGGGGACTATAGTTCTATTTCTTGGATAGCAGTGACTCTGGAAGACTAAATAGTTCAGAGATCAGATCTTATACATATTTTCTCAATTTTGTTTGACTTCTTTCTTTCACCATTGTACCTAAATACTCATTTGTAAAGATAAAATCTAGTCAAATATGAACTTATCATTTTTAGTGATCATGATAAAGAATATTTGGCAAATTTCGTCTAAAACATTAAATAAGTATTTTATATTTATAGTTGGAACAAGACTTGAACACTGTCAACTAATTCTCACTCTCCACCTTACTAATATTTTAAAAACTTTAAGTGACTTGTTGAACAGCAATTGCTACTCAGAGGCAGAGTTTTAACAGGAAACCCAAGCATCTCAAGTCCTATTCAGTTCTCTATTCAATACTTTATCTTGCTATTTAGGATAATTTTAATTCGAGTTTTTGATGGTTAGTTTTTTTTTTTATTTCAATTTTCAATTAGAGTTGACATTCAATATTATTTTATATTAGTTTCAGGTATACAGCATAATTGTTAGACATTTATATAATTTGCAAAGTGATCCCCTTAATTAGTACCCACTTGACATTATACATGATTATTACAGTATTATTGACTATATTCTCTATGCTGTATTTCACATCCCCTTGACTATTTTGTAACTACCAATATGTACTTCTTAATCCCTCCACCTTCTTCACTCAACCCCCAAACCCTCTCCCATTTGGCAATCATCAGTTTGTTTATTTTGTTCTTTAGATTTCACATAAAAGTGAAATCATATGGTATTTGTCTTTCTCCAACTGACTTATTTCACTTAGCCTAATACCCTTTAGGTTTTCCATGTTTTACAAATGGTAAGATTTTATTTATTTTATGGCTGATTAATATTTCGTTGTATATATGTAACACCTCTTCTTTATCCAGTTATTTATTGATGGGCACTTAGTTTGCTTCCATATCTTGGCTGTTGTGAGTAGTGCTATCATGAGCATAGGGGTGTATAGATCTTCATGAATTAGAGTTATTTATTTATTTATTTATTTATTTATTTATTTATTTATTTAGATAAATACCCAGAAGTAGAATTACTGGGTTATAGATAGTTCTATTCATAATTTTTTGAGGAAACTCCAAACTGTTTTCTATAGTGTCTGCAGCAATTTGCAATCCCACTAACAGTGCACAAGTGTTCCCTTTTCTCCACATCCTCGGCAACACTTTTTTTTGATTTATTGATGATAGCCACTCTGGTAGATGTGAGGTAATATCTCATTTTGGTTTTAATTTGCATTTCTCTGATGATTAGTGACACTGAGCATCTTTTCATATGTCTATTGGCCATCTGTATGTCCTCTTTGGAGAAATGCCTATTCAGGTCTTCTGCCCATTTTTTAATTGTTTTTTTTTGTTGTTGAGTTGTATGAGTTATTTATAAATTTTGGATATTAACCTCTTATCAGATGTATCTTCTCCCATTCAATAGGTTATCTTTTTGTTTCATCGATGGTTTCCTTTGCTGTGCAAAACTTTTTAGTTTGATGTAGTCCCATTTGTTTATTTTGTTTGTTTCCTTGCCTAAGGAGATATATCAGAAAAAATATTACCAAGAGCGATGTCAGAGAGTTTGCTGCTTATGTTTTCTTCTAGAAGTTTTATGGATTTGGGTCTTACATTTAAGTCTTTAATCCATTTTAAGTTTATTCTTGTAAATGATGTCAGAATGTGGTCCAGTTTCAGTGTCTGTCCAGTTTTTCCAACATCATTTATCAAAGAGACTATCTTTACCTCATTGTATATTTTTGCCTCCTTTGTCATAGATTAAATGACTCTATAGGCTTAGATTTATTTCTGGACTCTCTCTTCTGTTTTATTGACCTATACGTCTGTTTAAATGCCAGTACCATGTTGTTTTGATTACTATAGCCTTGTAGTATAGTTTAATATCAGATATTGTGATACTTCAAACTTTGTTCTTCTTTCTCAAGATTGCCTTGGCTATTCAGGGTCTTTTTGTGGTTGTTCCATATAAATTTTAGTATTATGTGTTCTAGCTTTCTGACAAAGGCCATTGGTGTTTTGATAGGGATTGCATTGAATCTATAGATTGCTTTAGATAGCATGGACATTCTAACGATGTTCATTTTTCTTATCCATGAGCAAGGTATATGTTCTTCCATGGTTAGTTTCGAAACACAATCATTTTCTAAATATACTATTGAAACATATTTTTTGCTCTCTAAAAATAACCAGCCATGACAGGGATCTTTCAAAGTTTCATTATTATTTTAATAATTTTTTTAAATTACCAATCTATTGTTATAAAAATTTCACTCAGAAGATTTAAAACAAAAGCAACCTTTAAAAAACCACTTTCACCACTACCACTGTTAATAAAATATGGGTTATTTTCAAGGAAATAATTTATATACTTTAATTAAAACTTTCTAAGTATCTTTTTACTGATATTTTAACTGTATCCCATTCCTTAAAATAATGTAGATATTTAGCACCAATAGGAAATACTTATTGCAAATGATAGTGAACATGTTGGTGTATTGTATGTCATCCTTATATATGAGGCAGGGAATAAAATCTTTGTGAATCACAATACCTTCTTTATTTTATTCCAGGACTCTTATTTATAAGCTTATCTGAATCTCCTAGCCCCATAAGAATTGATTCAATATATATTCTAAAGCAAAATAAGATTCTGGAATACTTCTAAACATTATAGATAAACTAAATAACATTGAACACATTTTTGTGTTTTGCTGATTTTAATGTATGCTCATCTTTTGAATGTATAATGACTGCATATTATATTATGAAATTTTGTTAATATAAATATTTGATTCCCCAGACTTCTACCTAAAAAAATAGCTCCAATAAAGTTTTTGTGAAGTATGTTTTTCTCCCCACATTATGTTCCTACGAGATTTTTTTTCTTTTTTTAGATGTTGAGAGGGTATTAAGAATTTTAGGAGTATTTAAACTCTTCAGTGTCCTAATTAAAACCAAAGCTCAGAGGCCCTCATTTCATTACCCTCTTTGTCATTTGCATATGGCCTATTAACAGCTCATCATTTATAAGGCATGATTTATTGGTAATTAACTGCTTTGGCTGGAAACTTTCTGTTGTTAGGGTAGAATACTACATTTCAAACTAGTGGTAGAAAATTTTTGTTTGTATTCATTATTTGCATGTAGAATGATTTTGAAACTAAAATTGAAGGTTTCCAATTTTATGCAGAATGACAGCTATGTATTTCCATAAATGTACGAGCATTTTGATATGAAGCTGTTATTTTTCATCTGAAGTCATAATTGTTCAGTGTGAAAGTAGGCCGTGGGAATGAATAATAATAATAATTTGCCTTTCTGAGATCATGGCATTAATAAGCATAATTTTCAGAGCTGCATATAAACAAAAAGAGCTTTGCCTGTAGGCAGCATGACAAGACAGTTACTGGGGGAAGGAATGAGACTTGCTGACAGGTGGGTTACCCATCTATCTTTGCAGCCACTTTGCCTCTCTGCCCTTTCTTTCTGCATAACTGTAGCCTCTAGCCAGCTACCTGCCACTGCTTTACTGGAGACTGTGACAAAGAGAGTAAAATAGAGGTCAGTGTAGGAATCCCAAGGGGTTAATACCTTTTATTATAAAGCTCGGTGGCATAACCATTTAGTTGTGACATATCATTTTTAAAGCAATCCCTTTCCTTTTAGAAGAATCCATTTCTCTAGGTTGTCAAGAAGTAAAAGGTTTTTTTGTTGTTGTTAAATGATGTTTTAAAATTCTGTCCAATTTATGTTAAAGAAGGTAGCTAGGACGGTTGAGAATGAAAGACAGTGATACATGAAAAGGAATAAAAGAACACAGCAAACATAAGGTCTGGCAACAACCATGATAGTTGTTTGGCTGCCAACAGCAGTAATAAGAACTAGTTGTACTGGTTGAGAAAGCTGTTTAATTCAGATGCATCCAATAAAATACACATCCTTCAAAAAAGATATAGTGTATAAATTTATTCTCTAAATAGCACCATCACCAACTCCAATCCTGAATGACTCAAAATTATTTTTTTAATTCTTCAAGCTCATAGGCATGGAAAGAATGTGTCAAATTGTGGAAATCAGTCAAGATTTTGTTGAAAATAAAGGACTTACTGTTTCCCGTGCTGATGTGAATTTATATATGCATGTGTGTATTTGATTAGGTAAATTACAGGAGTTCATTTGGGCTTTGCAGCATTTTCTGGTGACCCAAGGATCATTTCTAGTTACTTCACTTAGCTGTAAAGAGTGTAGAGTAGTAATCTGCAATCAAAAGCCATCCTCTTTAAGACTCTATATGTATTAACCTACACTATAAGATAAAATTCCCTTATTATAGTGATGGTATTACCAAGTTCACAGGGGACTATCCGTCCTGTTTGCAGACTATCATTCCTGGGACCTATCTCCTCAGTTGTTTTTCAGACAATGGAGAGGGGTTTGGTCAGAACCAACCACACATGCTTGGGCGATCGACAGAATACATTTGTGAAAAGGCTTCCTGGATTAAAGATGCAGCCTATGTCTGTGGTACAAGATTCTCCTTAGAGCACAATCTACATGGCATTATGGATATTGCATTAGCCTTGTGCACAAACTGTTCAACAGCCATATTCTTAACTCCTTTTCCTGACCTCAAATGAGTTCTTTCTGGAGATACGAATGTGTGATAGGTGGTCATTTATACAAGCCTGGAGAAATACAAGTAGATGGCATTGAAAGAAAATTGTTATTGCACTCTGATCTTGAAGGAAAATTGATTTATTATTATGAAATAACAAAGTACTCTCAAGGCTAAAACCTTTTTTGTTCTACTTCAACCCTATGGAAAGGTTTACATCCAAGTTATAAACCCATCCAAAGCTTGGCCTTTAATGGAAACTCTGAGAGCTCCTTCGCACATGGCAATAGAAGGCAGTGCACTAATAAAAGGCCTCATTAAAATATGGTTGCAATCTGTGTGCTATGGCAATTTTCAGCTACAAATTGAAACTGAATTGGTTGCACCTGTAATGAGAGTTCAATTAAATGATCTTGGGAAAATCTAGAAGGAAATTAAATATTGAATCTTTCATCATTGAGTGTTTATCTCGAAGGGAAGAATGTGTGGACTGGAGAAGAGAGTAGTGGAGCTCAGCAGACATGGCCTCTTCCTCTATTTATTCCTTAGTGATAAATAGCTGTTTTTCCACCAAAGCATTTATCTTCCTTTGTTTAATTCTGTGATGAAATAGGATGATACAATACCACTTGTTCCACATAACACAGAGATGTCGGAAATGTTGACAGGTAATACCAGCAAAGCACTACGAACTCTGGACACAATAGTTAGAATCTACTCTGTTCATTCTTTCAACTATTTATTAGGTGCAATGGCCTAAATAATAGAAAATAGAAAGTACCCTGATGTCTCACTTCTCTGCTGAGAGTATTACGAGGTAATAATATCTCCCTGGATTCTTTTTAATTTGATGTGGAATTTTGTTCTATTTTAAAGTTATCTGAATAATCAGAAAATCATTTCAGATATTTATACAGCAAAGGGTTTTCGATTTCTTCATGGTATTTCATTTGGTTAAAAAACAACCCTAAAATATTTTCTATTCTTCATGTGTGTTATGCCTTTTGCCCAGTACATTCCTCATCTGCTATATCTAGTTTGACCTTGATTTTTGCCTCTAAAATACCCAAATCCAATATTTCCTAGCCGAAATGTCCTCAAACCTTGACCAGTGGGGCTGATTTGCTACTGGCCAATGTCCAGGGCCATTTGACAACCTTTCCAACATAATCCCAAAACTTGCCAGGACAGTGGGTATGAGTGGGCCTCAATGAGGCATCCTAGAGACAATTCTCAAATCTAACATATTCAAATTTAGAAAGGTTGGGTTTTTCTAATAGCCCATAGTCAGATGAAATCTAATTATACTATCCCTAAATAAACCCTCCAGCTCTGTCCTAATCAAGTCACAATAATGCTCATCATGCAGAAAAGACAAAATTGCTTCTAGCATACTATCTCACACCTTGCAGTGAGTAATAAATACTTGATGAATGAATATGCAGGAAAGTGCATTAAATGGCAAAATGCATATTCTACAGTCAAGGTCAGAGCAATTACATTTTTTCGAAGCAGGCTTTATGAAAGTAACGGTCACCTGAATACTGTTCTGCTTAAACACATAAATGAAATGGTTTTATTCACCATGGAAGCTTGATACTTGAGAGAGAGTATCTATTTTTACTTTATTAGTACTTACCTCTTTTAAGTACATTTTAAATCACTGAGGCAATATGTTTGTTACACATATGTAAATGCATGTTTTGTGAGTCCCTTATTTTTACATATTTTCATATTAGTTCTCTTTCTGTTTGGGTCTGTGAACATGGACTACTTTAAAGATCTCTGTGTCATTTCTTCCAATAGTTCCTGCCATCTCTGTTCTCTGTTTTTATTTTATGCAGCTTATTTTTTTCAGTTGTAACCTTTCTAAGTGGAAGTTGGTAAGATGAAAGACTGGAAGAACAAAACATTATTAAGAATTCCCTATGTTTGTTATACATCATTTTCTTTTAACCTTCAGAATAGTGCTGTTAGGTAAATAATAGTAGCCCCAGTTTACAGATGAGAAAACTGACTATCAAAAAGTGTACAGGCTAATAAGTGTAGGCACCAGCAAAAGACAAAGCAAACAAAGGAAATGACAGTAAAAAAATGAGAAATACAAAATTACACTGTAACATCTGTAGATTGGAACACCTGCTATGATTTCCAATTACTGGACACTTGTGGGGTTCCTACCCAGAACTACATCCTAATTATGGTTCAGGAGCCATGGGGCAGGAAAATGTGAGGAAACAGAGGGAAGTGACTGCTGCAGGTAGAGGGGAGAAGGAAGTGAAGAGTGCCAACAAGGCACTGCCATAACCTGGCGATTCGGTTTTAAGCTGACTTCAAAGGTATATTCCTTGACAGCCATTGCAGTAGGTGGCGATATTGTACTACCTTGGAAATTTGGCAAGCATTTTTTTTTTCTTTTTTTAATCTCTGAAATTAATCTGTGCTACAGTTTTGCATTTCCTGGGCCCCCGCCTCTCAAATACCTGCTAGTTAAAATTAAATTTTGACATAGCATGAGAATCAGACAGGAAACAGGTATCTGCCATCCACACCTCTCCAAAAAATCAGACCAAGAAATCCAAGAGCCCTTTGTCTCACCTAGATGTCTCCTAGCATCTCAAACTCCACGTGCCCTAAAGTGAATCTATTTATCAACCTCAGATCTCTCTCTCTCTTTTTTTAACTTTTCTATTTAGAAAAACTCCCATCTACCCAGCCACTCAAGCCAGTAACCCGAGTATGAGCCTTAAGGTAGCAATGACAGAGTGGTTAAGAGCAAACCTTTGTAGAGAGAAAGTTCTGAGGTCAGTTGCCAGAGTTTGGAAGTCAGCTCTGCCACTGACAGTGTGACTTTGAAAGGTACTTTACTTACCTCTTTGAGTTTTAGTCTTTCCATCAATAAGATGTATGTAACAATCATACTATTCTCAGTATTGTTATGCAGGCCATATGATATAATCCAAATAAAGTGCTTGACACAGTGACAGGCATGTATTAAAACCCAGCAAAAATTAACTATGGTGACAACCATGATGATTAATGATAATCCTTGACTTTTCCTCATTCATCACTCACCAAAGGTCACTAAATTCTGCATATTCTAAGTACTTTCACATCTTTACCTTATGACTATCACTTTGCCTTAAGCCTAATTATTTTTTATGTAATCATTATTGAATGAGCCACAAACCTATTTCTTTACTTCTTGCTTCACCCACCTCCATTTGTCCTTCACGTTATCCTAGAAGCATAAATATATTTTGGCTTTTCTCTGCTTAAAATTCTATAGTAGTTTGCCTATTGTTTATACATCCTAAACTCCTTTTTATGTCATAGCAAGTCTTGCATGATACGGACCCTGAATATCTAACAACATCTTTGGCCTTCTGCCACCCTCACTCTTCATTCCTTTTCATGCAGGATGTGAATGAAAAGGAGTCAAGGTCATTTCACCTCTTCAAGCCTTTACTTGTGCCCTTACTTGGGTTTGAGATGTCCTGCTGATTTATCCAACTTTCAAATTCCTATAAACTATTTAAAATCCAATCAAGCATCTCTTTCTTACCATTCCCAATCCCTCGGGGTGAGATGGTTGCTTTTTCCTTTATAACATGCTGCATTTGCTATAGATTTCTATTACAGCACTATCACAGGGTATTACAATAATAAACATAACGCAACAGTAAAAATAGTCATGATGATGATGAGAAGGAGGATTATTATATAGCTAGTCTAGTCCTATTGGATGCCAACATTGACCATACCACCTAGCAGAAACCTAAATAGAAGCCCTAGGGGACCAATGGAGAATAATGGCTTACCAAGTGGTAAAAGGAAGACATTCGAGCTAGTTGCCAAGCATAATTTATCTCCAGAGATGGAAGTTTATAGGAATGGTATAGTCCTTGGTAGCTGGCAGTTTTTCCAACCACCTGTATTGGAGGAAGATACCTCCAAGTCATTCATTCTCCTGGAAGATCATATAAATTCACTCTTATTCTTCTTTGATAAGTTAAACTTTCCCAGATACTTCAGAGTCATATAATATATTAGTTTTTTATTGCTGCCATACAAATGACCACAAACTTAGTGGCTTAAAATGACACATAGTTATTACTTATAATGAAAAAATTAGAAAGTCTGAAACAGGCCTCACTGGGATGAAATCAGGTGTCTGCAGAACTGCATTCCTTGCTGAAGGCTCTAGAGTAAAATCTATTACCTCGTTTAGTCAGGTTGTTGACAAAATTGTTTCTTGCAGTTTCTCAGTCAGCTGTCAGCTGAGGGCCATTCCCAGCCTCTAAAGGCCTCCCAAATTTACTGTGAATCACCCCTGCCTGTGCTTTCATCTTGTTTCTCTCTGACCACAGTCGTTTTAAGAACTAATGTGATTAGGTTAGGCTCATCTGGATACCACATCTACAAAATTCTTTTTGCCATAGAAGATAGCAAATTCAGAGGTTCTTAGGGTTAGGACACGCTCATCTTTGGGGAACATTATTTTGCCTGCCATACATGGAACTCAATAATTACTGTCAGTCTTGGCTTTTGGATCACTAGGAGGTTAATGATATGTGGAATAAAAGTCTCCTTGGTTCTTGGAAACAGGGTATCATCTTTAAATTGAGTCCTTTGAACACCCTATTTTAAGGTGTCTGAAAGAAGTAGGGATAGATAGACTTTCATCTCTAGCATAGCAAGGTTTTGGGATTATGCAAGTGAGTTCCCCATGCACTGGGAAAGCGTTTTACTTCCCTAATATTTAGGATCTAATTTGGTACATGTTAGTTTGATTTACAAAATATAGGTATCTGGAGCAAATTTGGTATATGCTCTCTTAGGAATTCTCTGATATTACCTCTGCTATTTTTGTTCTCTTTTTTAATCCAGCCTCTGACTGTAGTTCCCATTCACCCAAGGAACACTGGAATGCTTCATATAAAGTGCTGTGAAATCTTCAGCTCTCTTAATCCAGCCTTCTTAACCATCATCACTCCCACCCACTCGTATCACCCCGTCATCGTCTCCCTCAGCTAGGGAGCTTGACTCTCAATTCTCATTTCACTCAAGAAAATACTTCCTTCCTTGTCACACTCCCTTTTCCCCTTTTCTTGAACTAGACTAACAATTGGCGTTCCCAAACTGCTTTGATTCCCAAACCGCTTTGATTCCCAAACCGCTTTGATTCCCAAACCGCTTTGATTCCCAAACCTAATACTAAATATTTTTCACTATACTGCTGCTGTCTTTAGTTCCTACAAATCTATCATTGAACAAACATACTTGCTGATGCCCATTGTGGCTTTGTAGAACTTTAAAAATTAGGATCCAAATCTGAACTGCTAAGTTTGAATGAGTTGTGGAGCTACTAAGCTTAGTTTCAGCCACCAACAGGCATGGCTCATCCTAATATGAGATTTTATTTAGAGTGTACACCTTTGACAGTTTACATTTTGATCTCATTATGTCAGCATTAAGTATAATATGAAACCGATACCTTCATTTAAATGTAAAACAAGTAAAATATTTGTGTTCTAACTAGTGAAAGCAAGGTAAACAATAGATATATTACAAGAGGAAAATCTTGTTCACTGAATTAGATATGCTTTAGGGACTCAGTTCTACAAGGATAGCATAGATTTCTTCTCTCCTTGCCATGACCATCTACTACTCATGTTACAAATCAATACTAATAGAATAGTATGATGTTCTTGCCCCCTTTAGACTATACGAGTCATTGCAATCAATCAGATTTGCATTTCTAAAAGCCATGGTGTACTGTAAAAAAATTAATATTGGGGGAAGAAAAACTCTTCAAAAGCCACATGTAAGAGAAATGCATTTTGAGACTACGCTTGAATTGCCATGTTTTGAAAGAGAAAACATACCTAATGAAAGTTTATGTCTTAAGAATTAGCTTCCAGTGACATTTATAAATGATCATTTTTTTCCTGCTAGACCTCCTCTTTATTACATGTACCAATTTTAAACCTCAGTGAAAGATGTAAAAGGCCACACTTTGTAAGTTTTCCTGAAGATGTGTTTTCAGTTCAGCGTTTTGCCATGTTTTAATCATTTAGAGGATTTTACTTTTATTGTACTCTTTATATAATTATATTTCGCTCTGCATTTTTACATTTTGCTTAAGTAAACAAACATAGAGAGGAGTTTTGCTTTTCAGTTCCTCTTTCAGTCATGGGGAGAAAAATTACAATTTCTTAGTATAGTATCAGGCAGTGATTTGATGAAGCTAGCTCACACTGGCTTGTAAGAGCCAATAGCATCCATGTCTTCCCAATTCTGCATTCAGAGTTGTCACATTAGTAGCTTAAAATGGGCCACAGTGGGAATATTCACACTATGGAAATCAGCAAATATTACAAATCAGGGCTTTTCTCCCCCAGAGAGCTGGTTTTAAGTATTAACTGGCATACCATTATTATTAGCATATATACAATCTCCTATAACGATGTAGTTAGCTGTGAGATCTGACGAACCAAGTAGACTGGTTAATTGTTTTGTTGTTATTGTTTGTTTTTTCTTTTTCTTTTTCTTTTTCTTTTTTTTTACAGTTAACGAGGGACTTATCCTTTTCTGTAGCAAAATCATCACTATGAACTGTGAATCCTTTTTTAGTAGTAGGGTGTACTCCTTCAACAACGCACTAACCACAAATAGTCACTGTAATAAACCATCAGCCACAGAATCAATATACTTTTAAAGAGATCCAAGGAAAAACCAGATTGTCCTGTGGGTCATTCTGACAGAGTTTTTAGAAAATATTGAAAATGATAGTAGCAATAAAAATTAAGTTTGATCAGTGTGTTAAGGAGTTAGTTGTTTCCAAGAAGAATAGAATTACTTGAAAATATTAAGTGGAAATAATTCAATTTAGAGAGAGAATGATAAGCAATATACATCTGTGAACATTTTAGCAAAATAATATAAACAGAAAGCTGACTCTGTTTCTTCTACTTTATCTCCAGTGCCCCCATTCCAATTTCCATCAAACTCTGTGTTTCGATTAGTTTAGCAAAAGCAAAACAACTTTAGAGGTTTTGAGGCACATAAGCTTAAATAACCTGAAGATTAGTCTCAGATAACACAATTTTGCTCATCTTGACATAGAGTCAAAATAAAGTTTGTATTATAAGTTTTGAAATTGAAATTAACACCGATTATTTTTCAAACCAATTAGTAAAAGAAAATTAGATTGCACTAGTAGACTACATTTGTTTAATGTTCTTTTTTCAAAAATATTTTAATACGGCTAAAAGATGTTACTTCTATGAAACTCTATAATTGAGAACATAAATGAACCTTGGCCACTGCTTTATAGCTCCTAGTTAAACTAGACTAGCTAGCTTAAACCAGGGCTTGATGAACTACGGTTGATAAACCAAATGTAGCCTACCACATGATTTATACAGTCCCTAAGCTAAGTATGATTTTTACATTTTTAAATACTTGAAAAATCAAAAGAATATTTATATCATAAAAATTATGAGAAATTCAAATTTCTATAAATAAAGTTTTATTAGAACATGGCCATGCCTATTCTGTTATATGTCCTTATTGATGCTAGGCCATAACTACAAGTAGTTGCAATGGAAATTATATGACATGCAAAGCCAAAAATATTTACTATATGTCTCTTTACAGAAGAAGTTTGCTTAATCATGGACTAAAGTACACTTCTTTTTTTATTTGATGTTTTAATTCCATTCCTTTGATTGGAATCAAATTAACAATCTCAAAACTTTTTATGCACACTAAAGCTACATAATTTAATTGTGAAACATGTAAATAATAAAATGATGCATATTCAGTCAACCGAGTTCATAATGGGTTATTTGTTTAGATTTTTTCTTTTTTCTCAATCATCTCCAGCCAAAGGTTCTTGAGCAGCTGGTAAATCTTCTACTCATGTTCTCTCCTCACCAAAGCACAGAGGATAAAAGGGCAAAGCTTTTTGGAAATATTTTTTTAAAAAGTCAGTAAAAATAATGCTCAAGGCAGAAAATAAGAGGTCTCATGATTATATTGTATTCTCTTTTTCTGAACGCTAAAAGCATTAATTTGTCAAACATATACTTTTAAAGTGCACCAAAGTTTTGTAAACCCTGTTTTGGCATTACTTCGGTTTTTTAATAGTAAGAGCCTCAAATGATTGACATTGTCTGGACCTTCTCAGAGTCTGACATAGCTTTGGGTACATCCGTTATATCGTAGATGTGAATATGCCCTAATGTCATTTGTCCTGCTTATATGCAAAGCAGGTAACCGACCAGATGGAAAAAAAAGTAATTATCTCCAGATTAAGGCTGCCCAAATATAGACAAAAATGGATTTTGAAAAATCATAGATTTCTCATCATGAATCCTCTTTTTATTACTTTCCTTATATTACTAAATGTGGGTTTGAATAATTCTGTCTCCATACCTGTTCTGAGAAGGTTTTTATAGAATCTAACTTCTCATTTTTAAGAGTCAAGTTTACTTAGGATTATCTATCCAAATTCAAAACATCTTGAGGTCTTCAAAATTTTCAGAGGAAGGCAGATATGCAAAATACAAAGATTCAGAGATTGAATCTTTGTACTGAGACAGGGCGCCATTCATTTTAACTGATAAAGTAATCCTAGTATTTCAATAAAACAATTCAGGCTTAATTATCATTTGCTTAGCATTTTATACTGGTAGTGAAGCATATGATACATTTCCAAAATGGCATCAGAGAAAACTAGATAATTATTAAGTGACTATTTCAAGGTCACAAAAGCAATAAATATTATAGCCCCATTTTTTAGGCTGTCTTCTGACTCCAAATCCATATTTTTTGCAACAAACAGTGTAGAGTTTTAGAAAAGCACCAGGAATGCTCTGTTAGGACTTTATGGACCAACTAATTTAAAATATTCAGTTAATGTCATTTGGCCTATCAAAATCTAGCATATAAATTTATTTTTTCTCACTTTCCAGGAAAACCCTTTTCCAGTGTTTAACATAGCATTGTGATTAAGAATGCATTAGGAATTTACACAGATGTGTTCTCTTTAAGATGTGCATGTATTATATGAGGCTCACCATGGTGTGCGGAGGAAGAAAGGAAGAAGCACAATTAATAATAGATTTGATTTTGAAACCAATAACTGAAAAAGATAGATTATTTGGAAGCTTGTATGATATTTTTGTTGTTGCTTGCATGATTTTTTAAAAAATATGTTTTCTTGCAGTAGCTTGCCATTTCTCTCTATTGTATTAGATTTAAATATTATAAAATTATACTTAAATTGGTTTGCAATCTCATTCGTAGTTATTATATTTGTTAACTTCCCCCTAAAGAATGTTTCTTATTTTGCTGGTTAAGATTTGCATATTCTATATATAAAACTTAGATAAATGAGATCCTTATTTCTAAGATTCCCTACAAAGTAAGAAAGGATTCTATTTTGCAAAACTGAAGTATGAAATGGTGGTATCTCTCTTCACGGTACTCAAGATATTTTGATTTGATCATTTCATTTTGCAAACTACATTGAGAAATGATCTGAAATTATACAAGGGGCTTACTTTCTTTTAAAGAAGAGGCCCTAAAATGCTATGAAATTTTATTGATTTGCTTTGAAAATCACTGCACTGCCCTTCAAGAAATCTGAGCTGAATTGAAAGGACGTATTGCAGTTGCTGTGTCAGAGATGGAGCCATTTGTCTCACAACATTACACAGTATATATTGAAACTTCAGATAAATTCTGCTTGTCTAGAATAAAACTTTTATATTTAAGTCATTTTAATGACAACTTATTATAAAATCTAATGGTCAGGCCTTCTGGTTTAGATTTTTATTATGACAAGTTTGCACTTTGCTTAGCATTCAAAATTCGATTCCTTACACAGATAGCCCTTGACCAAATGTTATTTGATTATCTTAATCAGTATTCATGCTTTTTCAAAAAACTTTCCAGTTTCCCCAATTCTGCCATCTGCCATATTCCAAATCCCAAAGCTTGGATTCTTTTTCTTTATTTTTTCCAAATCCCACAGTTTTCCTTTTCCTCTTGGATAGGACCCATGAGACAGTTCACTTAGGGGTCTCAGTTTCTGCCTGTGGTGTTGGCTTTTCCACATTTTGTTGGCCTTTCATTAAAATTGCTAAGACTAAAGTTTTAAACTTATTTTATCACTCAATCACTCATACATATAATGTCAAGCATCAATGGTGTATTTTGAAGTTAGAAAATAATTGTGATATATTAGAAAGAATACTGTGAAATAGAGAGTAATCTGAACTTGAAAACTTACTGTGCAATGATCCTGAGAGAGAAAGTAATGATGGCAATTGTTTACACACATTGTATATATTTTTAATAAAAATATTTCAGTATGTAAAGAATTCTTTTCATGTTTATTTAATTTGCCAAACTTAGGTGAATATTGGGTTATAGAAATTATTCACTTAAAACTTTTAAGTAAATTATGTATTATTGCAGAGATTATGTATAAAATAGGTTGAAAATATTAAAAGCAAATTTGCTCTTATGTTTCATATATATAACATATATAACCAATTATATAATAGTAAATTTAACTTTTTATAATGTTTTATTAAAGTTTTGTCATAATGATGGCCTGCGGCTCTTGCTTGATGAACATAGAATTTACATACATATGTGTGAACAAATACATCATTATCTTTGTCAGTAGATATGGTAGAGTTATATATATATGTCTCCTTTATCAATCTCTAGGACTGTAGTAATATTTATTTTTAGAAGAATAAATATCTCCTAGGTTTTGGATAGGCAGCATGAAAGTCGAAAGGATAGAACTTGTAGTTGTCTTCTATAAAATTCTAAACTGTTCAATTTTTATACTTTTTTTACTATGTACTATATGTTTCTTTTCAGTATAGTACATTCTTTTCAGTATAGTACATTTTTTTCTTCGTAATGATAATGCCTGTAACTCCAAACCTGCTTTTTTCATCCGAAATACATTTTTGCAATTTATTTATATATTTTAAGCCTTTTAAATTAAAGTTTTGAAAATGGACCAAACTAATAGACTGTGTTCTTTTGATATATTTATTCTATTCCAGGAATTCACTCACTTACTTTTGAAAAAACTGCGTATGTTTAATCTTAATTAGATGTAACTAGTACCTTAAGTAGATAAAATATTATCAAGAAGCTTTATTTTGTTTTTGTTTTCCTATGTTCTGTGTAAATTTTATTTGAAGTACAAATTAAGTTTATTAATTTAAACTTTATAAAAGAAAGAGAGTTTGTGTGAGGATAAAGAAAAACGTGATATCCCAAATTTACAGGTCAACTTGATTTCATATAGCAGCAATGTTTCCTACTTGTTATTCTTATATAGACTTCCTTTTCACAAGATGAAATAATTTAAAATTGCCTTTATTCTTACATGACCTTTGAGTGACCAAACTCAACTCAGTTTTTAATCTGGCAAGGCTTTGGCAAATATATTTTAATATTCGATCACTGGTTCTTTCAACAGACTAGATAGCTTTACTTTTTTTTTTTTTTTTACCCCATTGTGTTAAGTGTAGAATAGACATGGAATAGACATCTTGCATTTTACATTTTGGCTTGTGTCTGGGCCTCCTGAAAACATGATTATAATTGTATTAGACTATAACTGTTTTGTGAGCTCACGGCATCAAGTCTAAAGATGATACAGGGAGTATCCATTTAACAAATATGTATTTTGTGACTACTGTGTGCCAAACACTGTTTAGGTATTGAAAGCAAAACATAAGTGAGACTCAGTACTTATATTAAAAAACTTTCATAGGGTAAAATTGATCAACACAAATAAAATACTGTGTGATTCATGTTACAATAAAAATACTAGAGGAACCCTCAAGTTTGTACCTGAATTAGTTTTAATGTATCAAGGCATTCTAAATAGAGTGAATGGCGTGTGTAAAGGTCTAGAAAAGTTTAGCACAAATCTTAGCACAGGGAATAATGAAGTAAACAGTGCCCAAGTCAGGAAGGGCATTTCATGTCTAATATGTTTATCCTGGGGACAAAGGGACACCGCTGATGGGCTTTTAAAAGGACTATGGCTTTATCAGATTAGATCTGTAATAATCCAGGAGAGAAACCAGTGATTAGATCTAAGGAAAGAGGTTTGAATGAAGAGAAGGGGATGGTTTAGAGAGAGAGCAGACCAGACAAGACTTGGCTACTGACTGAATGAGTTAGAAATGTTAATTAAATCTCACTTACATTTTGTTTTCAGCACCTGAACAGTATTTTGCACACAGCAGTCAAAAAATACATATTTGTTAAATGGATACTCCCTGTATCACCTTTAGACTTGATGCTGTGAGTTCACAAAATAGCTATAGTCTAATACAATCAAAATCATGTTCTCAGGGAGCCCATAAACAAGCCAAAATGCATGAGGTCTATTCCATGTCTATTCTATGTTTAACTCAATGAGGATTAAAAAAAAAGAGTAGGGTTATCTAGTCTGTTGAAAGAAACAATGATCAAATATTAAAATATTAAAAGGTTAATTATGGCCTTGACAATCATGAAGCTTTTATTTTAGGACATATCTGTGCATATGTTAAAAAAAGAAAAAAAAAAGAAACATGGTAAAGATGATTTAATCTCTGCGTTTTTATTATTTAGAAAAAATATAAAAATATTTATATAAAATATAATCATGTTTCTTTGAATTCTTTAACAAGTAAAGCTCTCCAGTAATGCATTTTCATATTGCTTTACTAGAAGGGACAGATGGCAGCTGCAGATTGGAAAGAGGTGATTAAAAAGTGAGAATTATCTATTGGTGAAGCCAGGTCTACATCATCAAGGCAATTAGTTGTATTCCAGGTATAGGATATAGAAAAGAAGGTAGGAACTATACCTGAGGGTATATACCTTCTGAAACAATGAAGTGGTTGTTGAAAGCTGGGATAGTTTGTCTTCTATTTTAAAGTCTCAAATGAGAGTTAGTGTCAGTTTCAGCCAAATTCCTTGAAATACTATCATATATTTCAGAGAGCTGTAAGGGGATCTTTTATTATATCCTTTCAAATCTTGATGTGCCTTCTAGAAGTTGGCTTTAAAATACTTGTAGTCTTTTTTTCCCCCAGCACAGACACAGAAGGCTCTTTTTTTTTTTCATTTTCGAGTAGCTACAAAGTTTACTTTTGAAGAAATTTTAAAGATTTACTTTTCCAAGAAATTTTGAAGGTCTTGTATATGACAGTACAATTGGAACTTTAAGAACTTTGCAGTATATTCAACTTTAGTGACTTTCAGCTGCCAATTTTATTTTATTTTTTGAAAAGTGAAGTTAGCTGAGGTTTTTAGTTCACATATAAATTCTTGTAGGTTCCTTTAGACAGCACATGTTACTTCATTATTACATTTCTCTCTTTATTTTTAATGAAAGAGGTATGGTGTAAAAATCTCTCCCTTTCTCGTTTTTTTCTGCCTCCTTATTTCTCTCTTTATTCATTTTCAGTCCAACAAATATTTATGATTGGGCTAATACATTTAAAGCATTGTATCAGCCCTGAAAACATAAAAAGAAAAAGGTTATCCCTACTGCAAAGTGGTTAGAATCTTACCTGCTTCTCTCTTTTTAACTTTCACCTTTTTTCTATCTTGTTTAAATTTTTCTGCTTTTTTTCTCATAAATGGACTACACTTTCGTACATATGTGAGTATATAGCATTTTTTTTTTCATTTAGTTTTCAAGTAAGCAAGCACAGATATGTGATATATAGGCCCACTGAATGTTTTCACCTTCACTGTGGCAGTTGCGGGAAGATATGAATGGTACACATTTTCTTTTCTTCTTCTGGATCACCCCTACTTCTGGGAGGGAATGGCATGGACCAGATCTGACCATGTAAAGTATGCTTGCATTAATGGCTCTGCTTGACAATAAACAAAGTGATAGTGATAAGATTTGACAGAAAAATGCCAACAGATGCAGAACAAGAATGAGCTTTGCACAGGTGGATAAAGTATACACAAAACTGGAGACACTGCAGTGATCCTGGGGAGAAGGCCAAGCTGCCCTGGCTTTCCAGGCCCCATAAATACCCTGCTACTGCTGCCTCTGTCAACTTCTTATGATGAGGATTCTATAAGAACTTTGGAAAGCTCTCTTTTTTAGTATCATGGAGTTTTGGCTCCTTGGCTCCTCCTGACAATAAAGGCAAGTTCTGGCTACCTGCCTGGTGCAAGTAATTGGTTACAGTTCTAGAATCTCCCTTGCACTTGCTCATGCTCTCTTTCCCAGGTGGACCATCTCCATAACAAGATGAGACTTTGACTGCTGAGAGCTATTCTAAATTCCATTAATTTACTACAGCTGAATGACACTGCACATTTCTTGGTTATTTCTTTGTTTTTGTTTTGCACAGTTTGAATTTGCGACTACAGCCTGATTGTTAGGATGACTCTGGAAGGAGAGCCAAAGATTTCATATTCATTTCTACCCCAATTTGTACTGCTTAGAGCAACATATTAAGGAGGATTCTAAGACTTCACACTGGTTCAGTGAAGGAGAATTCTAGTCCAGCAAGAATATATCCCACAGACTAGGGAGGGAAATAAGAGCATGCTTTCTTGACATTTCCCATTTCTTGTCTAGCCTATTTTAAATCTTTTAGAGAGAAGACAAACCTCTTGTGTGGCTCCCTGAGGCAAACATAGGCCTTTTGGAGACTGGTTGTGAGTTATTTTACCAGATCTTCCAGTAATGATGGATGTAATAAGTTATACATCACTTGGGATATTTAAAGCTAGCATAGAAATGTTTGGTAAAAATAACAAGTTCGTGGATCCAGCAACACTTTATTTAGCAGATTTACCTCTATGATTGTAAGGAAGTCTCTGTAGTCTTTCGTTGTGGCAAAATGGGTGTGACTGACCTGATAAAATCTGTTGGGTTCTGAAAACTCTTGTTCTACTAGAAATAAAAATCTCATTCATCAGATTGTGAGTGGTCCTTGAAATTTAATCACAGGAATGTATCCCTGTGGTATACTAAGGAAATTGAGCTCTGCTATGCAAATAGATTGAAGAATTAAAGAACTCCTGGATTGACAAGTGACGTTAAGATTATTCATTCCACTGCTATTGTTTTCTAGTGGAAGTGACTGAGGAACCTTAAGCAATTATGAGGGAGAAGAAAACTAGTATTTATTCTAGTTAGCACCAACTGTGTTATAGATTAGGAAACTTAGCATTTAAGTAACATATTTAAGATCACACAACTAGGTTAGTATCACAGTCAGAATTTGAATTTGACTTTGTCTGATCTCTAAGCCTGTAAGCCCTTTGCATGGGATCATATTGCTCCATTTTATTACCTTTCTTACCACCTATCTTCCTCCCTATCCAGTTCACCTAATGTGTATCTAACTCTACTGAAATCTGATATCTGCTACTTTCCACTTAGTAAGCATCTGATAAATGAATTTATGACTTGTATTAATAGTTGATAAGACCCAGTGCCTTTAACAACTATTGTATACCTACTTTGTGATATAAAAGTGATATAGCCTCTGCCCTGAAAAATTCCAGAGTATTGTTGCACAGCCATCTATCTAAACAACCTACAAACAAACGTGGGATAAAATTATAACTACGTTTTCCTTAATTCCCAACACAGAAAAAAATGGCAGCTGATTCTTTGGACAATTTAAAATCTGCTTCTTCTGTAACATTACATTTCTTTCCCTTTTTTCTTTTTTATGAAATATTAAGAATGCCTACCTAAGGCTCTCTTTGATTAATTAATAACTGCTTGAAAAGGTCTTTGAAAACCTCAAATACTAAGCAAATTGTAAACTGTTTTCTCCTATAGCTTTTGGCACTTCCCCCCGACACCCCTGCCCTGCCAAGAACAGTTGAAGGTCTTCGCCATCGTCTGGGCCGAGTCATTATTAAAACCTGAAGTAGATTGGTGGCGTGAAATAGCTACTTATGATTGGTCAGACTCAGCAGGCAGGCTTCTAGCTCTGCTTCATTATTAAAAAAAATGCCACCACCAGCATTTCTCACATCCCTTTCTGAAAGGATATTTAAGTGTAAGAGTTTTTTTTCCCCCCAGCAAGTCCTTATTATTCAGATTGAAATATTATATCAGTTGATACCTTCTGACTGTGAGGAACAATTTAAAATATCTATCGTCCCTTTCAGTTGGTGGAGAACAGCTCATTCATCGAATTTCCAGAGTTCGGGATAACACAGGATTTCTTTAGACCAAGGACAAACACTCTCCTTCACATGTCCCTATATTTCTGTCCTTGAGCTGAGTCATTTTTTTTTCTTATCTTATGTAAAGAGGTGAGAGTGACTATGACAGAAAAGAATATACTAGAGAAGGTGTAACTTATAGTTACTTCAATTATCTTTCACCTTTTAACCTACTATAGAGCCAAAAGTACAAAACAGGGCACGTTCTATAAAAATATTGATAAACGTATGTAAGAGAATACTATAAGTATAAGGGAATAGTCACTATTTATATCTATTAAATTAGAAAAAAATAAAGTATTTTAAAAAAAGTGTTTAAATGAAAATATATAGACTAGTTTGATTGCAGTAAAAACGGAACACTCATATAGTGCTTCTCAACTCAGGGCTGTGCATTAGAATCCTTTAGGAATTTTCTGCAACTTACCAATATGACCTCCACTCCCACCCTAAACCTTTAGGGCTAGAGTTAAACATGATTTTTAAAAGTAATTTTTATAATATTTAAAGAGCTACAAAAGATATTTACATTTCTGAACTTTATAATCTTGCTTGTGGTAAATTATCCTAAAGAAATAATTCAAAATGAGGAAAAAACTATATGAGAAGAGTTCAGTTATTTATAAAATGAAAATTTAAATAAACTAACATTTTATGGAAAATATTAATTTTTATTTCTTTCACCCCACACCCAACAGTATAACACCACCTGCTTGTGCTGGGTTTGAAGCCTATCTAGTGCAGAGTTGGCTCAGGAAACAGGCAGAATGCAACCTACTGATGGCAGATATCTGTGACTCTAGTAGGGCTGGCAATGTCAAGGGCAATTAATATAGACATCGCTGCTGAAATTATATTAAAAAAATAGACACTGCTTGTAAACAACCAGAAGGGAATAGAGAGAAATGAAAATGATTTGGCTTGTTGAAATAGCATAATTGTGCAATAATTATTGTTCTTTCATTTTGAATTCTGTTAACATAATTATAATGTCTGTACAAACATTTTTAATGGAAACTATTGGCAAGCCAAAGATTTTTTTAGCTTTATTAATTTATCTAAATATTATGATGTAATAACTTCAATTGGCCAGACTCAAGTTGCTTAAACACTGTGCCTTAAGAGTCACCATTTGTCTCAACTTTCACAAGGTATTTTCTTCCTTCCAGTGGTTCAGGAAAACAGATTATTCTTTCATTACTTCACACATTTGAATTAGGGCATTGTCTTCCATTATTAATATTATTCATTTTTAAGAAATGACTAGCATATACATTTTATTATATTAGCTAGTCGCTAAGTCAGGAAGTTCTTATTGAATGATTCAAGATAAGAAAGATTTGATTGAGGGAAGTGGGAAGGCCCAGCTAAGATATAGAAATGTATAGACACCTAGCATTTGGCACCTGGAGAAAAAAAAGCTACATGAACTTCAATTTAACTCTGGGCTTCACTAGTCAACAAAGCTTGTAGGGGGTTGATCTTCTGTTTCTTTTGGAATACCTTGTTGATAAATTGCTCCCAGTGGCCTATATTGCAGATCGTACTTTATTATAGGACTTTCCCAAACAGAAGCATTGCATGCTTTGAACTTTTCCCTAAACACAGTTTTAATTCAACAGGGAGTGTGTGTGTGTGTGTGCATGTGTGTGTGCGTGTGCTTGTGTGCACGCACATTCTGTACCAACTACAGACCCTGGCATTCTAGACCTTAAAAACCTCATCATATCAATACTCTTTTGTTCATTCTCCATTACTGAACAATCAATTCACCTGAACTGTTGCTGGTGGATTATATTGTTGTCTCGCTTATCAGTATTTACATTTAACCCTGGACTCCACAAAGCAGAGCTTCCATATACCCACACACTCCCCCCAAAAATCTCTCACCACGAAGACAAGTTAGGTCAATAGGCGACAGATTTATTAACCCATGGGCCTTCGACTTTTAAACCCTAAAGCCATTGCAGTCTTGATTCAGGTACTTAACCACTGGGGTTAATGTTCAGTTTCTTTCTTCCCCATGATTGTTAGCAGTTTCCAGTGGTTGCAGTGCTTCTCAAATGTTAACATGCACGTAAATCACCTGGGTCCTGCTAAAAGGCTGATGCTGGTTCAGTAAACTGGGTGGCACTTCAGATTCTGCAGTTATAACATGCCTTCCAGGGGTACAGGTCATGTTGCTTATTCATGGACTATACTTTGAGTAACGGGGGCTACAGAATGAGCCAAACTCTGAATGATGGAAAAGGAGAAGAGGCAATCTTTTCCTACAACAAACTGAATATTACCTTTCATTCCCCATGCCAGTAATTCAAGTGACCATCTAAGTCTCAAATTCGAAATTTGCTACAATAGAGATATTCTGCTCCATAGAGATTCTCTTTTTCTTTCTTCTTTTCTTATTTCACACAGGAAAAAAAATGGAAATAATAATATAGATAATTTCTTAATAGAGTTCATGTTTCTTTGGTAATCTCTTATTAAGATTCTATATAAGGTATGCAGATATGCATACCACTTCAGTGTATATGTTCTCCACTGGATTTTAATTTTTTTAATTACTAAATTTTTATAAATAATATATAATGCTCTCATATAATATATAAATTATGTAAATACTTATGTGCTTTTTTGGGGCAAAGAAAAACAATTATTCTGGTGATGACATAGCACTAAGGATCTATACTTGTAGTCAGATACTTGATTTTAAGCTTGGACTGTTTTAATTTTACTATAACTCTGGAGATTTTCTTATCTTTTCCAATTATTCACCATCATCTTTAAAATGGGTATGAAGTATTGAAGATTAAAAGAGAACATTTATGTGAAACATCGTGCCAACTGAGAGTATTTTACATAGTGGCTAAATTCAATTATTCATTAAGTTTTCATGTACTTTGAAATCACAATATGTTTTATTGTATTCCACATACCAATATCTATGAACTTCATTAAATTTAAGTACAAGAGGTAGTGTAAATTAAAAAAAAAAAAAAAGGAAAAAACCCCCTCCTAAACTCACTATATCTCTAGAAAGAAAATAAACTGTTTGTTATAATATCCATGCAGAATTTATTAAGAAAGTAATCTCCCAAACAATAAAAATGTGCTAATTTTTGTGAAATAATTATTTAAGTTATTATAAGCTCCAGTGCTTTTATAGCTAACATTTTTTTCTCTAGCTTTGCTAAATCTAGTAGTTTATCTCAATTATTAAGTAACACTAATATGTAAGTACTTAAGAGGTGAAATAAATCCATATTAACCTTACACAGAATGGCTTCTTAAACAATGATCAAACTTCATGTGAATGCAAATATACTCCTTAAATACGATAATCATTCAAAAACACTGACACATGTATCTAATGAGCCAAAAATATTAATTTCCTTTTACTCTCCCCCAATATATGTAAATGTTAGCAAGCCTACTGAAAAGGTTGAATCAGAGATTAGCTCAAAACTGTCAAGGAGGATATCAAAACGGCACCTTCTAGGGCATGTAGGCAAACTAAATACTTAGTGGAGACAGGCTAATTTATCATAGTGCAGTTGCGATGGCAACAACAGTTCTTGGTACCATGTGACCCAAAGCTTCTGTTGACTGGCTCTAACTGGCTGTCAGTTCAGCAAAGGTTCCACTGTTTCCAGTGAAAGGGAAGAGAGAGCATTGATACTTGTTGAAAAGGCATAATAATAATAGTGTATCTCAATCCATGAAAGCCTTTCTTTGTCTCCTTGACATTTATTTTTATTCTGGCTAAAGGGACCCCTCTAATTTTTGTTACACAAAGGCCCCTTATTTATTCATAGATTAAATATGTGTTTCTCTGTTTACCAAGAATTCCGTCTATGCCAATAGACTTGCAAACAAATATTTTAATCTTCCATAATAATAAAATTTTATTTTCAATGTGCTAAATTTTAAATAGCATTTTTTCTATTATTTTTTATAAAACCACAAGAAATCTGGTTGCATAAAATATGAGCTAATAACTAAGTTTCCCTGCATATAATTTTCTCAAATATAAAAAAATAGAGGCTTACAATATTTCCCTCTTGATCTGTAAGAACCTGAGATATTTAGGGAAGGTAGGCAATAAGTTTGCATATAATTTTTCTTGTTTCCTTTTTACTGCTATTTTCATTGATGGGTAAGTTAAAAGAGCCACAGAAATAGTCATGCTCTTTGATCCAACAATTCTACTCTTGGAGTTTTATCTTGGAGAAATTCCACTGAAGAAAGAGTTCTATGACATAAGGCAGAAGAAAGAGATTTAGGGTCAGATAAATAATAAATTTCAAATCCTGGTTCTGTCATTTGCTCATTGAATGCCTTTGGGGAAGTATTTTACCTCTATGAGCTTCAAGTTCTCTCATTTGTAAAATAGACTTGAGAGTATCCACCCTGAACGGTGCTTGGGAGCCTTATAAATCACATGTAAGTATCTGGTCTGTGCCCCATGTATCTCTCAGAGCTCTCAGGATGTAGTACTTCTCAGCTCAGCATCATCTGTAAAGCAAAATCTTGGAAACAATTCCTATGCCCTGAATTAGAAATATAACTTAGTAAATTCTATATTAGTAAATTAAGTATATTAACAGAATTAAATATGATATAATCATTTAAAATTTTGATTTTTAATAAATATGAGTTTAGAGGAACTTATATGATATAGTATACAAATAATAGTATTACAAATAGCAGAAGTAGACTTATGGGCTTTATAATACACTATCATGATATAAAATATACATATAGAGAGAAGGTAACTTGCCACACAAAAATAGTACATGGTTATAAGTAATTACTATATTAATGTAGACTACCTCCTTTAAGACATTTTACTACCTTTTCTATTTAAAAATATAGTGAAAGATAAGAATGTGGAGGTTGGGGTGGGGAGGGAAGCACCTTCCGTGGCCTACAGCAATTAGAATGAATCCTTAAGTCTCTTTTTCTTTCACTTAAGAATATCCACTCAACCAAGCTCCATGACAAGCACTAAAATGCAGTTCTGCTAACACTTTTGAACATGTCCCTTATGTCCCCAGAATAGTACTGCTTCAAGTGAGAAACAGAAAAGAATTTACAAGAAAGAATCCATGTGTGAAAGAATTTCAGTTTATGCACCAAGGAGATAGAGTAAGTAGAAGAGGAAGAGCAAAAGCAATTTGCAAGGTTGATTAAAAGGTGTGTTTTGCATTTGGAATGCATTTTCTTTCAAATTTAGCATTTAGACCTTAGATATCCACGCATATGGGAAGAGCAGCTTGTAAGTCCACATTCTAGTGTTTTCCATAGGGCTAAAAGTTCATTATAATCTCAAACTGATATTCACAGAAACTAAGAGACACATGATTTTCTAGCTAAGAGTTTTTAAGTGGCAGTGGAGCGGTTCATTGAGTGCCAGGTTCAGTGCTGACAGCTCAGGAGGGAGTGAGGAAGACAGATAAGTAGACATTGACAGAGGCAGCTGGGTAAGTCTCGCAGTGAATGCTGACATGCTCTTCGCTCTCAACATTCTAGCTACACTGGCTAGTGTCCAGGTGCTATTATCTACTCTGGCAAGGACAGGCCACATTTTACTTCATGCAAAAAGTATGTCAAGCAGAAGAACTCAGTAACAGCCAAAAATAAAGTACT
Organism: Pteropus medius; assembly: GCF_902729225.1. NCBI lineage: Eukaryota > Metazoa > Chordata > Mammalia > Chiroptera > Pteropodidae > Pteropus > Pteropus medius. The sequence goes on from NW_024342473.1 coordinate 3,411,906, forward strand.
TGATGCTTTTTTACAGTATTCTTATCTAGACTTCTCTGCTTTTAATCATGAGAGGATTCTTATTTTACCTGAGGAATCTATTAAATTTTATTGTTGCTGTTTTAAAGATTAAAAATATAGTCTAAAACTCTATCCTGCTGGTCTTAGTGAAAGTTTTGTCTCATTCATCGTTCGGGTTTCCTCTCTAGGCCCATACCACACACCAGTAGATATATATGGTATACTCAAAACAAGAAAAATGTATTATACTCCAATCAAGTACGGACACCACTGGCATTCTCATTAATGAGCCAAAGGGGTCCCTTGAAATTTGGTGGTCCTGTGCTTCCTTATGATGTGTGCATCCTATCTTTGGACTGTGCTCCTGCCTTCCTAGTCACTCCCAGAGCCATCTCTCTTTGAGATCTCATCACTGTCATGGTGAACTAAGATCCCTTTGCTATGTTAGCCATAGCCTTTACCCCTACCCCAAATCCCTGTGGAAATCACTTTTGAACCAGAGGGCAACCTCTGCTCCACTTTAACCACTCGTTCCCTCTCATTCCCTCAACCTCTTCAAAAGCTTTAGGCTTTCCTAAAACAAAAACCAGCAAGACTTACAGACTGTGCCTGATTTGCGGTCAGCCTTACATATATTCAGAGTCAATGAAGCACTGAGGCTGCTTGAATAAGGGTAAGGAATTGAGAAAATACAGGGAGAGAAGAACTTAATATCTATTAAGATGTATACCTTCATGGTCCAGGACAAAGTACAAAGTAGAGAAGCCGTGGATGGGAGCCGGGTTGGGGGCACCGGGGTGGGAGGGGCATGGGGAGGGTTATTGTTGCTATGTGAAGTGAAAGCAGAGGCGTAGAGATACTGAGACAAGGAGACGAAAGTAAAGATGAATCAATAGGGCGAGATCAAGAGGTTGAGGATAGCAACAATTTGAGTTCCCTGATACAGGCGCTTCACACTGATGCTAGGTCAGCTCTAGAGATCACTGTTTCGTAAATCAATGGCTATTTTAAGCTTAGTTATTTTGACTTCGCTTTAAGCTAAAAGAATGTCATACCTTGTGTGTGGTGATATTCATTGATGATGTACCTGCATTTGTATGTGGAATGAATTTTATTTTGAATGACATAATTTTTGATTGTGCATTTTAAAAGAATAGATAAAATTATTAATAGCATTATTTGGGACTTTAAAAAAAAATCATTTACACGTTCGGTTTGACTTTGGCCCTTTAGATTGGCTAGTTTGGGCAGCATAACAGGGCCAAGAACACAGGCATTAATTTCCTGGGGACAGACTAACCCGATTCCATTTCATAATTATAGATTATACTTCTAACCCTAGCATGCCAGTTTTAAATGCATTCTTCTGGTCTCAAGGGATATTTTGTAAGAGCATGTGAACAAATCAATGGAAATTGATTTTCTATTGGAAAAAACTCAAATTTTATGACCTACATCTCATAGTAACCAGCATCTTTGCATACGGAAAACATAATTAATTCATTCATTTTCAAACGTAGCTGTCTAAATGGATGCCAGGATAAAACAAATTTACATTAAAAATATTGTTTACTCTTGACAGATCAGTAGACTGAAGTCTGTATCTGTGGCCAGGAAATTTACTACTCTTGAATAATATCCAATTCAGTTTTTCAACATGTTATAAGATCTTTCAAGAAGGAAAACCAAACTATACTCTCTTGCTAATTCATTTTTTACCTTACAACTAACCAAGAAAAGTTCTAGAATTATTTTTGACATTGGTAATACAGTTTTTAAAAGTAACAAAGTAGTAAATGTGTCAGAAATAGTAATGGGCAACTGCAGTTAGAGGCTGTAGTCATGTATCTTGTTATCTGCTGCTTCCCTATTTAGACCTTGACTAGCCTTTTAATTTTTTTTTAGAACTATAATGTTTATGTTTTTGTCTTCTTTTATTTCCAATGTCCATATAGCTTCTTTTTTTTTTTTTTGGGATTGTCTCTTGTATTTGACACCTATCCTAGTCTTTCTTATTCCTTTCTAGATTATGATATTGGTTTAGACGGAATCAAGGTTGTGTGAGAAATCCAGCAGAGTTTAGAGTATAGCTGTCACAAACACATACATTTTAACTCTTTTGAGCCTATTTTCATATCCATAAAGTTTAGGTAATGACTCACTCTATCTTAAGTTTCTTGTGAGAATAAGATTAGGTAAGCACATTATATAAACTAGTGCACTATAAGTATGTAGCACATAGTAAGTTAGTGTGATTATGATTACTTATTATGCCCATCAAACATTGAAGGGTCTGAGTCCAATTTCCTTTCAGTTATGCCTTGATCACTGAAGTTAATGAACAAACTAAAAAGAGCTGTGATGATACCTGATAACTAAGTCATTTCATGTTGTAACACATCATGAATTATTAAATAAATAGCTATAATCTCATGTAACATGTATTAAAATGATTATAAATCATTTTATAAGATATTTATATCATCTTAAAGATATTATATTTATTATATTATGGCTCTCCAAATACAATTGGTAAAACATACCTGTAGCGTGCTAGAAGTATTTTGTTCATTCACTGACTAATTCATGTATTGATCAACATAGATATAAGGACATTGGAAACAAGGAAATGATAAGCTCTAACTTAAGAAAATATATAGGGGAGACATAATTACAATAGTCTAATTATATTTACTATTAAATAATTGTATACCTGTAAAAGTTCTTTGTGTTTTCATAATAGTGACAGTGAAGAATTGCATGAAAGCCATTAGATATGGTTAGATATGGTGACCATTTAATCACTGGTGACTTTCAAGGCAGCAATTATAACAGAATGACTCCTTTAATGTTATTTTAATTATTGCAAAGACTAAATAGATACATATTATAGTGAGGACTACACAAAATGTATGAAAAATGGAGATGAGGCTGGAATATTAGATGAAAGTTCTAGTTTATTAATAGAATATCCTAGTATTATGAGGTTGAGGGCTCCCTGCCTCCTGGAGAATGCTGAGAACAAATATAAAATGCATTAATCAGTATAATTTTTGAAGATAAGAGGAAATGAAATGTTTTGGATAGTTTCCCATGACTGGACTAAACTGTGAAAGGAAGCAGAGAGCAGGGAAACAGGCTTGTTTTGTGTTAATGTGGGTGTTTTGTTTTGATTTGTATTTTGTTCCCAACTTCAGACTACAATGCAGAATAAGCTGAATTCCAGCACACTACTTAATTGAGTGAGAACGACTTAGTAAGGAAAGGAGGTACACATTGCTTAAAAATTAGTTCTAGCAAGAAAATCTGAGTAAGTGCACTCCAAAGGAAATTTGAGAATCTACATAACAGATACAAGGGCCAAATTTAGAGATAAAAGTCCTGGTTTGTAGAATCTGATATTATTTTACTGTATGAAGAGGAAGTTCACAAAGGAAAATTACAAGATGATAACAATCTTTTGGGCTATTGTTATTTCTCTGGATTGATACTTTATCATGACTATTGGAGTTAGGCACACCTGGAATTAAAGTGACTGTAATTTTAGAAAAACTTTGTGAGGCGTAGGTCCTTTTTTGTAAAAATGAGAACACTAACAGGTATAAAATATAATATGTGATGGTGATTGGTGTAAGACCAGCCACAAAATCAATATTCATTAAGTATTAGTTTAATTTTGCTCCAGTTTCTCATAGACATCTTTGGGAAACCATTATTTTGTCTACCATAGCAAATTTAAAGGAAAAAACTATTTCCTTGAGGTCATAGAGGGCATATTAAGGGAATGATTCCAGTTTAATGTTGTTTATATTTTACTTTACAAGTATAAATCAAAAGGGATATAGCAGAAGAAACTTTTATTGAGATTTTACCATGTGATAAAAATGATGCAAGGTGTGTTGCATAATTTCATTAAATTATCTAAGCCATACCCACTTTATTAAGTAGGTTTCTTTACCCTATTTCACAGAAGGAGAAACAGGGTTCCTAGGACAATTTGTCCAAAGTCACTCAGCTAGCGGTAGAATCAAGAATTACGAACAAGCTGAGCCAGTTCCAAATTTCACACTCTTAATGAGGTCATGTTCTGCCTTTAAGTCATTGTATCTTAACTAGAATAATTTAAAAGAATTTCTAATATATAAATAAAATTTTTAATGATTTCTATATCACTTTACATAGCTAATTGCTTATGCATTTTTACTTGTGATTTTATCTTCTAAACTGAAAATGAAAAACATGCAAACGGAAATTATTAATATATTACATGTACAGCTATTAAATGTTAACAGCTTTGCTAGAAAAATGACTAACTTTGCTTTCATAACAGGTAATATTTTTCTAAGATTTCCATAAATCTTAGAAGATATGCAATCACTATGAAAAATGTTAATATGGATGTCAAAGAGCTTTGTAACTTTATTTAATCAAATGAGCATACTGAGATGATATTTCTTTTTTAAGTTTTAGTACAGGAGCCCTAGACTGCAAACTGCTCTAAATAAGGGTGAAACATTGAGAAAAGAGGAGCAAACCTTATATCTTATGAATTATCAGTTACGGTATTGATCTTCCAGTTTGAAAAGACTAAATACAAATACCTTAAGGCATTAAAGTGAAGTGAAAATAAAATATGATTTATTACTTATGGTTATCAGGTGTTTTACTCTACCTAGTAACTTAGTCTGCTGGTATTTTAAAAATAAAGCAAATGAATGGCCCTTTAGATTGAATGATTTATTAATTCCTAAAACAAATGTGTTAGAAAGATAGTGGAAATATGTTATTGCATCACTGAGAGTGCTCATATGATAATGAAAAGTATGATTAATCTAAATTAGAGCTGAAAACTACAACACTTTGCTCCCTTCAGATTCAGGCTAAACATTGTATCTTATCATATTAAAAAAAAGAAGGCACAGCCTAGTGGAAAGTCTACCTAAAAAACAGATGTGTATTTTTTCTGGTTGAAGAAGTTACCATAACATCTAACCCATTAATTTGGTGGTTTTCATCCTCAGCTATATTTGAATTTATGAGAATACGACCAAACTTCATCAATCAGAGATTTTTAGTTCTTTGTTTCAGCCGAGAGAGAGAGAGAGAGAGAGAGAAAGATAGGGGTCCATCCAAGAAAGGAGAAATGTGTGAAAATTACTGTTCTAGCACCTTGTACCAGGTTGACAAGTGTATAAACACGTTTAAGATTAGTATGGTTTCACATATTGAATTATAAATTCAAGCAACATGATATAAAAGTGAATTGGAACTCAGCATATGTGTTTCAGTTTCAAGATCTATTGTTGACTTCTTTTTCAACTAAGATGCTTTCTTCAAGTTTTGAGAATCTAAATGAACTAAACCTAAAAAAATCCTTCAAAGCAACTTGGAATTTATATGGAACTCATTGTAACAGATTTCTTTCCAGTTTGATGCTTAATGTATATACAGTAGAAAACAATGCAATTGACTTTAGTAACCTGTTGTTTTGGTTATAGTGATTGATTTATTTATTTTTGTTCAGGTTCAGTTGATACTATGAAATGCATTTGAAGACATTTGGGTTTTCTCTCAGTCTAAAGGCTTAGTTTTTTGTTTTGTTTTGTTTTGATTATGATCAAATCTCATTTATTTTGCCCTAGGAAAATAATTATTTTATAGTAACTCAAATCTAATGAGTTTTCACTTCATTTAAGAGAATCAAAGTAATTTTCCAACTGGATTGTATTATCTTCATTGAAGGAAGTAATTAAAATGTGTATGAATTCTATGACCTGTCCCAAATCATATGCTAAATGATTGTCAAAACGAGAAAGGAAACTGAAGACTCTTAGTAACTATTGTATATTCTCACCATGATGTTCCTTTTGTATATAAAAATTTTGACAATACAAGTACAGCAGGTCTTGGTTCAACATTGTCTTGTTATAATGTTGATGAGATGCTGTAAGAACTTAACTCTTGTTTATATCAAATAGCCTATGGTAAAATTGATTTCATTATACATTGCTTCACTTAAATGCACAGAACCTATCAAGGACATTAAGTGAGGGCTTACTGTATCAAAATTGAATTATAAAGAATGAAGTACTGTTGATTACTGCTAATTGTAGTATTTGGGATAATTCAAATCATCTGATTGGCTGAAACATCCCCTAGGACATAACTGTTCTTATTTGCTACATATTTTTCTATCCTAAGCAGAACAATTTTTCTCAATGCCATTCTGAACACTTTGCCAAGTTCAGGGTCTTAGCAGACAAGTGGTGCCACATACTTTCTAAGTCTTATCTAATGTATTGATGGTGGCGTTTTTCTTGAATTTTTGCTAAATTTATCACATAAAATAAGGTTTTAAGGAAAGAGACACATTGATCCAGGCTATTATAACTAGAAATCTTTGGAGAATATAGAGATAGATTTTCTTTCTGACTTGAAATAAAAATCATGTTCTATAAAGAAATAAGTGTTTATGTTTTTTATATTTTTGATAAATGTTCATTAATAAACTCTCTTTAGACTTCAAGTGGAAAGGATCAGGCAAACATAGGTTATTTGCCAAGCATGAGAGAAGAAAAAAATATAAATATAGTTTAGGCAATATGCCTCTAGCTGCATGCTTACTAGAATAAATTCAAAGAGAATTATTTAATCATTTGTTTGCATGGCACTTTCAAATGAATGATTTAAGGTACATGACAAGAAATTGTGTCAGAAGAATACAATAATTTTAGATTCTGTAAGGGAATTGCACACTCAGGGGAGGAGTTGATGGGTTATTAGACATATGTTGTGAAAGGTATCTGGAATGACTCAGTAATGAGGCAATTATTTCAATACAAGTCGTTGTCTTCAGACAAAAATAAAAACAAAAAAAAACATTGAATTGGTAACATATACTAATCAACTGTATATCGAGTGACCAAAAAATTACAGCAACATTTTCGAATAAAACATTTTATTTTTTTGTGCAATAACAGCTCAAATGATAAAACATCTCAACATGAGAAAACTAAAAAATAAAATCTATTGTTCGAACTGTTCCTTTAAACAATATAATCAAGATAATAAAACCATTTAAAATACCCAAATAAAATAATATTTTGATGAAAATTTCTAGATAGTAAATCAACCCTGGGCTAATATATGCCATAGGCCAGTGGAGCAGAGGTCACAAACTTGAGACCCACAGGCATATGTTTATATAGCCAACACAGTTCCCATTCTGATTAGTAATTGCTGCATAACAAATCAACTCAAAGTGCAGTAGCTTAAACAACAACTTATTTTGGGGCTATCTCATGGTTCTATGTTTGACTAGGCTTAACCGGGTGGTCTTCATTTGGGTCTTTCATTCAGATGGTCTCTGTGGTTCTAGTCACCTGAAGACGAGTGGGCTTAACATCCAAATGACTTCTTCTCTCAACTGTCAAATGCCTCTGTGTTTTTCTATGAGGCGACTGTTTGTAGCAGAACAGTTCGGACTTCTTAACAAGAGCCAGGAAGCAGAATTATAAGCTATATTTAGGGCCTTCAAAAGAAATAGAGTTAATGTATGATGTTAAAAAACTGGAAGATTTTACTTTAAAAAGATCCACCTTTCTGCCTTCCATTTAGTGACGGGAATATCTGGCAAGAATAATATCTGTAGCTTATCAATGGCTAACACTTTTAGACAGCATGAAAGCTGCAGCCTCCACATTCTGTACCTGGTGCACTTCATACTTCCATTGCCTTCCTGGCAGCTGCTGGCATTTGTGTTTGAGACCTTTCATGTTATGAGCGTAAAATGATTTTTTTTATTTTAATGATGTAAATATATATCCTACTAACCATTATGTAAAATTACATGTGTAGTATTCTAAATTTTTATATATTTAAAATCTGATTTTGTGCATCTATTATTCCCTCTTTGATTTCACTTTGTTTTCCTTTTACGATAACTTATGGATATGATTCAGTAAAAATACAATATGATTTACCTGCAAAACATGAATAAATTACAAAGCTTGTGTTTTCTAACAAATGCTCATTCATACCTAATTTCACATAATAAATTTTATCATGATGGTATAGATTTTTAGCCAGTTATTTTAATTATGTCTGGTTTTGTTTATGGCTAATAATCTACAAAACATAGAAAAATAAGCAAATGAGTAAGGAAAAAAGTTCTAAACAATGAACACGTTACAAACTATATTCTACAGTTTTTTAGAGCTATATGATGTGATATGATGATTTAAAGAAACCAAGATTTGGGTATATGAAAGCTGATATTACTACATTAAAATAATCTTTGTTAAGCAGTGATTTACAAAGTTTCCATATCATAACTGCATAAGCAGTTGTATTCACAATATATTTTTTATATATTTAATAGTAATTTCAAAATTAAAATGCTATATAAATGCTAAGGAGCTGCATGTATTTCTTTGTTTAACAGCTATGAAATCACAGTATCTTCCTTTTATAACTTTCAACTAATTATAATTCCCACATGAATATTAAAAGTAATAATGTAATCCAATTAAAATATATAAGAAAATGGAATGTTACAAATACCATGTCATTCACTTTAAAATCAGTCTCACAATTTAGTTGCTATCCCTAATTAATTTTCAATAAATTTTCATATATGATGTTAACTTTATTAGGAAATATAGTTTAAATTTTAAAAAGAGCCATTTCTCTGTATGCATCCAAACATATTTGTTCACATTCTGAAATTGAGAAGTTATTCCTAGGAAATAAATATATTAATCATTATATTTTATAAATCTTATTATACTTCTATACAATTATTTAAAATTTTATCCTGAGTGAGAATTGGCTGAATTTTTCCAAGCTGGTTTATTTATACTAATTTTGCATACTTCTTCAATAACTGCAGTATCTTCTCGGAATAGGGAAGATGGAAGATTTTAGGTAAAATTAATTGGGAAAAGAAGCTGATAATTATTGCCTTTTTTTCTAATGTTATGTATCTTCTCTGGAAGACAATTTCATTGATAATAGAATGATTTTTTTATGAGATAGATGTAGGTGTACAGTAACAGCACGCAGACTTCTTGAGTTAGATAGAGAGGTTAAGCAAGTTGCTTATCCTCTTCATCCTCAATTTCCTCATCTGCAAATTGGAAAGAGTAATAGTGCCCACCTTATAAGGCTGTTCTCAGATTTAAATAAGTTGCTCTATGAAAAGCTTTTGTTACAATGACTGGCACATAATTAATGTCATATATTTTTTTGCTATCGTCATTGTTATTATAATTGTGGTTTCATATATATTTTGTTTTTATAAGAATCTTACCTAAAAAGCTAAAAGATGTGATAGGTAGTCTAATCCAATATTTTCAAGCTTTATTTGAATATATTTTTAAAATTTAACCATATAGATCTTAGAAGTGAAGAGGAAATAGGAGGCTGGGGAATGGAAAAAAATCAATTCATAGCCATGTTTGCTAGGGTCTGTGAGAGAGGGCAGAAAACAAGCAGTAGAGATTGCAGTCTTTAGTAGAGGGTCCTGTTGGATGGTAACTGCTTTTTTTCAAACCAAATTGGCAAACCTCTGGAACATCAAGAATTTCCAGTTTTCAGAATCAGCACTTTTGAAAGAAGCAATATCCATTTGCATCCCAAATAGTCATACATACTCAAAGATGGATTGGCCTGACAGTGTGCCTGGTATGGAGCTATTGTACTGTGCTCCTTTGCTTCTCCTTTTGTAGGTGCACTTCATAAAGGATAAAATTCATCTCTCTATTTCTTAAAGATTACTGATCCTTCTGGTTTAAAAATCTCAGGGGTGGGTTAAACATCTTCCAAGATAAAGCAACCTAGAGGGAATATTTTTAGTTTTCTGAGTGATATATGATATAATCTCCCTCTTCTAACTCATTAAATCTTCAGTATACATTTGATGAATGAATTAAAACAAAAAAATCTTCAGAGCACTAAACAGAAAATTTCGAATATCAGTGATTGTATTGAGAAAGAGAATGGCTGAGTGAAAAATCCTTTTACAAGTCAGTTAATTTCCAATTCTTTCTTTTCAACAAAACTGAAGGCAATGTTAATTGAGCTGTCAGCTGAGATCATTAACAGTAATTTTTTATTATAGATTACTATGTGATTTCTGGCACATAATTTGGAAGGAGTTCAAAGTAGTGAATGACATTTCTATAACAAAACTTCTATTCTCATTTTCTTAGTTATGTAAATTATTTTTTCTCAGTACTGACATGTATAAAAATAAAGACTAACAATAAAATTTATGCTTAATACTATTTTGTTATAGCAATAAAAATATTCAGCCATTAACATATGAACATTGAAGATATAAGAACATTACAGATTAGAGATACAAGGCCATCCATCTCATCGAAAAATTAATTTCAAAAACATTTTTATTTTTATATTTAGTACTTATCGAATTTCATATTTATTTGATTCGATCACTTATATACTAATACTAATTATATTACTAATAATTATACTAATAGCTAAATCTGGAAGAAAATATTAACTCTTAAACTATGATCACAGGAATTTTTTCATTTCTTTCTATTTATATTCATATTTTCAGGGCAGAAAATTATAAGAGGATGACCAGTAGAGATCTTTCAAGTGTAAAAAAATTGTTCCATTACAATACAATGTTTTCAGAGAGGTAAAATAAAAGTTCGAGGAGAAAAAGAAATGATGCAAAATATTCTTAGTGTTTAAGCAAAGCTTGTTGATGTACTCTATTTTGTAATGTATGATGGGGGTTATTAAGTTGATGTGACATTTAGAATCAATTAAAATACAAATAAAAGGAAGAATGATTATTTTAACCTGCCAATATTTTTGGTATATTGGGAATTACATATTTTCAAATGTTAAAATTTTGAGGAAACATTTTAGATGTTAAATGCATGAAAGTGCATAATTTAAAAAAAATTTTAAATTCTTTTAGAAGGTATATAAGCAAAAGTGCTTAAAAACTACTGACCGGTGAAACATTTCAAGGAATCATCTGGTTCTAAGATTAAATGAATATTTTGAAAATGAAATAACGTTTACTTGGTGTATTTAATATTTTATTTGAAATTTTATCAAGAATTGCTTTAGAAATATTTAGTGTTATGACCTTTAAAAATCTATTTTCAATATTTTTTATTTTTCTTTGTGGAAATTCTCTTCAGCAACTTGATATTCTTCCTAAAAATTAAAAAAAAAAAAAAGATTATTTGCACATAGAAACACACAATGGACCAGACCTTTGGGGTTTTGGGATTTTTTTCCAAGGGAAAGCCAGAGAATAGTAATTAAGACAAAATTTAATATATTAAAAATTTCCATTTTGTAGATATTAATATATAGTAGTTCCCTCTTATCCAAGATTTCACTTTACATGGTTTCAGTCATGCATGATCAAGTATGGTCCAAAAATATTACATGGAACATTCCAGAAATTAATAATTCATAAGATTTAAATTGTGTGTTGATATGAATGCCTCACTTCATCTCATCACATAGACATTTTATCATCTCACATCAAGAGGGGTGAGTGAGTACAGCACAATAAGATATTTTGAGAAAGAGACATTCATATAATTTTTTATTATAATATATCATTATAATTGTTCTATATTATTAGTTGTTGTTAATCTCTTATTGTGCCTAATTTAGAAATTAAACTTTTATCATTGTATGTATAAGAACAAACAGTATATGTAGTGTTCAGGCATCCATGGGGACTCTTGGAACGTAGCCCCTCAGATAAAGAGGGACAATTGTAATCCATTTTAAATAATTAATTAAAAAGTGACATTTTAGGAAGCTCTATGAGGACAATAAAAGGAGATCACTGAGGTTCTTTTGGAGATGTTGGTATATTAATGCAAGTTTTGGAATAACAACATTTTGAAAAAAAGAAAACAGTTTATTTTAAAAATTCAAAGGATAGGAAGTCTCCAACTGACAAACCAGCCCAATGCACTTGAAAATGAGGAAAGAAATTTCTGAGACAGCTACTTTTTATTTTATCAATTCAGGACAATTGAAAATACATCTACATGGACCAAACATGGACTAGTAACAACTATTATTGACTAAATGCTTTCTTTAGCTGCCTAACTCAAAGAACCACTGTACTACTTGTTGCTAACTCATGAGCTAGAGGAATTACAGTTCCATTTCTGGATGTGGCACAAAAGATAGGAAGAGCCAGCTCTCAGAGCAAAGCCTAATTATAGAATAGAGGAAGAGAATGTTGAATTTTTTCCTCGAAAAATGGATCTGTTGACAAATATATATTTGTAAATATATTCTAAAAAGTCTAGTTTGAAACATTTCTATCTTATAACTTTTAATTTAAAATATATCGTAGATATAAGTGTGAAAAATATGTATTCATAGTTTACATAATAATAAATCCACACCCAGATTAATGAATATAACATCACAGTACTTTTACAAAATGTATTTCTTTTTAAAATAACATCTATCTCATTGTCCCGATTTCTCCCACTCTGATTAAGATGCAAAGATTTACAAAAATTATGTATCATTTAAAATTTCTTTTGCTGTCATTCATTCTTATTCTAGTGCTATCATTTTCATTAGAATTATGGTGTACTAAAAACTCGAGGACCTTACTATAATTCCATTAAAAAAATTGAAATGACTGCACAATGAAATATTTCTAAATTTTTACATCTAAAGATATTTCTTAAAGTATAATTTTATTCTTTAAATGGTATGGGCTTTTTTTTTGGTCTTATTTTCTGATTATCTATGAAAAAATAGACAAAAAACTGTCATAAAAGACTACCATTCTAACTCCAAAAGAGTTGCCTTTTGCATTCTGGAAATAATTTAGTTTTGCTAATCATAATTTAAGTATTCTGTGAAAATTTTTAAAAATAATAATTTTAAGTATTCTGTAAAATTTTTTTAAAGTCTCCAATTCTAGTTTTCCTAGATAATATTGTTTTATTTCATCATTTCCCCTTTCTAACCATAAAACTTAAAAAACAATTTATAGCTGCCCATAGAGAATAAAGTCCACCTGAGTCTGCTTTGTAAGGACTGCTATCTGATCCCGATCTCATTTTCCACTACATTCTGACGATAGTCCACTTCAAAAGAACCTACCTGTTTTATATATTCACACATCTGTCCCTCTCTACCACCCATTCAGGTTTTATCCATGTTAAAACTGTTCCCTCTCTAGACTAGTAGCACAGTAAATTTCATTTCTTTGATCCCATGAGATTTTTATTACCAGTACTCTCTTTTCCCTCTATCATTTGTTGGGTCTTGTAATGTTCTTTTGTATTCCATATATTTGACTATGAGCTTCATGTTAGAAATTTTAAGAAACTGGGTTGGGTGGGGCGGCGGAGGCAGGGGAAGCAGTACACAATGCATTATTATGAGTATAAACTTTAACATAAGCCTTAACCCATTGTTACCAAATCTTAAGGCAATTCAGTATCACCTTCAAACTGTCATATTGCTGTATTACTGTTGTACTGCCTGGTTTCATTTTGGTGGGAAATAAGCAAAATGCCAATTGAGTCTTTCTTACCACTTTTCTTTTAATAAACTCTAGCAAATCATTTTTTTTTTCTCCCCATAACTGAAGAACTCCTCATAACGTTTCTGGATATTTTGTGAATTGATTAATTTTCTCATTTTTAGTATATAAAGTCTAGTATAGTCTACTGTCAAAGCTGAAATATCTCATCAAATTTGAATTCTCTCCTCTCCTAATTCAGGTCTGACCCAGTCTCAGAAAGTTATCATGGGAGTGAGGACACAATTAGTATTTTCTCATGCTCTTCCCATCTGTCCCCAATTCACTATGCTACTGCTGGCTCTTCCCAAGCTGGAGAAAGAGAGGAAGACTAGGAGAGGACATGAAGTTAGAAAGACCTCCTTTGAAACTAAGCATTTGTACATTTTTCAAGAGTGGCCTCATTTTTGGATTGGGGAAGATAATAGGGATCACTGTAGAGACCATGGTTTCCCATTCTCAGTGGCTGCACCTGTACACATACAAACAGACTCTTAAACAGAAGTAAACACAGAGAGACATATATGTTCACATTTAGTCAATCCGGTGTGCCACAGAGATCATCAAATCCTGTCTTCATTCTGAGCCAGGGAACATCTGTTGAGGGCCCCTACCCCTTGTGTCCCTGTACCCTGCCCTTGCAGTGATATGAAAAGGGGTCCCAAGAGTCTCATACTTCTCTGGAGACCTGGTCATGTCCATCACAGTGCCTTGTAGGATGTAACCAAAGAACCTTCTTCCAAGTCATTGATTTAATCTCACACGCTTGTGACAGAGCCTTCTGATTCTCTCTTCTTTGGGATCACCACAGTAAACCAGTTAAATTTTGATAACTTTCCATTTTGATTTGTAAAGAGTACTATGTACTCCAACTGAGTGGTTTGTTACTCTCTGTGATTATAAACAAATAAAGTGAACTATTGAATCTCAATTATCTTATCCATTAAAATAATCATCATAATACCTACCTCACAGCTTTATTAGAATAAGTAAAATCTACATTACCTGAGAGCAGGGAGTATGCCACATAATACATGTCATATAAAAGGCACTTAATATGGTTAAATAGAATCAGATCTCACAGATAATAAGAAGGTTTTTGCCTCAATTTTCAACTGCATATTCTTTTTGGTATCATCAACAAAGTGACATTTAGAGCTACTATCAAATAGACAATGTATAATTAACTTTTGAGAGGTTTAAAGTTTTAAGAGAAAACATCTGTTATTAGAAATCCCATTTTTATATAATCCTATATTAAAGAACTTCTAAATTTTCTTGTGAAAGTCAGGTTCTATATGTCCAATCTAGAGGTTTTATATCATCTTGGCAAATTAGATACATTCAGTTTAATCCGTTTCATGTACAAAAGTTACATGAAGTTCTTACTTTTCCCTGATTTGAAAGGAGCAAAGTGTTCCTTGCATAATTCAATGGCTCACAGTGACTTTAGATGGAAGAAAAACTTGTAACAGTTGCAGGATGATCAGCTATCTTGTCATCAGGGGTTTACAATCTGAGCACCATATGGTTGGTGTCACTTATTTTGTATTCCTGCATATTCTTTTTTTTCTTGCAAATTACCAGCTAAATTGTATGTTCACCTTAAAGGAATTCAAAGTATATGGCAGGCTGTCAGATTTGCCCACACAATATCAGATGTCAGACCACCCACTGAGAGTTTTAATTGGAGTTACGTTTGCTGAGTTGGGAATTATGTGACTTTTGATTCTGTAGTTATAATGGGATATTTTATAGATGATCACTGTCATTTACAAATGGAGAAGAAAAAAAGAGCAGCTTAAAGTTTCCCAGATATTTTCTGAGACTGCAAATCTCTTTAGTTAAGGGTATGTCTATCCAATAAGTACTTTTAACTTAATTCCTTCTTAAAACTCCTCCTGCTAACACCTGATGGCAAAAAATCTAGTAGATACTATTTATGGTGAAGAGAGAATATCTATCACAGCCTCTGCACTTGATGCTTGTAGAAATGATGAATGTTTTAGCTAGGAAACTCTGCACCTACTGGGGAATTATACTTTAATGTCATCTATCAAAAATGTAAATTATATATTACTCTGGGTTGGGGCCAATTATTCTAATTATTATTATTTATTTTTTAGCAACATCAGTGCTACACCCAGTGACTAGGGTGGAAATGTTCCAGTTAGAAGAGGAACTGTTATTTTCATATTTCCTAAGCAACATCAATTTGTATGGCTAACATTTTAGCAATAAAAAGCAAAATGTAAAACTGTAACCTGCTGTGAAGTAAAGTCTACACATTGAATGAACACTGCAGGGACATACTCATAAATATTCATTAAACAGGGTTTCATTGAAAATGAAATTTAAGTACTTAAGGTAATGTAATACAGGTAGGTGAAAAGCTATTCCACCTCAGCTAAGGAAACAGGATAGAATGAGATAATCTAAGAAAGGAGGATAGAGTTTAGAGTATGCCTTCTGTACCATAAACCATGAATTAAGAAAATGGAGAGTTAATTGAATTGTTGTAGTTATCCTGGTGCTTCTGATGCCCAATCTTCATAATAAAAGAGAACAGAGTGCTTTTTAATATCCTATCATCATCTGAATTTGGGAGATGGTTTGAAGATCTAGAGTTTTCTTAGAAGAGGTAATAAAATATAGTCTTCTAGAGATAGCATTGTTCAAGCATGCCAAATGGCCTGTTTCTTAAAATCTGTCTGGCCTCTAGTAAATCACCGAGATCTCTGATGCTTTTTCCTACTTGTAAAAAAATTAGCTTTACAGTACCTCACTGATAAGGTCTTGTAAAGAGTGTGAGAGTATGTGTATGCAGAAGTGTTTTATAAATGAGGAAGCACCATGAAAGTATCGATTGTTAAAATTTCCTAATATTAATTTTAATATACATGTGGAACCTAGTTTCAATCACTATGATTGCTTAGTTATACTAACATTTTTACATTCATTGCTTCTATTCTCTTCTCTTGTAATAAATAAAGTAATAAATAAATTCACACACTTTATTAATAAATATTAAATGAGAACCTATTATATTCCAAACATCATTCTAGGACTCAGGATAAATCAATAAACAAAACAAATAAAATATTGCACTTGCATGGAGCCAATGTTCTATTTAGGGGAGGTCAACAAGAAACTAATGTAATAATTATATAACAAATTAAGTTTATTGTAAATGAGAAGTGCTTGGAAGGAAAATAAAGTGTGAAATGAGATAAAGGGTATGGAGGCTGGCAGGGGTGTGGGGCCTAGGTACAGTATTTTCAAAATAGATTGATCGTGGAAGCTTTCAACATGGAAATATTTAAAGACATACTTTGAAGTAAGTAAGGAAGCAAGTCCTGTGGCTAACATGGAAAGAGGATTCCAGGGAGAAGAAACAGCAAATGCAAAGGCCCTATGGCAGAAGTATGTTGTTGGTGTTCAAGGAACATCAGTAACTCCTAAGGGACTGGAAAATTGTGAATGAGGAAAAGAGTGGATAGAAATAGGGCCAGAGAGTAGAAGGCCAGATATCATAGGGACTTTTAGGCCATTGAGGTATTTTACCTTTTACTGATCATAAGTAGAAGAAAGGAAATCACTAGGGTTTTGAGACGCCATGTGATCTGACCTATATTTTAATAGGAGCATTCTGGCTTCTGTGTGGAAAAGTTAGGTGACCAGGTAAGAGAATATTGCAGAGATTCAAGTGAGAAAAGATGGTCTACTGAGAGTAGTGAAAAGTACTAAGATTCTAGATGTCTTTTAAAGATACTGCCAAAATAATTTGTTCATAGTGGAGTAAGAATAACTCTAAGGTTTTTCGCCTCAGTAAATAGAAGGATTGGGTTTCTGTTAACTGAGGGCAGAGTTTTGTTTTATTTTGTTTTGTTTTTTAGTATATTTATATCTGGGTTAGCATGTGGGTACATAGGGTCTATAATAGGAAAGTTACTTGCTTATACTTATCCATTTATTTATAATGAGTTTTCCTGTTCCAACAGTTATCAAGAAAAAACTAGTACTATTTCGAATTGATTTATATTATTGTGGCAATAGGTTAGTCTTTAGTTTTGATTTTTTTAGTTAATTCATAAGAAACAATTTAGGTTATAACTACCTCATTGTTCTATATAATTTTTGTTAGTTATTACTAAACTTTAGATGTATAGGAAAATATGCAGATGTTATGATTAATTCCAGTATAATGGAGAGCAATAAGTTGTATGTAGTTAGAAAATGAACCCATCCTCAACTAAGAAATCTTGTCTGTGAGAAAAAAGGAAAGTGCCTATTATAAAATAAATAAACAAACAAACGAACAAATAAATAAATAAATAAACTAAAAAAAAGATGTAATGAGATTTTTCTACAAATTAAATCTAGAAGAGTAGAAAGAAATAAAAAATTAGCTCCAATATTATTGTTCAGGAGAACAGTTGAGATAATAATGTGTGTGGTGACTGAAGTTTAGGTGTGTGAACAGATTCTTTGGGGATGCAGGGGCAGCGGGTAGGGGCCTAAACTACTAAACCAACAGAATAAGTAAAATATTTTTTCTTTGTTAATCTCGATTAGGGTTATAATTTCATCAAATTTCACACAGACTAAGGAGAATGAATGAGTTTAGCAATCTTGAAGATTTCTGACTGGGTGACTGGCTGAAGATCAGGGAATGACTGATGTACGTGCATGACATGATCATTCAGAAAAATGTGACTCATCCCAGACACTGGCTGCCTCAGGAAGCTGCTATGTTATAGCTTAGCTCATGTGTAAGTGTGAGAGTATCTTCTGAGGTTCTTTTGGTATAAGTCACCTGAGATCAAGGAAGATAATTTAAGCATGAAGGTGGCTGCTGCGATGGGTAAGAGTAGGATTTATTTGAAGGATGCTCAAGGAATCACAGAAAGTCCTAAACTATCAAACCTTGAAAAGGACAGACGGCAAGGAAGCTTAGGCGATCTTAGGGATGAGTAACAGTGATGAATAAAAATGGTATCTTGGGAGTCACTGAATAAATAAATGGGAAAAACAGGGATCAAGGGTCAAAGAGATGAGAAGGCAAACAAATTAAACACTCAGAGGGACATCGGAGTCATCCAGGGCAACTATAGAACTTGTATTAGAAAGGACCATAAGTCAGATGGCAAAGTCTTTAGTGACTAATGGTACTGCATGTGAGAGATTAGAAGTTCAGTGAATGGCAGAGAAAGGAGCACAGTGAAGTCATGGTTTGGAAGCCTCATTGTGCAGAAAAGGGACATGCTTCCTAACACTGAACTTGCAAATAAGATAAAAATGAGCCTTCACTTGAAGAACACTTCACAATAAACCACATTTCAGGTAAGGTCAGAAGTTAAAAGGAACCATGTTTTATGGTAGTTTGATGACAACAGATGCGGATTCTAAAGAGTGCATTGGAAAAGAAGTGATAAGAAGGAATGGAAAAATGGCTGTCTTGAGTGACAAAGACAGCGGGCATTTGAGACAGTTTATTTAGCTAGCCACAAAATTACAAGCGATTCAGACCCACTGGTGTTTGAGAGAACCCCAAGCACTTAAGGAGGAGTCAGTTTTGATGTAATTAGTTATTGCTCCTTCTGGCCTTTTCTGTTTCCTCTTTCATAAACATATGATGAGATGATAATGAGTATCATATAAATCAACTGAGCTTTCTTGTGATATTTTATTTACTTTTCCTTAATGTAGACGCAAATCCCATTAGGCAGTGACTAGGTTATTTCTGTGCTCTGAATAACATCAAGTAGATTCTCAGTGCCATCTATAAATGTTAATCTCAAATGTTTTGGCAAATCGCAAAGGTTTAGTTCGGTTTTGGTAGATTTTCTTTTTCTTAAGGTATTTGTCAGATTACATTCCTTTTTATAAATATATATAGTAATTGAGTAAAGATGTTTTACTGAATAACGATCAAATAAACAAGTATTTCATTCATTGAAGGAGAAATATTTAACACCTGAACGATGCACAGCAGTAATTCTCAGTAACATTGAAAGTACAAAAGACACTGGTTCACTTTCCAAGATTTTATAATATCATTAGAGAAAAACCACATGCACAATTAAAGGAACTATAATAAATAAACAATTTTAAAAAATCTAACAATTTACCAAAATCATGAAAAAAAGACACACAGTTTACATTCTGTGGCAGATAAATAAAACAAAGACAATCTAAGTTGCTCATTCGCCTTTGTTGTCTTATAAAGAGGTTGCAAGAAAAAGTGAATAGCAATGTGAATAGCAAAGGTTTGCATTTGAATTATCAACAGATATTTTCACTGATTACATGCCACCTCGGGTTGCATTATATTTTAAAACTCAAATGAAGATTTTTTTTTTAAAGTAAAAGAAAGAATTACTTGTGTAACTATTTATCTACTTCTCATTGGGCTGCTAGCTTCCTGGTCCTTCTCTGCACTAGAGATCACATCGTAGTTTATTCCTAGTAATTACGATGTTCCCCTTATCTTTTATATCCTCATAGTCCTAGACCACTTTCGCATTCACAAGCAAAGCTAAATTTTTGGACCAGCCGTTGCTCTTAAATTCTGGGGTAAATTTCCTACTTCTGAGAGTTTGGGAGTCTTTCTCGTCTTATCCTGCTGCCTCATTATTTTCCATCACATCCAACTAGCTCTCTATCATACAAAGCATTTTATTATCTCAGCCTTGTCTACTATTTTACAGTTAAACTGTATGAGGCTTATAGAAGTTAAGAGACTTGCTTAAGGTCATACAGATAAAAAAATATCAGAGATGGGATTTAGCTGCAACTTAGTGAATGAGAGATAAAATTCTTAGTTAAAATCTGAAACAAGAATCGATAGTAAAAGTCTAATCTAAAACTTTTCTTTTATGCACACAAGCATGAAAATATTGATTTTTGTACCTGCCCTGAAGGTCAATAGACACTAGTTTTATTGGAACCCAGGAGAAACAAAAAATCCAATAATGCCACTCCTCTGCAAAGTCAGCCAAGTTCCAGTCCCTTGAAGTTCAAAGTGACTGGTTCCATTTGTTAGGAGAATATGAAGCCTACATAGCATGTGCACGCATGCGTGCGCGCGCGCGCGCGCACACACACACACACACACACAACTTCCTATTAAATTGATTCAGACAAAAGAAAAATCCATTAAAACTAGAAACAAGATTTGGGATAGACTAACTAGTTTGTCTGAAATTTTGTGTGATTTTTGTGTAAATGTTTTTGAGTCTTTTAAACCAGTTGTTGGTATTAGAAGTAATTTTTTGTCTAGTAATCAGGACTCAAAAATTATTTAAATTTGTAAATTTAAAAAAACATGGAATTGTACCATAAAGAAAGGTAGTAACTAATATAAAGAGATTTTTAGACTCCAAAGACATATCAATACCTATGGACAGTATAAAGCCTTCACCAAATGCTGTTCTGAGCCAGTTAGAAATTCTTAAGCATAATTTCAAGAGCAATATCTCACGGAAAATAGTGTACTAGTTGCCAAAAGTTTTCATAAACATGGATTCCTTTGTGCAAAATTTTAATTTACTTCATAAAGATTGTTGAATTTTCACATAAATATTAACTCTTTAAAATAAATGGTTTCCGCTCTTTATGTTAATTTTACTTCTTTCAAACATTCATTATTTTCACTTGCTGCCAGCACAATAATTTTTAAGAGTAGGATCTATGGAGACAAAAGTTAGCAAATGACAGCCCAGAGGCCAAATTGAGCTTGATGCCTATTTTTGTACAGCTAAAAATGCTTTTTACATTTTTATGTGGCTGTAAAAAAATCAAAGAAAAATATTTTGAGACATGTAAAGATCATATGAAATTCAAATTTCAGTGTCCATAAATAAACCTTTATTGGAACACAGCCCTGTTTATTCATTTAATTATTGTTTATGGCTGCTTTTGTACTATAAAGGCAGCATTAAGTAGTTGAAAAGAGATCCTACAGCCCTGAAGCCAAAAATTTTTAGTATCTATTACAGTAAAAATTTGCCAAACCTTGACCTAAGATAGTGATTTTTAAGTCTTCCAAAACTGCCTCCGATGTGGAAGACATCTGTTTCTCTTTTTGCCAAAATGTGGAAACTTCTTTGATTTACTTTTATCAGGTGTCTCTCAAGGCCTCGCATATTCATTACATCTGTAAAGCTGGTAACTTCAGCCATCAAGATGATTAAAGACCTAACACAAGAAATATTTTCTTGAGAGTATATTTTCTAAACAGAGGCACCTGTTGAAAGGAAGCTTCTGGAAATTTCATTTTTAAAGAAAAAAAGTTGCTTTATCTCAATTTTTTTGTTATAATCAAAAGAATATGAACTTTGACTCAAATTCCTGTGTAAGATATTTAATCGAGCTTATACATTGAATGGGGGTAGTTATACCCACCTCAAAGTGTGCTGTGAAGTATAAATGTAATAACAAATTAGGTTTTGAGGATACTAATACTCCATCTCTTGTCTACTCAAATTCCAGATAGACTGTCTGATGTTTTAAGGCAAAAATTAAATCTAGAATCCTATGTAATAGCTGTCACAAAATAGGCTAAGAATGAACAGTTGGATTTTGTATTGTTTTTATATGTTTCAAAGATTTATTCTTGTTTTATAGTTTATAAATCCATTCTTTATATCTGCTTTCTCATTAAGTGTACTATTTTTCAATCTAAGCATGGCCATATAAGTGTCCACCTCCTACATGTTCTCATAAGTACCGTGCATTTTATGTTTATTACAGTGTGTTTAATTTGCATTATTTCAGGTCCCTACATCACGAGTTTAGAAATTTCAGGTTAATAAACACTATAAAAATTATTTCTCTCATTTATTCTGGCACTATGAGGGTAATAACATCTAAGCACTCTGATACTCTTGTGAATGAATCTGTGTGGATGACCAAAGATTACAGTGGCAGATGGCAATCCATGGACATTACTGTTGTAGTTTACTAAAGCATTTTCTCAAATTTTAAATTGAAATTCTCAGCTGAAAGGGTATCAAAAGATTGAAGGAAAGATTTTTAGAATGATATAACTTGCATGAGCTTTCATTAATTAGCATATTAATTCTATCATTCTTTTAGGAATTCAAGGTATATGCCTTGTTTTGTTGTACCATAATGGTTATAACATTATAACCTGAAAAAGATTTTCTTGCCTCAGTTTTTCACTCTAATATTGGTACTCTTGCTTCAGCATTCAGCATCACATGTTAGTCAGTGAGCATATTAACAAATTAGAAGATTTCGAAGTGACTCTAGTTTTACTGTATCTGCCTTAAATTAATACATTATTTTCATTGTTTAGAAATATAACAAAATAAGAGTTTTTCCCTCTAATTAGAGTAGCATGTAAAATCATGTAAGACAAAACTCATATGAACACAGGGATATATACATAGAAAAATAATGCGAGTTTACTGACTTAACTTGTAATACAAAATTTCAAATTATGAAACTAACAATTTTTAAAAATTGCTTTCTCATCTGCTTCCTCTGATTCCATAATGCATCTTTCAGACCATTTAATGAGCAACTAGACCATCAAGTTGTTAGAAATATGACCAAATTTAGGATACTTTGGCTCTAAGTAAGGGCATGAGATATTAGTTATGAGTATATAAACTTCAGATAATGGACTTATAACTATATTATCTGTTCAGGTACCTTCTTTGTTTCTTTCTTATTAATAAACTGATTTTTAGGTTACTGAACTTATAAAATACCCACCAATGAGAGGTGTTGAGATATGTACAAATAAAACAAAAATTCTGACTCAGGACAAAAATCAATTGACTTTATGAACTTTAGTAGTGCCTCAAATTAGGAGTCATGATCTGTGACTGATTCTAGAAGATCTCAATAATGGTATTTCAAACAGGTGTACCTTGATCAGATCTTTATATTGCAAGTGATTTGTTACTACTGAGAATTAAATATCCAAAGTTTGTAAGCTTTTTAAAAATCGATTAAAAAGAAAAAAGAAGAAAAAAAGAGACAGGGCCAATATGTATGAGAAAACATATAATCTGTGACTTTTAACTGTACCCTATGCCTAGAAAGCAATTGTTAAAAATTAACCACTAATCATTTCTATATACATGATGAGTTATTTTATATCATCCATAACTCTTTATTTATATTTCTGTAAAATGTTGGGATATTGTCAAATGTGATTAGCCCAAGATAGTATAATAGAGGCAAATGTCTTTCATCAAAAACTCTGGTTAATTAAGAAGATATATGTTATTGTTTGCATTTTAGAAAGTTAGTGCTAGTTGCTCTAATATTTCAAAATTTGAAATTTAATATGTGGCCCAATATCATAGTTGTTCTGATGTTAAAAATAATGCTTCTAGGGTTGACATTAGGTAAATATAACATTTAAAACAAATATAAGTTGGTGATTAAGTTAAATATTTATTGAGCATCTATAAATTTTCAAATATCGGGGATGCAAAGATGATTAAGAGAGAGCGCTTGTCAAGGAGCTCACTTTATAGCAAGGGAAAAAGGAAAAAAATTACATTGCATTTTGAACATAGTTAAGTACTCACTAGTGCTATTCACAAGAATTTCAGTTCTCTTTCTAAGCTCTGAGTAAAATTTGTACTCCCCAGTCTCTTGAGGTTAGGTATGGCCACTTGAATTGTTTTAACAGATTAAATGTGAGCAAAAGTGTCACTATATAGCAGAACACTTAAGAGCCAGACTGTGATTCACCACAATCCTTTACCTCCCCACTGTCAGTGTGAGCACTGCAGTATGTATTCCTCATGGAACCTCAACTTTGGTTGCCAAGTTACTCGGATGAGCAGGCCTTTTGGTGATCTGCATGGGAATGCATAATAACCACGAAATACTTACTTGCTGTGTTAAGCCACTGAGACTTTGGAGTTCTTTGCTACTGCAGTTTAACTTATACTATAACACTGCTATTATGCATAAAATGTCAAGGAGGCACAAAGAAGGAAGGTCTCAGTATACTGTTCCAGCTCATAATAAATAGGATCAAATGAGTAATCATTAGCTTGTTTTCTCCAATGCTATCACTTGACCAGTGAACTAGACCAAACACTTTCCAGATTGAGGGAGGCTTTTAGACCTCTTTCTCTACTATGCATTGGATCAGCTTCTACAGAGAGAGATACTGGGAAAAAGTTTCATCTCAGACACTCCTAGTTTCAGTGATTTATGACTGGTGTCCTTGATGGCAAGAGCAAATTTTAGGGATGATAATCTATACCACACACAATTTTCCACTTCTTAATTGATTCAGGGATAAAATTTGGAGGTTGAATGACTAAATCAATGTTTCTCAAACTTAGCTAGTCAACATAATAGCCCAAGGGACCTATTTGAAAAGGTAAATTTCTTTTTTTAAACCATATATAACACAAGGAAAATGTAAGACAAAACAAAAGGTTATAAGATAAAAAGCATAAATCTCTTCCCTCTCTTAGACTGTTAGAATTCAAGAAAGGATTAGTGTAGTTTTTGTATTCTCCCAGAAATATGTAATAGATATATGTATTTATGTCGTACATGGAAAAATATATATATACAGTACATACTTTTAATGTTTTATTTTTGTTAAAATAGATTTATTTATGATAGTTATACTACACATTGCTCTTTTTCTTAATATATCTCTAGCTAAAGACCTTTTAAAATTCAGATTACCAGGCCTACACAGGCTCTGATTAAGTATATCTGGAAGAAACCCCAGTCATATTTACATTTAAAAAACTGTTTAGGTAATTCCAATGGTCAGCCATGTTGAAAACTGCTGCAGTAAGAGTTCTATAATATTCTTTCAGCATGTAAATTTTAGACTCTAAAATATCTCCAACAAAACTATAAAACTGAGACATTGCCATTGTTTTTTTCATATAACTGCCATCTGTTTAATCTTGACAATTAAATAATTTTGACCTTGGGTCTTCTCTGTGCCTTACTTCGCTTTTCTCTAAATTAGAGAAACATTGTGTGGATTATACAAAATGAGCTTATATAAATGAATTGTTTTGTAAAAGCATACTCCAAAATGCCAAATATGCACATACCAGAAAAATTACTGTCCACAATGTAGCTTAATATTTCAACTGGAAATGTTCATCTAACACTTCTTATGTGGAGAGCTCAACTGTGTTGGACTCAACCGGCAACATCGATTTTCCATGTTCTTCTCCCTTCAGCTGAAAAGAATCAAGTTAAATCTGTAGGGAATGAAAACTAAACAGCCCTTAACATGAAGGTCCATGTCCTATTGCATTTATCTAGTAGGTTAGAATCATTCATTGATTGCTAATCACCTGTGGTTGTTTACACACAACAGGTTCCCTGGATAGCACAAAACCACAAAGAGGATTATACATACCACAGGAAGCAATCGATAGAAAAAACTCATAATGATCTTCCTGAGAGGAAACTGAAAGATTTTTTCCTTTGTGACAGTCTGTATATGTGTGATAGGATTGTCAAAACAGACATAAGGATTTCCGGCTGGCAGAAAAATGTTTTTAACATTTGGCTTTCATAGCCACTTTTCTTGCCTCAGTATAATACTACTAAAAATAAAAAAATAAATTATTTTAATGGAGAATTTGATTCTTGCATTGCATTTTTGTCCAAATAATCATGAAACATGCCTTTTGTTACCTTAAGAATATTATTGGGTTGTTTTTGCTCTTGTTTTTGCCTAGCTAATGCCTAAAGCATCCAGGCAGGTCCATTTTTATCATCTAAAAGTTGGATGATATTTATCTTAGAGTTCTTTAAAATGGTTTGGTGCATCTTCAATTAAAAAATGATTGTTTGGTCTTAAACATAAAGCACATTGTGTATAATCAACTAAAATATATTAAACTTATTTTTCAAGCACTGGTCTGGGAACAGAAAATAAAGTCATGAATACATTAAAACTCACCTTTAAACATTTCATACTCTAATGATCATATCTTGTAGATTATAGTTCTCCTTGACAGAAATAATGGAACCCATTAACTTGATCAGTATGTGTTTATCTTTCCTAAATTTTGTCCTGAAACTTTTAACATTTATATGAAACTATAGATTTGATATGCTCCATTCCAAAAAATCAATCTGAATAAATTAAATTCCAAAACGAAGCTTCCACTCCAACTCTCAACAATAAGAATAGAGGAGACTGACCCATCTAGAATACTTGGAGACAGAATATCTGATGTAAAATTTCTTGCTATCTTTCCGGAGTCATATTTTGTTATTTCCTTATTTCATAAAGTAGCCTTATAATTTCTCCCCAGGTGACATTTGGTAGTGACATAATTATCATAAATGGTTTAAGATTATGTGAATTTCTCAACCACATATGTGTTCTTAAACCAGCTTATAAATATATAAGTATATATTTATAATAATAAATATCAACTTATACTACATATATGAATACTGACTATAAATTGCTTAAATGGTTGCCATTAACTTTCACTGCTTTCTGATACTTCACAATTCTTATTCCATTCTCCAAAATTTAAAAAGTTTTAAATGTTACACTTGCTGTATTTTGATAAAGGGGCTTTTGAGGAGACTTCAAGGATTAGTTATGGGGAGAAAAAGAGGAAGTTCCCTAATTGTATAGATGTGTATAGACTTTGATAGTGAAGGTCAATAGCTACATGCCAGAGAGTTTTGCTTGCTGCTCCAATTATACAAAAGATCACAGTATGGAATCATAATTTGCTCCTCAAACTACCCAGGCCTTCCAGAACACTGCCTGAAATTAAATCTTCTGCCTGTGCATGGCTTATGAAAAATTGAACGACAGTTCATTTTCACAACACATGACAAACATAAAAGAAATTATGAATTAATTTTAAACCCTGCTTAGCAGAGTCTTATCAAATTGATGGCACCTTTTGTTTCACTGAAGTCAGGCATCAGAGTTGATATGCTTAATTAGAATCAGGCATCTCTAAATGTTTTAGAGTGACAGCTCAGATTATCCTATTGGACTCCCCCCACCCCGCCCCACCCCCACCATTGCCATGGTTTGAAGCCTAAAACAAAACAATTGGCTTAAAAGGTTGACTGGATATGACTTCCACTTCATGCACTACATTAAGCACATCAAAATGTATTTTACGGTGGATGTTCAAATAAACAAAAACCAAAGGCTTTTGAGGGCTTGTTTAGATAGATGGATTGATAGAGGGAGATCTATAAATGAGAGCTAGCTAGCTAGCTAGATAGCTAGATGATAGATGATGGCTAGAGGATAGATATATGATAGATGATAGATAGATATATAGATAGATAGATAGATGATAGACAGATTATAGATAATACATTAAAAAAAACAATCTATATGGGCTTGTTCGTCCTTGACTCTCAAAGAGTTTCTTTTTAGTTTGTTTCAAGGGAAAACAAGATGGAGTTAGAGTGAACTGAGCTTTTGCAGTAATCTTTGGATTATTCAGGGGCTAACTATGCATTCGATTGTTTAGAGTTCACCTCTCCCATTTCGATTATTTCACTGTCCATTAGTTGCTATTGTCAATTGCTAATTGACACCATACCATGAATATACATGAGTTATCCACCTTAAAATCATCTACTTATGAACAACAAACATCCATAGATGTTATGGGACACTGGTTCTTTGTTCCCAGACACTGACATTGATAAAAAGAACTGCCTACTGCTTCACAATTGGCAGAACTTTGATTTTCCTGCTTTATCCACTTCTAACTAAGTACTTGGGTTTGAAACATTTTTCCAGGGAAACATCATGGTCAAAAATATTAAGGGGAATATATATATTACATTTTTTTATAAATCATATTTCTAGTATACATACATACTATATATACTATAGTATACACACACACACACATATATGTACTGTCTGTATTTTTGGCAGCTTGTAATGACTGCTCTAGTTTTAGCTAAGAGCTATGGTCAGTCAGTTTTGAGTCACATATGCTTAATTAACTCATAAAAGTAACCCCAGAAGAAAAAACTCTAATGGTGTTGCTTTGAAGCAGGATCAAAAAATGTAAACCTAAAGTGTATTATTCAATGGGACTAGCCCAGTAGCCATTATAGGATGAGGATGAGACACCTCAGGTTGTTTCAGATGATTATAATGTGGTTCAAATTTTACTTTATTTCCAGCATATACTGGTCGCAGAATAGCATTAACAATTACTTAAAGTGGCATGAGCTCTATGGTTCAACTTTAGTTTCAAGGCCTTTATACACACATACACACACACACACACATATATATATATGTGGGGAAAATTTGGGGAAAATATTTTTATTTTCATTCATTGAGGGCAAATTACAATCAAAAGAGATATGAAACATACCTATGAGAACAAAATTGCATTTGTTTCTCTTTTATTTAATAGTTTATTATAGCTTCAAATATCACCTTGCATGAATAACTTAATCTTTCATAAAAGTAGTAATATTCCTGACAATTAGGAAATATACAGACCTAGGGCTAGTAGTAAAACTAATTTATTTATATATATATATATATAATTTAATTAAAATTGCAGGTTTTATTTTTTTTAACTCAATTCACTTTGGGGGCTGACAGTTTAGCATATCAGTAGTCCTGAAAGTAATAAATGACATAAATATTCAAACATTTTTTTGGGAGGAAGACTTCCATATCAATTACTTTTATAAAGGAACCTTAAATTTTTCTCTACTTCTTGTAATCATACTGCAATTCTTGCTGAGCCATGCGTTCTTTCTTGGATTTTCAGAACCAGAATTTAGTTCTTTAGGCTTTCTTGCAGCCCGTCTTTCTCACCAGGAAAACAAGCCAGCTCAGGAGAGTACCCAAGGCTAGACATTAACTTAAGTGAAAGGCCATTCACTATCAATTACATCTGAACTCTTTTTTCTTCTTCAGGTACTCCTCCTTGAGTTGAGTAACATTCTCTTCATCTGCTTTGTGAAGGAGCTCTAATAATTGAAAATGAACCAGTAATTGAAGCTTCCAGAGGAATTCAACTTTAGTTTGGTGGGTTTGAGCTTTTGTGTTTCACAGGCAATGTTCCCTCACTGCCATCTGATTTTTCACATCTTCTACTATTATTGCCTAAAAAGAGAGAACAGCATTTAGGGAGCCCAACAAGGCTTCCCAAGTGTGAAGCTGTGATATTTTGCTATTCCAGAACCACTTCAGGAAGCAATGCTGTATTTCTACTTAACATTTAATGTTTTGCAGCTGCTAAAGGATTATTCACTATGTAGTAAAACAGAGGAAAATCAATCTCTTCCTAACATCATTAGTAATAAATATGTTTGCTTCTATTTTCCAAGAGAAGTGACAGGAAATGCAGATAATTAACAAGAATTTGACAGACATATAAATGTGCCAGCTAATATTAGACAAAGCAAAATATAAAATAAGGAACTGAAACATTTCATCATGTCTTATAATAGAACCTAATTTTAAATGTCCAGTTCATATTACTCAAAGTTTCTGCTCCCAGTACAAGGAGAATTAAAATAAATACCCTAGGAAGGAAACATTGCACCTCCTTCTTAGAAGCAGTTATTCCTTGTAAGATAATATATGTCTATAATTTATTTTATGATAATTTCAAATTGAGCCCAATTTTAGAAAATCATGAATGATCATATGGGAGAAAAATACCATATTAAAAAGGATCAAAATTTGAACTGTCTGAAATGCTGTTTACATAGGCAACACGAAATCAGTAGAAACTCTCCCTGCAGCATCACTCTGATGCTCTATGCTGGACTTCAGAGAGACACTGGGAGGGTAGCCTTCTCTGGTCCTGTAGAGGTTGATGAGATGAAATGTTAGAAGTAAGTTACCTCTTTTCCTCACTCAGAGTGTTCACTGTCTGGCAAGGCTAAGAGGGAAGAGGGATGAGGTTAGAGCTAGAAAGGAGGATGCCCCAATCCAGTCCCATTGACTTTTTCTATTATCAGTTTAAATTCAGCTGGAAAGTTATGAAACTCCCTTGCAAGGAGGTCTTTCACCTTTGCTCCATAATCCTCAGGCAACTTGATAACACCCTTGCTTCTTTCCAGTGCTTTCTAGCCTGACAGTTTGATGCACTGTATTTTAACCATCTGTTTTGTATCTTCATTCACTCTCCTAGATTCATAGCTCTTTGAAGGAAATGGCCATGCCAAATACACATTAGTTGTTCAGAATTGGTATTCAGTAATCATTATTTGTGTAAATGAACATGTGATAAAGATAAGAGTTTTAACCAAAGTTTTCTATTTGTTCTGTCTGAGAGTTCTCTGAGTAATTTCATATTTGACAAACTTGGATGGTGAAGAGAAAATGAGACGAAAGCCACTTTCTGAATAATTTAGATCCATAAGCCCCTTTACCTGGACTTAAATGAAAATTTAATTGGGTTGATTTCATTCAATCTGGGCTTCATTTGACCTGATTTGAAAGTCAGTAACATGAGCTAATAGAAAGACTCTAATCTATGCCTTATCTGCTTGATTTCAGGAGTCTTTTGGAAATTCTGAAATAGATGGGTGTTTTCCATCATGTTTCTGCTCGCTTTGGAGGGGGTGGTGAGAACAGGAACCAGAAATTATTCTCTGGAAATGTTAGTTGCATCTGTGCAGCTATCAGTATTTTCTCCTACACCTCTATCCTAACAAATACATTTTCTTTTTGATGTGGGTGTAAACCTAATTTCCCTTTGCATAATGTTAGTGCCTCTGAAGTTTACAAAGCTGGCTAGAATCTGCACTAAGTGGTTTGGGAATAAAAGCTTTCCTTGTCATTATTTGCACAGTCTGTAGTATTCAGCTGCCAACCCATGCCATATTATTTGTGTGATGCTTGGTGACAGTCTGTGTTGAGTTTTAGCTATGATTCTAGACATAATTTAATGAGCTGGAATGCCAGTTTCCCCTGTAAGGAATATGCACATATTTTTGATGCCAATAAAAAGTTGTTTATTTTACACATATATTATTTTTCTGAATCCAGAATTTCTACTCTTACCTCATATTAACATGATACATTCGATATATAAATGTACTCTTTCCCACTTGCATTTATGAGAGGTTTAGTCTTCAGCATAATTGAGGGAGGAAAATGTACCCACTTGGTTGCACAAGGCTTGCTTCTTGCCTACTCTTCCTAATTAGCTTTTAACAAGCTGTCAATCTTCCTTTCTCTATGTTGCATTTGTAAGAAAAAGACAAGGATAAGTTGGAGTCTCCCTGAGAAAGCAGACTGTGCTTCTTAAGGAAAGCATCTCTGGGCTGTCAGGGTGGGCCTTGGCACCAGAACTTTGAGGCAAATACAATATGATTTTTGCCTAGTGCCATAAACCAATGCTGAGTACATATTTATGTGTCTAAGTCATCTCTCCCTTTCCGTGGAGATGTCATCAGCTTCTTCCACACAGACCAACTTTCACATAATAGGAAAAAGCCCACTGAGTGTTTCTCCTTTTATTAAATTAGATTTTTTAAAATAACATTTTCTTTTCTGATAGAATATGCATTCAATCTGAAGAAACATAAGCAATTCATAAAAAATATACCTAATAAACCAAAATAATCTATTAATCCACCCTGCAGATAACAAATTTAATATTTTGGTGAATTCCTTTTGAGGATTATGTAAGGGTTCATACATGTTTATGTGTGTGTTTGTGTGTGTATCTATCCACAGATATTTATTATTTCCTTCACAGAAAAGTAGCATTTTATATGATGTTTTTGTAGCATGCATTTTCATTTAGCAATAGTTTATGAACATTTCCCATGTCAGTAAGTATTGTTTACAGTATGATTTTTAGTACACCCTCCCATATGGCAATGCAATAATTTACTTAACCTATCCTCCTGTTAATGGACATTTAGCTCATTTCTTAGTTTGTGTTATGCATAAAGTTTATCTGTACATTTCCTGTATAATATCTTTAGGACATTTTCTTAGACATGCAATTACTTGATCAAAGGCTATATATATGTTGGAACTTTTATATCGACCACAAATTGCCCTACAAAAAGATTAACTATTTTTATATTTCCCCTAGCAGAAAATGAAAAACTTTCTCTGCACTAACCTCGCTCACTGAGATTCTCATTATCTTTAATCGTTGCCCATATGACAGGTGAAATATGGAATCTTTTTTTTTAATTTACCTTTGTTAGCTTAAATAGCTATCAAATGTTTAATCGTCATTTTATTTAGAAAGGAAAATTCAACTTAGGTAGCAGCTTAGTGTCATATTTGTGAGTGTGATTTTGAAAGTCAGATGGCCTGGTTCTCTACAATGTTCACATAAGTCATGTGACCTAGAACAGTTGTCTTAAATTATTTATATAATGTGGACAATAGTGGTAACTATCTCACAGGTTAGATGTTAGGATTCATATGTCCCCACATATAATAATAACAATAAACATATTATTAATATTTCTATAGTACTTACTATGTGTCAGGTACTGTCTTTAGCACTTTATACATGTTAATTTTTTATTATATTATGAAGCTATATACAAAGCATTTAATACAATGCTTGTTGCATAGTAAATGCTGAATAAATATTAACTTATTTTTTAAATTATTATGTTTATTTTTACAGTATGTGCTAAATATATACTAATGTTATGGATGAAAAATATGTTTATCAGAACACCTTTAAATCATCCACAGAAAATTGCTTTAAAATATCCAATATAGATGTTAAATATTGTGAGTGGCAATTTTAAATTGGTTTTCAGCTTCATGTATGACAAAAGTTTGAAAAGAATGAATGTTTAAAAAATAGGTTAGTAAATAATATAATTATTATTGACATATCAAGTGCCAAGATTCAGTGTTCATACTCACTGCTACAATGGGAATATATAGATTAAATGAAGTAGAATTAAGCAGCTATCTAGTGAATTACAACAATAGATGTAGTCTATCTGGATAGTAAAAAAAAAAAGTAACAATTTCTCCATTTTACTCAATTATAGGATCTGCTACTATAAGAAATCAAGCAACTAAAATTTCATCTAGTTAACTATGTTCATTTGCTTCTCAATAGCCTGATATTTGGCTTCAAGTGAAGATGAGTGACTGTGTTTTATTTAAAAAAAATTTATAGTTTGATTTTTTTCTGAATACAGTTGGCATTCATTATTATTTTATATTAGTTTCGTGTATACAGCATAGTGGTTTGACATTTATATAATTTACAAAGTGATTCCCCCAATAAGTCTAGTACCCATCTGGGACTATATATAGTTATTATAATATTATTGACTATGTTCCCTATGCTATCTGTACTTGACATTCCCATGACTATTTTGTAACTACCAACTTGTACTTCTCAAGCCCTTCACCTTTTTTACCCGACCCCTCCAATCCCCTTCTATCTGACAACTAACATTTAGTTGAATTACGTGCCTGAAAAAGTAGGAGAAAATAGAGCCTAGGACACAGGAGGAGAAAATCTTACATAGATAGGGAGAGGGATGTCTAAGCCACAGCAACAAGAGGGAAGGTGAAGATGGGTGCAAATAGATGCATGAATATTTATGTGTCTGTCTTAAACTGCTCTGAAATCTGAAACTCTAGTACCTGTGCTTTTGAATTATTTAATAAACTAATGCTTTCCATTTAGTTCTTCCTAAAGTTTTATTTTTAAAGTGATCTGGAAGTTTTAGTTGATTGCAATAAACAATAAACTCACCCTACCTAAAAAAAAGGGGAGGGGATTTGGAGAAACTTATTTATAATGAATGCATTTCAAAGACATTTTTTTAAAAATGGAAGATAATTTGTTAATTTTTTAAAATCATAGTTTTATACCCCCAGAAAAGGTTTGTCCTATAGTAGACATCTCTTTTTATTCTGTTATTTTAACTGTCGTCAAACCATCTGAAAAATGGCACTTATAAAGAGAAACAACTAAGCAATTAAGTAATCAGTATACATTAATTTTTGGAAAAATAACTCCTAGCATGTTCTCTCCAGAAATACAATTCTCTTTACATAAGGATAGCATATTTTTAGATATCTTTTATTATAGTTGCAAATCCTCAAGGTATAAATACTCCTTCTGAATATATACTTAATTATTTCAATATTGGACTGCCAGGAAGAGGGCTTTATATATCATGCTGCCTTGTCATTCTTTTCCTTTAGCAGAAATGATACATTTTAGAAATATAAGGCTTTTTAATCTACAGAGTAGAATACAGTAAATTATAAATAAAGTATAATTAGAAAGATTTATCTACCGATATGATTTGGGACATTTTACAAGTTCTATTCTGTTTATTTATATTTTCAGCAAAATCTTCCTAATAGCCAATGCTACAAATGTCATTTTATAGACTCAGGTAAAAGAAGCATCTGAATTGTGCTTCTGAAATCTGTTTTTTATGGCTTTCAGACTAAATATAATCTTTAGTTGGTAAAACCAAATCCTAAAAAATGAAGGCATCCTATAAATATTCAGCTCAAAAAATACTAAAAAATATATGTATAATATTATGTCAGAAAGTGAAGCATGACATTGCCATAATCCTAAAGTGAAAATTAAATAAAACTGGAAATTATAAGGATTTATTACGGTAGATTTACCAGAGTGTTGCTAGACTTTAAGGTGTCAGAAAGAAATCATTATGTCTTGCATTGCTGGATCAATTACCTTTGT
Source organism: Pteropus medius (assembly GCF_902729225.1). Lineage (NCBI taxonomy): Eukaryota > Metazoa > Chordata > Mammalia > Chiroptera > Pteropodidae > Pteropus > Pteropus medius. Next base: position 3,447,159 of record NW_024342473.1, read on the forward strand.
GGCTTCTAATAAATTTTGTCTTCTGACTTTGATGGATGTTTAACAATCTGTTTCTAGAGAGATTTCCATTTATAGACCTGAAAATTGCTTCAACAGAATGCTTATTAAGCGTTAGCAATTGAAAGATACAAATAGTTATTGTATGGTTGCTGTGGCTTAAACAAACATTGGGACCATATGACCACTTTATACTGAGACTTAATCTTCTTTTTTAACTAAGAAAATGAAGGGAATTTGGTAAAATTATTGGTTTTCTTTATTATCTATAAAATGTTTCAAAGAATAATTAATAGAATAATTTATGCTTAACTTTTAAACTGTATTGAACAAAAAGATAAGTACTTAGAAAATCTGTCTCTGTAAATGTAAGACTCTTTTAGTTAAATTTGTTTTTATCTCTCTTATAAATATTAGGTAAGCATTTGCTGACATAAAAAAATATGATAACTGGGAAGTATAAATTTTTTGTAGTTACAAAGGAATCTGGAATTAGAATGCTTAAGTATATGCTGTAAATTTAATCTTATTTAATATATGTTTACATGCAAAGGAGAGTTTAAACAAATAAACTCATTCAAACTTACTCTTAAGAAGTCCTAAATAATAAAAAATATAGGTGTTATTATTATATTATATAACTAGATTCCATCTAACAGAAAAAATAAATGTTAAAAACATTTTCTTTGGAAAATTCGTGGTAGTTTTTCAGTTTATTAAAAGTCTAATACATGCATATATTATGTGATAAAATCTAGCTAAGACTAAGACTTTCGTTTGTCATTTTTAACAGTATGTATTGATTAGTATATTAATAATACTGAAGCCACCACATAATTGGTCTTATCTCTTCCTCTTCCCAATAAATGTAACCTCTTTAAGAGCAAGTATCATTCTTATCTTTGTAGGCTGTATCTTATATTATAGAATTTTTGTAAATTGTAATTTATGTCTTTATATATTCACATGATTTCACCATGGTTTGATGTTAAGTCATTCTATATAATTCTTCCACAAGGTGATTCATGCACAGTGCAGTGGAAAGTATGTCTGTGAACAAAGTTATACCTACTATACTGGACAATTAGTATCACACCCATCTGATATTGTTCCTGGCCTAATTTCCCTTTCTTTTCATAATGACATTTTTTCAGGGGAGTGGGGGCACACTAGAAAAACACCTTTTTCCCACTCCATCAGCCCATAAACACCATTTAAACATGGCAATCTCTTTTCTACAGACCCATAGACAGACACGTGGCCCAGGCATGACCTATCAATTTAGTTCACTCCCCAGAGATAGCTTTAAGAATGGACATATGCCCTAATCAGAGCCAGTGAGTCTCAAGTCCCAGACTCTGGTCTGACTCTTTCCACTGAGTCACTGAAGTGGAAATGTGAGCCTGGAGCTTCTGGCCACCATCTTGTCACAAGAGAAGAGCTCCTGCAAAGAAGAGTTCTTATGAATCCTTTGACTTCTGAATACTGTTCAGTTTTAATCTAGTACTACCCTGCATTTTTTCAGTTACATCGGCTAACAAATGACCTTATTTTTGCTTAAGCCTGTTTGAGTTGGATTAATACCACTTGTAACTTCAAGAGAATAGTATAGTAATGACTGATAGATATAATAATTTGTACTGTAGTTATTTCAACTACAAAACAAGGGACTAGAATAGATGTTCCATGACATCCTTTTCAGAAATCAAAGACTATATTTATAACCACATGGATTATGTTACAGAGAGCACATAGGTTTATTATATCAGAAAAAAACATAAGTATTTATTGCTTTTCTTCATTTTATTTTTTAGTCTCGTTAGCCTCCATATTTTTTAACCTCCATATTTTTCAATGAGTGATTATCTATTCTCCTATTTATTAGAATTCAGAGTAGCTTAGAATTATGTATTTAAAAATATTAAAAAATGACAATTAATTATATTTAATCATATATTTGACTGTGAAATAAAAAAAACTGACATTTATAAATAAGTTTATCATATTAGATTCTCCTACCTCATACTTACCCAAATTTTATTATCATTATTTAGATGGTTTTACTACAAGACAAACTTTTGTGTAAACAACAACAAAAAATACCACTTATTAATTGTCTCACAGAAAGACTGTCATAAAAAAAAAAAATGCACTGTTAGAATTGATTGTTATCCAAATAGGTGCAAAACTAGTACGATATCCTGGTTAATGGTGGACAGTCCTGGATTGCCTCGGTCTGTTTCAACTTATGTCTGATTTCTTGATGTAATTATCAACTATCCCTCATTTCACTATCAAAAGTATACCGATTTGGAAAAAAATTATATGATCATCCCAGATATGGCCACCAAAGACCTTAAAACAAAATGTAAGGGAAAAAGTCTTGGCGGTGAACTTGTAGCCCTTGGACAACACATGAGGTATCAGGAAGACATTTTATAACTACAAATGGTATATATAGAAACAATTTATAAAATGTAAAATATTATCATCATCATACTACCATAATTTATTAAAGAAAAGAATGAAAGAAATGTGGTATATGCGTATTGCTGAATTTTGCTCTACTCACTAACCTTCAGCAAACTATTCTTAAGAAACAAGAATCAAGTCTGACCCACAGATATTACCTGATTCATCTATGTCAATACATTCTACAGCAAGACTCTTGTGCTAAATGGAACATTCTTCACTAATCATCTATATCAATACTTGCCACTAAGGAGATCTTTCTAAATTATAAATTTTGAGATAAATTTAAAATGTTATTACTATTATCATTATTATTATTATCATCATTGAAGTGCCTCAAAGTGTAACCATTGCCATTGGGAAACCTACATTTAAAATTTATGGGAAATTTGCTTTGGAAGATGAATAAACTATTAGGTTAAAGTGGAATCAGCTTTTCACTACATCTGCCAAATATTCTAAATGTCATTTCTTGATTTGTTTCTTATGTCTCATCTTCTTCATGTATATTCTTTGAGTAGAAACACAATCTATTTCTAAAGCAAAAAGAGAAATAATAACTGATTATTTACAACCTATTATATATAATTTATAATCCATATTAAGCCATATTAAACTAGGGTTCAGACACAGGACACTTTAAAACCAAGGCTTCTATTTCTGGACTCTCCTTTTAAGTATATTTTCATCATTTTATTTTTATTACCTTATATAGCTATAAACACATACACACACAAATACAGAAATAATGAGCTAGCTCACAAATACAACAATTATTCATTGAATCTTGAAATAATACTGAGTATTTGCAGGATCTATGAAAACTTCCTTAAATATCAACAGACCATAGAAAAGGGATTGGCAAACTTTTTTAGTAAAGGACAAGCTAGTAAATGCTTTAGGCTTTATGGGCCATATGATCTTGGCTGTGACTTGGATTCTGCCATTGTAGCACAAAAGCAACCATAGATAAAACATTAATAATGAGTATGGCTATGCTCTAATAAAACTTGATTCATGGGCAGTGAGATTTGATTTTCATATAATTATCATAAATCATGAAATAAATTTCTTTTTTGAATTGTTTCAACTGTTTAAAATACAAAAAAAATTCTTAAATCATAAGCCACAGAAAACAAGCAATGGGCTGAATTTGGCCTGTGAGCTATAGTTTGCTGACCTCTGTCATAGAGCATTAAGGCTGTGCTTTATTAAAAAAAAAAAAAAAAAAGTTAAGAATTGTGCATGGCATTCAACAAACTTTCCCAAATGGGCTTCTGTGCTTCAAGGTGCATGTAATATGTCTAAAAAGAGACTTTGTATATTTTTTTCCCTTAGAAAATAGATTATTATAGCACTGGAGAAATTCTGTAAAAACATCTGCTTCTAATTGGTTTTTCCATAAAGAGTTCATGACAAAAATACTGTCAAGAGAATGTTTTTTTATGCAGAGATATGATGTCAGTTTTATGTATAACCAGCTTTCTTGCCAGTCAAACAATGCTATACATAGGTATGACATCGTGTCTGGGCATAATCACAGATTGACTGATAGGTTGGAATATGGAATATAAACAGGAAACTGATAATTGCTTGACTTAAACTTTAGGTAAAAATAGTTAAAGAATATTACTAATATATAATTGTATTAGAAATTATCCTAAAATTGTTTCTCCTATAACTGTCAATATAAGATCTAATGAGGAAAGAACTTTGGAAATGTTTGATATCATTTAATTTATTGTTTAGTCAAATAGTTCATTTTGAAAACATTTCTATTACATATATAAATATTATTAATACAATTAGAAACCATACAGAATGCTCGAGAATAAACATGATTTACTATGTGAAAGTATAAATTATAATCTGATGCCAATTATTAGCAAAATATAGAATTAATGTAATATTTTTACTAGTGAAGTGAATTATTTTTAATATAAAAATTACAAAGAAAGAGTGAGTTGTAGGGATCTTAAATGACATTCAAATAAAAAACACCCAAATTTGATTAAGCAGTTTTTAACATTGTTATAATACAATTATCTAATCTACAGATCTTATTCAGATCTCACAAATTGTTGGAAGGTATATATTTTAAAATTTATGTAAAAAATATATTATCTAATATTTGATATGTTAGAATGCTTGAAAATTGTAAAGCATCATAATAAAAATGATCATCTGTCAATCAGTCACTCTGCTTAAGATCTGGAACAGAGGTCAACAAACTATGTACTATATTTATATAGTAGGCTGATTTCGTCTCACTGCCTATTTTTGTAAATAAAGATTTATCAGAATAGTCGCTTGTTGAAGCAGAGTGTAAATGCTTCATTGCATCATGTGGTGTTATCAAGCCCTTTCTTTTGGAAACAGGATATTAAACAGAGAGATGCAAATTTAATGTTACACAGCAAATTAGTGGTAAATCAAGACAAGAATATAGGTGTTCTGTCTTACAATATCCTACAACCAAAGGAAGTAAGAGAAAGCTAGCTAGTGAACTGAATAAATAAAATAAAATTTTAAATTGGCCAAAAAGTCTTTCATTGTTGTCATCATCTCATTCTTCCTCCCTCCACTCCCTCATTCCTCCCTCTTCTTTAGTGTTGTAAGTTATTACAACACTTAAAAAAATTAAAAACCATTTGTCAATATTGTGATCCCTAAAAAAACATATTTTATGCATTCTCAAATAAATCACATTTTATGAAATACTGATTCCTACACAGTGGTACTGACTGTGTATTTGAATATTTCTGTATATTTCTGATATACTAAATATACTTAAAGAGTTGCATTCAGTTGTATTTGTTTTCTTTAAAACAAAGCATGATGATACTGTTCATGATTGAAATTTCTCATTGATAAATAACTTAAAATATAATGTTTTCTCCCATGAATCCTAAGGAAGATTAGTAAAATCCTGCACAGTAAATATCCACAGATTTCTATAGGGATTTTAAAATTTATTTTTCCACTGATTTGGGCTTATAGAGGATTTTTTTTTCCTTCAAAGAACTCTCCTGCTGATTTAGAATTTTTTTAATGAGTTGATAATATGGTCAGCATCATGAAATGGTGATTTTAGGCATCTGTGTGAAAGGCTATCAATAACTAAACAATAATAGACATAGAGCTGCAAAACTATAAGATGTGTGTTATAAAATTACAGAAAAAACAACCATCTGGAGGTCAAAGTGATTTAATGAGAATCGAATAGTGATTTAATGAGAATTGAATACTCTATAAGAAAAATTTTAAATATCTTAGCATTAAAAATATGTCTTTCTGAGATACATGTGATATTTATTTGTATGGACAAGTTGTTTAAGTTAAACCAACACCAATTAATTGTAGTCTACATTAATGCAAAAAGAGAAATATAAGAATTTTCTCTCCCAAATAATGCTCAAGCCCTGCAGATTATAATGCATATATAAATATCAAAGCTCATTATATTTTAGATAGCTATAGTCTATTAAGAACTTTTAAAATATTATTCTTTGGTTCTTATGGGTTAGAATCAAATACTGACATGTAAGAGAAATATATGCTCTGGAGCAGATATTGCTAGGTTTTCCCAATATCTATCTAGTCTCGTCTTCTAGCAGAATCTCTGATTTTTAACCCAGATTAAAGACTGTATTTCTATTCTTAATCAATAATTCCATTTAAATGGGCATGTGTATAAGCTCTGTCTCCTGGACATAAATAGGTTTCTTTCTGTCTCCCTCATGAATGCACATGTAGTTGTGAGTCTTTTTCCCAGTCAGAAGCAGGAAACACCTAGAGATGGCAGAATAACAAGAGAGAAAGAGTCTGAGTCACCCATGATTAAAGCCACTGTACAAACCCTGGATTTACAATGCTTATATTGATGCATGAGAAAGAAATAAACTTTTGCTTTTTACAACCTATCTTATAAAATTGTGTTATCTATCAAGATGATCATATAGTTTTTTTCTTTATTTAATGATCTGAGGAATTATATGAATATCGAATCAATATTTAATGAACAAACCTTTGGCATTCTTAAAATAAACCTACTTATTGGAGTTTGCAATAAATTCATTTTGCTATTATTTTACCTAGACTATTTACATTCACATAAAAAAAGTAATATCAGTCTGTAAATTTCTCCTTTTTAATGTTTTGATATCAGAATAATGTTAGCTTCCTATGGCGATTTTTAGAATCTTTCGTAATTTCTATACTCATGTATAGTTTATATGTCAGAGGAATATTCAAAACCTTGAAAGAAATTGCTTTTGAACCATTTTAATCCTATCTTTTCCAGTTTCTTTTATAATTATCGATATTCCAAGGCTTTCTCTGTTTTTTGTTTTTTGGAAGTGTTTTTTTGGGGGGTCGATTTTGGTTAAGCACATATATCTAGAAAATCATCATATTGGATTACAGAGATTTGTATATCACATTCTCAAACTTTTCCTCAGATTTTGGATTTCTTTCTCATTCTTAATGGTGTTCTTGAATTTTTTTTCCTGTTTCTCAGTATTATATATGGCAGAAGTTTGTCTATTTTATTGCTTTAGTCAAATAACTTTCACTGATTTGTTTCTGCTTTACAAATTTACAATTTTTAACAACTGTCTCTTCCTTTTTATTGTTTTTTTAAAAATTTTATTGAATTGGTTTATTCGTTAATTTATTTTTAGGGTTTTTTTTTGCTTAATAATTAAAGCATTTGTAGAGAAAAATTGTTCTAATTGAGGTGAAATGTCTATATAACATTATGTATGTTTCAGGTATGCCACATTATAATTTAAAATTATATACTACAAAGTGATCACCACCAAAAGTCTAGTTACTCTCCTTCACTGTACCGTTGATCCCTTTGACCCCTTTTACCCACCCCCCAATTCCCTTCTCCTCTCATAACCACCAATCTGTTCTCTGTATCTATGGGTGTATTTCAGTTTAGTTTTGTTTGTTTTAGATTCTACATATGAGTGAAATCATATGGAATTTGCCTTTCTCCTTCTGACCTACTCAACTTAGCACTGCACCTTCAAGATCCATCCTTGTTGTCTCAAACAGCAAAATTTCTTTTCTATGACTAAGTAGTATTCCATTGTATATACCACATCTTTCTTATTCACTCCTCCATCAATGGACATTTAGGTTGTTTCCTTTTCTTGGCTATTATAAACAATTCTGCAATGAACATAGGAGTGCACATATCTGTTCTAATTGATGTTTTTGTATTCTTCAAATAAATACCCAGCATTGGAATAGCACAGTCATATGGCATTTCTATTCTTTAATTTGTTTAGGAATATGCATGCTGTTTTCCATGGTGGCTGCACCATTTTACGTTCTCACCAACAGTGTACCAGGGTTCCCTTTTCTCCACATTCTCTCCAACACTTGTTTCTTGTCTTTTTCATAGTCATTCTAACAAGTGTGAGTTGATATCTCACTGTGGTTTTGATTTACATGTCCTTAATAATTAGTGAAGTTAAACATTTATCATGGGCCTGCTGGCCATTGTATGTCTTCTTTGGAAAAATGCCTGTTCAAACCATCTGCCCATTTAATAGCTTTCATTATTGTTTTTGTTGAGTTATATGAGTTCTTTGTATATTTTGGATATCCTTCTTCAGGTGTATGATTTGCAAATATCTCCCCAATCAGTGCATTAGCTTTTCATTTTGGTAATGGTGCAGATAAAATTTTAATTAAACTTTTGACCATGCCCTTACATTTTTGATATGTGATATTCTCACTGTCATTTTTTTACTAATATCCAAATATAATTTTTATCTCTCTTTGGCCCCAATGGTTACTTTGCCAAGTTCTTTTCTTTTAAATTTCAGGGGTTTTAGAAGGGTCATGATTTTATTACTAATTTTAATTTTTACAGTATTGGGTTCAGAGAATGCGGATATCTGCTATTGGAGATTTATTCAGTTTTTTTTGTATTTACATATGATAATTAATATATTTGCATGGAGTTTTAAAACAAAGACATTATAAACTATATAAAGAGAAATATATTACATATATGTATTGCTATTATTTTTTAGAACCTTGGCATACTTATCTGCTACATACTTAAGTTAAAAAAGATACTAGGCAAGTTATTTTTTCTTACATTCTAATGTTTCTGTCTTTTTGCCCTTAAAGTTATTAAAAAATTTTTCTTTATATGTTAAATACAATATTATTTATTTTGTAAATGTTAAGGCTTAGTCTATCTTTAATATGTATAGTACAGATTATCAATATTGCAATATCAATGTCTGAAATAACACTTTAATTTATACTATATATTCCTTGTCTTCACAATGAATTTGGACCTTGATCCTTATCTGTGTTTTTATTTTTAATCTTCCTATGGCACATTTTTTAGGTGTGGTTTTATGGATGGCATTTGGATTTAGTTTTGTAAAACAATTTGGTAACCTACATTCTATTTTTGTGATTATTTTTTGTTTTCTATATATACTTTACATTCCTTACCTATATGAACTAAATATAAATTATATCTATTTTTCTATTTATATATTTATACTTTTCCAGTTGTTCTGCCACATTTATTCTGGTTATTTTTTTCTGAGACCTATTGCCTTTGTATGAAGATATGAATATAATATAGTAGAAATAATGAATGGGGGCCTCAAAAAATCAGTGTGAGAATGTTCCCCAAAGATATGTAGCTAATCTTAGGTTTAGGGAAAGCTTTAATCTATTTCCAACTTTACTAACCACAGAATATTGGAATTTGATTTCCCTCCATCCTAGGGCCAATTTAGTAATTCTATGAAAATATTGTTTGTTCATATGGGATATTTTTTAAATTGGCAATTCATTTGTAATAGCTGGAATATGTGTATACATAAGTAGTATACTATGTAGACTAAAGATGATGACAAGGGCAGTACTTATCCATGTTAAATATAAGGTGGATGCAATTTTTTGTAAACAAAGAAAAATCATGTGACAAGACAGAGGACTCAGAGTACAGCACAGATGGAGATGGCGCCCCATATGTAGATGGGAAGGTTCAACTCTACACCGAATGGAAGGTCTGAGGATTCAGGCTTCTGAAGAGTCTTCTTCTTTGAGAAGAGAATTGAGAAAATAACTTTACACAAGGTACCCCAAGTTAGAGAAGCTTTAGCGACCACTTGAACCTTAACTAGGGCTGTCTCTACTGTCTACTCAGCTATCTGAGCTTTAAAAGTGACTCCTAGCTGCTCTGTCACATGAAAATCTTTTTAAACTGTCTCTTCTACCTCCTGCTGATCTGAGTAGAAAGTGACAGAGAAGCAGAAAAGCAGTAAACTTTTTAAAACAGTTGAACCTTCGTACTCAGTTCATAAGCAGTTTTTACTGGGAAGAAAGTTTTTAAAAATGAAGTTAAACTTTGAAAATCAAACTTAAAACACTGGGTTTATAAGAATGTATTTGTGTATATGTATACGAATATATATATATATATATATGTATCTATCTATCTATATATATGTATATATATATGTATGTATGTGTGTATATATATATATAATTTTTTGTTTTATTTGTTTGTTCCTATTTACTGCAAACAAAAGTTTTCAGGATTTCCTTCCATAGGCCAGCAATTGATCTGTTAGGCTTAGCTTGATGACTTTTAGATGACTTTTAGATGACTTTTAGATGGATTTTAGATGACTTTTATTTTTTGTATCTTTGGAAGCATTTTGGAGGTCTTAGAAGGGAGTGGTCAAAGATGAAGCTTCTTAGTCAAGTGACATCTTAAATTGGAAGCCCAGTGAAAAGAGAATTTCACCCTCTTTTATAATACAATGTGTCAAATCAAATGTTGTTTTTAGTCTGAGTTTATTCAGCCCCAATGTGTACTTGGTGAAAGGTCACATTTTAGTCAATGCTTTCAGCATGGACATTTAATTTCTCCCCATAACCTGAACACACTTGAAAATCGTTTAGAATTCTAAAACAAATGGTCAAATGGTTCAGCTAGTTTCTAAATAGTCGTCATTTTTTTTTAAATTTCAAATGTAAAATTTAGTCCCAAATATTAAAGATGTAAAAGGATAAAGAATATACTATTCAATAAACTAGGAAATTATTACTACAAAGGCACATGATAGTTTCATTAACTAACAAACATATTCTTGGATTTGACTCAGTAACTACAAAGTTATCCTTCTGATACAGAATAGCCTAAGGGTGCTTTCTAATTAAAATTTTGAAAGCTGATGCTCAGTATACCATATCTATCTGCAATTCTAAATTAATCTGGGATCTCTTATGTTGAGTTAGTCTGTAATCTTTTCTTCCACTGCTATGTAGTTGAAAAAATGCTAATTTAGTAAATCAGATCAAGCTCAACCCTAAACTATTATTACTGTAGCAAATAAAGTTAGTGGTAGTTATGGTGGAGTTGCAATTTATGGAACCTCATAACCCTACTAGTAATAAAAATAATCATTTCAACATAATAATATTCTACCATTTATTGCACTCCTGCTGTGTTCCAGGCCTTTTAAATGCATTATCTCATCTGAGTCATGCCACAACTGTGTTGGAAAGTTATCATTTCAATTCTACAGTTAAAGCTACTGAAGTGAGTTTAAACTAAGACAAGTTCGGGATCCAGGAGTTCGGTGGTGGGGTAAAAGGGGCAATTAGAAGATGAGGTTTATTAAAGGACTTTTAAAATCTCATAAGTAACATTTTTACAGGTTTATAAATTGCTTTTGTAATGTAGGTTTATAAATTGCTTTAGTAATGCCTTAGATAGTGTAGAAAGATAAAGGAAAACACAGAAGGAAATTAAAATGACCAATTTCATTTCCCAAATGTTATGCTTAACATGCTTGTGAGATTTCAGAAGGCTATTAGTCAAATGTGGGAGTTCAGAATTCAGAAAAGGGTTCTGAGTTATAGCTTTGAAAATCATCAGTATATAATAGAAGTTGAAGTTTTAGATATGGAGAAAATATTTTAAAAGAGCATTGTAGACTAAGAATAAAAGAGGACAAAAGATAAGGTTTGGGGAACATTGGCATTTTAAAAAGCAGTAAAAATTAAAGATATTAGGAAAATTACTCATCCAAATAGAGTTATCACCAAAGTTAAGAGAAAAGAGATTTTATGATATAGAGAATAGCCAAAAATGTTGAATTCTGGGGTCAAGTAAGATAAGACTTGAAATGTATGTAGTGGGTTTACTTATTAGATAGCGAATGAGCAGAGTAGAGGTAGTCACCATTGAGAACTCAGTGCTCTATGTATTCACGAGCAAACGGTAGGTGGCAAGGTGAGGAAGTAAATGGAATAAAACCAGTGTGTGCAGAGAAGTAGACTAAGAGGTCAGTAGCTAGAATTCAAGAAAAGTGCTTTGTTACGAAGACTGAAACACATTTATCAGTGGAGAGAGCAAATGGAGCAGATAGATGATACCAAAATGAGGTATTGAAGGAAGTTCAGCACATAGATCTCAAGAGCATGTCCTAATAGGGCTAACCCCAGATGGTTGTGTAAGGCACTGAGACTGGACGGAGAGACTGGATGTCAAAATTTTGCCTGAGCCTTGCTTGCCAAGCTATGTCAGCTAGAAAAGAGAGAGATTTTTTTGTTAATTGTCCCACCAAATGGGGCTTCTTTTTCCATTTGGTCTTCTCAGAAAGGACACCTTTTACCGCCTCCCAGAAGAGGCGGCCTTTTTCTAATTTGAACAAAGCTTTGCTAGTAACAGCCCAAATTTTAGCATTAGGCTGACATTGTTTTATGTCCTTCTGAATAGTGAGTGACAGCACAACATCCTGCAGTTCATCTCATTACCATACTGAAATGACAGAATGTTGGTGATAAAAAAAAGGACCCCAAGATTATCTACTACAACCTGGAAATGTTATATTTGAGCACATTCAGGACTTACGAAAGGCCACGTAGCTAGGTAGGAGCAGAGCCAAGCCCGGGATCTGCTTCTGATTCTCAATTCAGTGTTCTTTCCACTAAACCAAGAAATAAAGACTCAAGCCTATGCTTCTGGTGGTAGAATATCAAAGCACTTCTTCACAGCATCCTGAGTATTGAATTCACCTGATATGACGTGGAGGCTGGGAATACTTTCCTCTTGCTTTCTAAACTGGTCCTACTCATGAAAGCTGCGTGAATCAGCTGTAACTCTAACCTTTTAATTTTTAATAATGGTTCTTTAATGAGTGAAAGAAGGCCTGGTAAGAATATAGCAGTTTGATTTTTCATGATAGTGTTATACCTTTATGTCCTTGAATCCAAATAACTATTTGGGAGGGGGAGAATTTTATGTAAAAGTTTCTTAAAAATAAGAACATTGTCTGAGTTACAGTAAACATTTTCAGGTAGTACATGAGGATGGATTGACAATCACATGGATCAAATTTAGAGAAGATTTTGGATTTTTTGGTTGCTGCTTAGATATGAGATCTGCATGGCTGTTCTTAGGACAACTATCAAGAGTGGCATGTTAGTATCTTGGTTTATATTTTCAGCCACTGTTTTTCAAATTGTTTTTCTTGAATTATTCATAGGTATTCTTTAAATAAATAAGTCTGTAGTCAAATGATGCCATACTTTTACTATAGCTTCTCCCTTACCCCTATGTGAAAATGTATAATTCAGAGTTAAAGGCCTAAATAGTCTTACAGTGAAGAACCCCTATTAGCTTTATCGAATTCATGTTTTCCAAATTTGTTTGACCACAAAGCAGGTATTTGTTTTGTTTTGTTTTGTTTTCTGGAGCATCCATTACCATCTCATCTCAAAGATAAAAGTGTTCTACAATTGGGGGAAAATTTTCTTGGGTTAGTTTTCCTTCTCCTTAGGATCTTTCATTTAAATAGACAAGTTTTTAAAGCATCTTTTGAACATAAATTGTTTATCCTCCCCTGAGTCTTAAAGGTGCATTCGCTCCACTTTAAGAACTAAGCTAAACAGCTAAAGAGAAAGTGTGACATATTTTGTTATAGTTCATATAAATGCTATCAATACTAACACTGTAAAAAATAATTTTAAAATATGTAGTTATATTAACTATTTTTTATTATGTGCATGCGTGTATGTGTACAGATTTTACAGGACAGAGTTATCAGTACAAATATCTACCTTTAATCAGGCTTATTCATATCTTGGGAATACTTCAGTTTTGTACAATTTAGTAGTATTTACTTTGTCTTCTTTATGAAAATTAAAGATTTTAACTTTGGATAGCATCAACTGATATTTGAAATAAATGTTATTTCTATCATAATTTGATTTCTTTTCTCTTTCTATAACCATTAAGCCAGCAAACTCTTACCTAGAATTCTTCCTTCCCGAGCTTAGTATCGACTCAGCTCTGCCTTTCAAAGCTCACTTTATTACAATCCTCTGTTAAGTGATTTTCCTAAATTTAAAAAGTATATAACATATGGTTAAACTAAAGATGCCAAGGGGCTAACAAACAAACTTTCATTCGTGTTATCAAACAAAAGACATAAATACAATTAAATAATAAACTAAGACAGTATGTGAATTATTTGTCCCATGTTTTTACATTACATAAAAGAATATAGAAACCTGTAGATTCCAATTTAAGAATATTCAGATACCATAGCTGGTCACTAAAAGTATAGATACATTCCATACGCTGACTCTATCTGTCATGTATTACTTAGTGATAAGTAGATTTTATGAGTTGTGACAATTGCTTGCTCAGCAGAATCAACTTTGAAAATCTGATAAATTTACAAAAACAAAAGTTGAATAGAACACCATAGAAAATAGATGAAACATTTCCTTAAAATAATGTCACTGTCCTGTACCGCAATCTTAGTAGTAGATCTTGGTAAAATCCCACATGAAAGTGGTTTAATGGACTAGAATACATTTTGCAAGTGAAGTATATAGAACTATGACATGGACCGAGCATTTAGCCTCACCCAAAGAGAAAAATCTAGGACTAAATGATGGCAGTGACAAAATTTCTTCAGTATATGAATTAGAGTCTAAAATCTTTTTAAAAAATCATACAATTTCTGGGATAGTTTCATCAACTTTGCCTACAAGTCATACTTAACATCTAATGGCAAAGCAAGGTCAACAACAGCAGGATCCTGGGACATCAGCATGGAAGTCAAGCTCACTGAAATTCAGATTTACTGGGCCAGACATGTGTGGGAGATGGATAACAGCAGGGTGTCCAAGCGGCTGATAGACTATCTGAAATGGAGTGATTGTAAGCACAGTAGGTAGAAGAAGTACTCTAAGGCCTTTAAGCAATGTGGCATAACTCCCGACTGCTGGCCAGTGATAGTAGCTAACGGACCATGCTGGCACACAGCAGTCAGAACCCATACAGTTCTCTTCTAGTGACTGCTATGCAAACTCCAGGACTCTTGCCTGAACTGTAATATGGTGACCCTATAGAGATGTATAATGGCATGCTTTCTCTTTGGAATAGTTTAAATATAGATAAATCATTAGTGTGTTGATTTGAAACCAACTAATACTTTCAATAAAAGGAGTTCTTGTCCAAATCTATTCTTTGGCATTCCGACGGGTGCCTTTTTTTTCACTCGTAAGCCACCCCAAGCTTGCGTTATAACTTCTGTTTAAGTTTTCATAATTCTAGATAATTCACTTCCTTAGAAATGTTTATTTAATTTCTGTCTCCTTCAGCATAATCTATATGATCCTTACTTCTTGCTTTAGAGGTCTAGTATTCTTCTTAATCCTTCTGAAAAAGATTTCATCCCATTTCCTTCAGACTTATCCTGTCTATGAAATTGTTAGTTCCATGAATCCTTACTTTCATAAGAACTAAGAAAAAAAAAGACGTTCAGTATACATCATCTTATTTCATCCTTGTTGCCATTTCTTTAAACACTTCATTTTTCTTCCTTAGAAATTTAACATAAAGTCTAAGCCCCAGCATGAAGTCTTCTCAAAGCAGTAAAGTTAATCAGAACATATTCAAATATCTACTATTAAGAAGAATGGGCTCAGTGCCTCATAAGCTTTGATGGTAGGTGACATGTATCTCAGTCATCATATGAAACTTGCTGGAGTTTTCAACTTTACCTTGATTCTTTAAAACTTGAGAGGTTCATATTTGTGTTTGTTTTTCTATAAATTATAATAAATTGTGAAATTGCATTTTGAAAAACCCACAATCCTTGAAAACATCTGTCTTTCAATTATATAATTTTATAATAAGTCGTATAACTTATAGCATCCAATTCTCAAGTTCATATTCTCTAACTAGTTTAATTACTATCAAAATTTTCTTTTCCTTCTATAGAAAACTATTTTTTTAAATAACGAATAAATTTTGAATTGCCATTTTACCTGCTACACAATCTGTATGGTTATTAGACTTTCACTTTTCAAATATAATTAAACCTTATTTTTTTAAATAACTAATTATGACATATACCTATATCTATATCTATGCGTATATATGTGTGTGTGTGTATATATATATTATATGTATTATATATAATATATATAATATATATATTATTATATATAATATATTATATATATTTAAATATATATATAAATATATATATATATTTAAAACAACTATAGCACTATAGACAATTTCACTACTTCTGAAAAAATGAGCCAATGATAATTTTTACTTCTTTGACACAATACTGCCTGAAGCTTATAATAAATTGTTAACCAGAAAAAAAAAACAAAGAAACTTTATAACCAGAGGATACGCAATGAATGCTTTATTGAATCCTAAGCTTTTTGGAAAGTTATCACTTTCTCTAACACTACAATTACTGAAAAAGTCATCTTTAACAGATTAGATAAGACATGAATATGCAAGCAGATTTTTAAAAAGCAAATTTACTTGTTACTGTCAACTTGTTGATATGTATTTGTCATTTTACTTATTTTTACATTCTTCTTATTGTCTAAACAAAAAAAGATTAGAAGATAATTTCAACATCAAAATGTGACCAAAGGGAATAAAAAATAAATTATAAGAAGTTTTGAGTTTTCTGAAGTCAAAGCTATAAGGACAATTTATCATGTGATATGATCTTAATTATTTAATAAAAGAGTACATACCAGTTCATCTGAGGAGAGAGATTATTTCCTAGTTTTAAGTTTAATATGAAATTTTAAAAGTTGTAAAGTAACATAAGAACAATGTATTTTGCAGAAAAGAGGAAAATTTCTTCATATATTCTTATATCACCCATTTATAAAAGCCAAGGATTAACACCATTAGCAAATACATTGGAAGTTATCTCCAATTTAGATTATTTATATTTTAAATTAATACATGAATAGCATACAGAAAACTAGAGCAAACGTTAGTCTGTTCCTTGAACAGTCTGTCTCAAATATCCTGGATTTAATTGAGTTTGTTTTAGGATTACACTATAGTCAGTTCAGGGCTGGATTCTGTGATGAGTCTCTGAAGTGCCAATATTCTATACTCTTGATTCAATAGCAATTATATTCTTTAAACATGATATAAGTCTGTGGTAGAACTAACATTTATTATGAAAATTTGAGAACATGATTTGTGTTCTCACCACTTTTCACAGAGAGGTACTTACGGATAAAATCAAAATCATTACCAAAAAAGAGTTTGGCTCATCCCAAGTAATTTGAAATCTCAGAATTATGCTTAACAGAGAGCAGAGAGAATATTTGTGCTTAAAAACTTTAACCATAAAATAAAACCATTTAATGGCCTATTTTTATTATATCACTATAATATTTTTAAATGAACTATATAGTTATGTTAATGCATTTAATAAATTCATATATGTGTTACATTTCCTACAGTAGAGTTTCTTTTTAACTCTTTTCATAGATTTTGATATTTAAAATCAATAGGAGTAATTAAGATTGATATTTTTTAAAATACAGATCAATAAGGAAAATGTACCCTAATCTATTGTGCACCTAGGATAAGGTAAGCACAGTCCTTTTTGCTAAACATAAGTGCTAAAGAGAATGAGACAAGTAAATGTTAGTAAATATTTGTAGTATTCTGTGGTAAGTATGGTGAGAGAAGATGTCCAGGGTGCTTTGTGAGCCCAGAGGAAAGCCACCTCACCAGCCCAAAGGCCATTTGGTTGTTAGTTGGGTGACAGCCATTCTAGCTAGAAGGAATAGCATTTTAACAAGAGTTGAATCCAAATGCAAGAAGTTCAGTGTGGCTACAGTCTAGATGTTTTTTGGGTAGGTAGGAAGAGAATAAGTAGGAAGAAATGCGTGAGCCAGATAATTAAGGGCTTTGCTTGCAATGGAAAGAAAGTTGGGTTTTATCCAAAGTTATAAAGCATGAATTAAAGCCTGGAGTTTTATAGAAAGAGTATATTTCAGAGCTGTTCAAAGAACACAACATAGCATAGTGACTAAGAGGATCTGCCTAGATCTGGCTTTAAATCCTGGCCTTTTCAACTAAGATTTCTGTGACTTGGGCAAGTTATTTAACCTCTAAACCTAAGTGTCTTATCTACAAAACACATGCCTAGTACATAGTTACTGTGCGATAAGTGCTAGTTTTTACTTCTGATGCTAGGTGCTACTTCCAACTTCTTAAAAAGTGAAATTAAAGACTGAATACTAGAAGTAAAGGAGAAATTGAGTGCTACTGGAGAGTTGACATATAAAAAGAGTGGATTTGGAGTTTGGCGATTCAGATATGTGAAAATTGAGATGAAAAGTAGAGATCTAGAGAAAGTAGAAATCAGTTTATGAGTTATTGTCAATATGTTGAAACTGTATGTGAATGATGAAATTGCCTAGAAAGAGGATATAGACAAGAAGATATCAAAGGTGAAAACCTGGGTACACTTTCTAATATTTGAGGAATGGTCTGGAAAAAAATGAATTCTCGAAATGAGAGAGAGAGAACAACAAAGAGGACTAGGGGAAATTCATATTACAAAAGTCAAAGAAAAAAAAGTTCGAGAAAGGGAATTGTTTTTACTATGGATTGCCAATGAGAAGACAGCTTTGATAAAGGCTGAGAAATATTCATAGAAAAGAGCAACTAGGAAGTCACTGGCAACTTCCACAGAGGGAAAAGGGCTAAAATCAAATTTCAGTGGGATGGAGAGTGATTGAAACATGAAGAACAGAGAAAGAGTATAGAGATTTGGCTGAAAAGGAAAAGAGAAAAAGCATGAATCTGAGAGAGAAGGATACAAATGTTTTATTTTGTTTTAATTGAAATAGATTATTACATCCCAGAGGAAAAAAACGATGAAGGAGGATAAACACACACAAAAGTGGTGAATAATTTTGTAACAGAAATTTTGTTTGAAAATTTTCCCCAAAGCACTGAGAAAAAATAAATGTGACATTCTAAAGTGAGGCACCAGAGATATCAATTAAGATTCTTGGACTTCCCTGGCGCCACAATACAGGTTCCTTCATTCACAGGGCACCTAGAACTGGTGCCCAGCTCACACCAAGAAAGTTAAGACCTCCCTGTGCACATCTAGAAAGACAGTGCTTCCCAAGAATTTCACAGGACTAGGGATGTGTGAGGTTTCCCTCGGAACCAGATATAGTTATGACTGAGAATCGGCATGCAGTCATTTTGTCTCTTGCCCAAGTAGACTGCCTGGGGGTGGTATAAGGTTTAGAGGTCTATGGGGAGTGGACTTCCAGGAAGCCAGGATCTAAAAAGGGAGCAATTCATTGGTCACATTATGAGAGCTACAGTAGAAAGTGCCCAGCTGAGGAGCTTCTGAAGAACCCACAAACATCTCCATGAAGGGTCAGCTTTAAATATATAACGGGACTAGAGAGCCTAATGCATCTTACAACCGCATTAGTCAAGTAAGAATGTACCATCTTCCTTCTCCTAGTGGAAGAGGAGAGAGTAAGAAGCACAGGCTATCACATTGCTTACTTTGACAACAGGAGGCCTGCCTGCCTGTAATAGGAGAAGCTTCAACTTGGATAAGAGTTCAGTTGTGATTATTATTTAGGACTAGATTATGATTTAGTAGATACTCTATTTGTGATTTAAAGTGATTAGCTTTCTACTAGCCACAAATAACCAGAAAAGTCGTGGACTGTTTGGATTTTTATAGTAATGGTGATATAGGGGAGGGACTCCTCCACTGAATACATGTAAAGGGACAAGAGAACACAAAAATAAAGTCATATTTTAATAATATACAAGTCATACTGATTAAGCATACTGGTACATGTTGTTAAATAAGGTCCTGAGGAGGTGTGAGTGGTAGAGTCCACATTTGGAAAAACTGACCTTGGAAAACAAGCTTTTATAGATGTGGAAGAAGTAAAGATGAAGGAAGATAATAATAAGACTTAGTTGGAGAAGGGGTGTGAGAGCACAGAAATAACTTAGAGAAAAAAGTGAATTGCTGTGTCTTATTTTCTCTGGGAGGTAAGAAGCTTCCCTGCTGACAGTTGGGCGGTGGTGAGCTGGTGGGTGGACTGGAAGATCGAAGAGTCTGATAGAGGTTTGGAATCTAGTAGAGCAGTCATTCTCAGAGTGTGGTCTCTGGACTAGGAGTGTCAACATCTCCCGGAAATTTGTTAAAAATGCAAATTATTGGTCCTGACCAGACCTACTGAATTAAAAACTCTAAGAGTGGAGCCTAATCTGTGTTTTAACAAGCTTACCTAGCGACTTTCATGCATGTTATAGAGTTTGAGAACCACCCTGGCAGAGTGGTTTAAAAGCACAGATTGGATCTCTGTTTACATCGTAACACTGTTACTTATTTAGTGCCTTTGGCAAATTATTCAGCCTCTCATACCTCATTTTCTACATCTGTAATATAAGGCTATCTAACAGAACCCAACTCAGAGTATTCTTATAAAATTGATATGACTCAATGCATCTTTAGTCTTTAAAATGGTCTCCTGTATATTGAAAGTGCTCAACAGATGTTAATTATTATTATTATTAAGGGAAAATGGAATAAAATTCTAAATATCCCTTTTAGGCTTGGTAGTTCTGATTAGTTTAAAGTGATGTGCTTTGTGACATTTGCCCCCTTAGTGGCGTGAACTCTTTGTTTTAGTCCCTTGCCACAAGACTCTGAGCCTAGGAGCTGTGTTGTCTTGTGTGTGTGTGTGTGTGTGTGTGTGTGTGTGTGTGTGTGTGTGTATGCACGTGGGTGTGCAATGGCTTTAATAACATGAGACGTGCTCAGGGACCGTCTGATTGAAGAAATGGAGGAAGGAGCAAAATAATGTGTACAGAGCAATGCGTATAGAATTAGGTAAACTCTCTAGGAATTTTGAACAAATATATAATAAACAATTTTGAGGAATAAAATTGTTTTTAATATTTTTGGTAAAACTTTAAATATTTCTTTGAAAAAAACATTGCTAGGAGACCATATCAAATATAGTCATCAGGCGAAAGATAATTTCTTTATTAATTAGAGGTCTGGTTTCTAGTATATTTGAAAGAAAATGTCAATTTGCATTGATTATTTTTCCATTTATTTAGATCTATATAACTTTAACTTTTGTGTTTAATAACATTTTCCAAGACCTGTATCCTTTGAAAATAATGCTAGCCACATGGATGAGTCCCCAGAAGATCTATATTTAGTATCAGTGAGAAAACTACATTTGAAACTAATTGTCTTTTTCTGGTTACCCTCTAATAGTCTGGAAATGTGTAATAAAATAACCTAATGGCTACACCTTGAGAATGAAACCCCATTCTAATTGCTTTGATGCATGGGCTAGCAGGATAATTGATTGACACTAAGACCACTCAGCAAGCAGCTAGCTAACAGAATTAGATTAATGAAAACATATGGCAATTACAACTGTGCAAAACAACTTGGAATCTACAATGTAGCCTCAGGGTAAATAATCAAATGTCTGATCAAAGAGCAATTGGAGTTAATAAAATTTTATTTTGCGATTAAGATTAAGAGAGGCTGAAAGATAAAATTACAAAGTTTTAGTAGTGTATTTGGTGAAAGATTTACTTTATTCCTAAGAGGGTAAAAAATGTTTTGGTATTCTAGAATAATCATTGAACTTTTAAAAGAGGGAATTATTGCATACATTTTCTTAATATTGCTTAAGAAACTTTTAAGACTTTTCATACTGCATTGGTATTTTTTTTTTTTTTATAAATGCTTGTACTTTTATTTAAATGAACCTTTGGACTATTTACCTGCCATAATTATTAAGCACTTACTAGATGCAAGGCTCTAAATAAAACATTGTTGAAACACTACCTCTTACCTGAGGAGAGGTAAAACAGTCACAAATCCTAACCTTTGAGATTTGAGTTTAGTGGAGAACTCAAGTGTGTTTTTAAACATCTCCGATTCACAGTGGAACAAAGTAGAAAACCTTTAAGAAAGGTAGAGATGAAGTACTTGCAAAATTAGAAAGAAGCGATTACTTTTGCAAGGATTTCAGAGAAAACTTTAGAATT
Source organism: Pteropus medius (assembly GCF_902729225.1). NCBI lineage: Eukaryota > Metazoa > Chordata > Mammalia > Chiroptera > Pteropodidae > Pteropus > Pteropus medius. The sequence continues at coordinate 3,469,054 of NW_024342473.1, forward strand.
GCTTCCTAATTCTTAAAAGTTTAAATAATCTGTTTGACATATTGATAAAGAAAGGATCATTTTGTTTTATAATAACCACAGGGTGAGCCCTATTTTATATTTTGTCAGTTTATGTGTATTTTCTTTATAATTGAAAGTATATATTTAATTTTATAGTCTCATGGTTTTATTTCCCAGATGACTGAAACTAGAAGCAAAGCCATGGGCCATAAATTGCAAATGTTAGGCTACCACTCTTATTTTGATTTGAGAACTAATAACGCTCTTCTTACATGCCACCCTGAATATTTAATATTAGGTTAGTGAGCTCAAAATATAGTGGTGACTCAGGTCACATTTCTCTAGAAAAAAAGAAAGAACATTGGCTGATGTGACTTAGACATTTCCATGACTGGGATTTGCAGTGTTGTCACCATCATGGAAATGGACTGTGCTCACTTCAGAAAATGAGTATAGTTACATCTTCAGCTAGCTTTAAGTATATTCATTGTTTCTTCCTAGATGCCTCGGGCTAAAAAGAATCTAGGCTTTGTCTCATCAATTTGGGGATTCGGGGAAAGTAGGAAATGGGTTTACATGGATATTTATGTGTGGAGCTCAACACTGGGGATCTTCTCCAAATCTCTTCCTCTGTGCCCCTCCACCCTATCTGCCATCTCCTTGTTCAATCAGCGAAGAGTAGTTGACTGAAGAGAGAGACTGTGGAAGGAAAAGAATGAGAACAAAAGAATTATTGTATCACAAGAAAGTGACAGTTTGGTGAAACTTTGGGATAATATTGATTGCAGAACAAAAAATATAATTGACTTTCAAAGGTGAATTTTCCAAATACTAAAGCTTAAAAGTTTTGTAGTTTTTTGAAATATGAAAAATAAATATAGAAGATAATTCATTTCTCATTGAAAAGATGAGAAAATAGAGGTTCCTATAAGATACTTGACTTACCTCAAGGTTGTACAGCTAATATGAGCTATTATCTGGAGTTAGTATCTTATTACTCCTTTCCCAGTGCCCCTTTTACTCTAAAGCTGAATGCTCAGGCCTTTCTTGACCACCCTATCAACTCTCTTCTACCTCAGGCATTGTCTATCGCATTACCCTTCATCTCCTTTTTTTATGATCTTTTTTGTATTCATATCATTATGATATATTTTCACATATTTGTGTGTTTATTCATTGTTTCTCTCCACTAGAAATGAAGTCTCCTGAGGATAATACTCTATCTTGTTCACTGCTGTTTCTAAATCTAATTATTATCACTGTCCCCCCAACACCTAGTATTCTATTGATAATTCCACAATAATCATTTATTAACTGACTATTTACAACATGAAGTGGGTTAAATGGTGATAAATCTGCATAACCCCATGAGTAATATACACTGAGTATAATACACATATATTTGTGACAAATGCTATAGTAGAGAGATACCCATGCTATGTGAACCTATGATACAACTATTTAACATTGCCAAGGAGATCAGGGAAGGCTTCTCTGAGAAAATAATATTTAAGCTGAAATCTGAAGTATGATCAGATGATAATTAGACAAATAAAAGAAGAAAATATGTTTTAGATGGGGATGCTGAGTAGGGGGTACATGTGCAAAGATTCTGTGATGGGAGGGATAAGGGCAAAGGAAAGACAAAAGAACAGTGCAATAATGTAACCAGAGTGCAGAGTGAAAGGGAGCTTTATCTGCATTGACAAAGTAGGTAGGAGTTGAATCATGTAGGATCATGTATAGCATGTTAAGAAGTTCATTAACCCTAAAAGAAATAGGCAGCCACTGAAAGTTTTTAACCAGTAACTTAAATTTTTTATGTTTTAAAATGAAGTTACTATGGATGACTTTAATGATCTGGTTTGTGCTCCTGAAAGTCTAATGGTGATATGTACTGAGTCTGGGAACAATGGACAGAGTACAGACTCCAGGAGAGGGAGAGAAGAAAAATTATGCATTCAATTTTGGCTATGTTGAATTTGAGACGTCCTTGAAATACCCAGGAGGAGATGTAAAGTAGGCAGTTGGTTATATACATTTGGAAGTCAGAAGAGTATTATGGCCTAGAGATATAATTGTGTAAATCAATTGTGACTAGACGATAATTGAATCTGTGAGCATGGATGAGATCACACAGGGAGAAAGTATCAAGTAAGAAAAAGAGAGAGAGCTAAGAATCTTAGAAAAATGTTAACATTTTGTGGCTTGAAGGAGGATGAAAATGCCAATAGAGTAGAAAGGAGAGGCAAAGAAAAAGGATGAAAACAAGGAGAAAATTGTCTCGAAGTCAAGGGAAAGGAAAGTATCAATAATGTCAGTGTTTATGAGACACCAAGCAAGGGATAATAGGTCATGACTCTATTGTTTTACAAGTAACAAATAAATGGTATTCATTGACGGGTAATTGTAATTAATGCCTGACATTGGTCTGGCTTCATGCAAGCCTCATTCAGACAATGCTATTAAGAACCATATGTCTCCTCCTCCTGCCTTCTGTGGCATTGGCCCTATCTTCCTCTGCGATTCATTGGATGGAAGGGTGAGTGATAAGGAAACATTAAATGTGGATCCCAGACTCTGGTTTGTGCACCTGTTTATATATTGGTGTTATTCGCTAAAGTATATAATATAGAAGAAGAGCCGTTTAGGAGCAAAGTGTAGTTTAATTAGGCGGCATGATGAGTCTGAGAGATATGTGAGGCATCCAAGTGCAGATGTTGACTGGGCAATTAAAATTAAAAGAAAGTGGTAAGTGAAGTTACAAAAGTATGTGGAATTGCCTATAAAAGACATAAAGAAATTGAAGAAGGCTTAGCACCTAACATTGAAAGGAAGAAGGAAAAAAGAGTGTGGTGTCATTGAAACCAAGGGAAGAGAGACTTTCAAAAAAAAAAAAAGATTGATTACCTTTGCCAGACACTCCTGAGGATCAAGTAAAATGAGAATGAATAAAATGATCACTAAAACATCGATTTTAATTTACAACTAAGGACATGGATGACATTAAGAGATGTTTCACTGATAAACTAGAGATAAAGGCAGGTGAGAGGGGAAGATTAAGTCAGATTATAGTGAATTAAAAAGTACATGGGGAAACAGAAACAGGAAGGATGGCAAACTATAAATGTAGATAATGCGGAATTAATTGTAAAGAGAGGAAGCAGTAGCTAAAGGAGAAAATGGGATCAGATCGGTTATTTTGTTTGTTTGGTGAAAGAAAACTGGACATGTTAAATGTAGATAAGAGTAATCCAAGAAAGAGTGAGAAATTAAAGATATATAAAATAAAGGGAATATCAACAGATGGAAAGGGATCAAATTCAAAGCACAGATTTTACAAGTAGGTATAAGGTATAAGATCAGAGAGTTATTAAATGTGAGAGCTTATTAAAAATAACAGCTTGTAGACTAGGTTAAATAGGGAAGGTGTGAAGATAAACTAGGATTAATGGGTAAGAAGTAAAAAGTTCTAATGATGTGGAGATTCCTATGAGAGTAACAACAGAAGTAATTAGTGTAATCGAGTAGCAATATCTAAAGAGAGTTCTGTTGTAGCTTAGTTTATGGTCAACCTGGAACACAGTGCAGAATTTTCCAAGATAACCATGTGACTAGAAGTCTTCCCAAGGTTACCAAAGAGACATATTACATTCCAGCATGACCATGGTATTTTTTTGTGTGTTCTATTCTAGTCCTATCACCATTATCATTTTATTAATTGTTTTTGTATCTGTCCAGATAAGTCTGGATTATGAGCTCCTGGAGTACTTCTTTCTATCTTCTCTTAAAGCACACCAAAGATTTCTGAATATAAGGATACTCAATAAGTGTGTCCAATAGATTCAATGAGCTTTCCCATTTGCCATCTTAATGACCAGTATATTTGTATCTCTGAAGTTGATCTTTAGCTTCCAGGTAGTAGTAATAAAAATAACTTCCATCCCATCTTCCGGGTTGAGATTTGATATTTTTAGGATGCAAAGGTTTAAAAGTAGTGTAGTGTTGTTCCTTATCCAAACCTCAATACAAATATAGTGGGTTGTGCCAGTTATACCTCTTGGACAAATTTAAATCATAGGAGAATTAATTTGAAAAATTATCCTATAACATTAACATATGAACCCCTTATTTAAAATATCTAGTAAACAAAAAGTAATATGTTAAGGAATGCATTGAACATAAAATAGCATTATTCTAAAATATGTGTTCTTTTAAATTTTTCATGTTATTTTCACCTTTTGTTACTATTTTCTATTATTTAATCATAGTATTATAAAATATTACATTTCATTTCACTTTTCATTATATCATAAAAGTATTCCATATTGCTATATAGTCTTTATCTATCATTTTTAATAGCCACACAAAATGCCACTGGGTCGATGCTTTATAATTTACTAAGCTATACCCCTTTTGTTTGACATTTAGTTTATTTGTGTTTATCCTCATTACAATACTTTAATGAACATCTTTGGGAATATAATATTCTTTCTTGTTGGATTATTTCCTTGAGATATGTAACTATGAGTGGGATTACTAGATCAAAAGGTAGACATTCATGTGAATGTTGATATGCTTTCAGAAAAAGGTTTTAGAATGTCACACTGAGTTCCGGAGTCATCTCATCTTTGTCAGCATCAAGTTTAAAAATGTTTGTTAGTTTAATATGTATAAAATGGCACCCTTGCTTGAATTTGCTTGGGTGGGAGTTATTTCAAATTTGTGTGAGTATTCCTTCAATATTTGAGTAATAAGATTAGCCCATTTATATTTTGAGGAATAGCAATCATTTCTTATCATCAGGGGATAATAACTACAGCATAACAGTTGTGTGAGGCTTAAATGTAAAATACTTACTTATTCTGTTCAACAAAGTTTAGCTATTTGCTGATTTAGATGTCGGCCAAGCAAGTTAGAAGAATTAATTTTATTTTATTGTATTTTATTTCATTTTAATCATCTTCTTGTTGATTCACCAAGACTTCGAATTGATAGTATTTGGCTGGCTTCATACAGGGATGGTAAAATCTTTAGTGGGAATATTGACCAAATATATTTCCATATAAGTTATCTTAGCTCAAAATGCTAGAGAGTCTAATTCATTTCTCATAGATATCACTGATACACTATATAACTCCAACAATTTCTATATTATATTTAAGTATGGATCTCATTTCATTCAGTGAATTACATCTACTGTTCAATGACATTGGCTAGATATGTCATCTATTTTTTATACTGCTATGTAAAGTCATGTTTTGATGTGCTTTTTATTTTATTGGGTTTGTCTCTTTTTTTAATAGAATTTACTGATATCTATGTAATAGTGTCTGTTCTTTGCATTGTATATTTCTTCATATTCAAAAAGGCACAAAGCATATATTCTTACATATAATAAAATAATAACACACATATTTATACAGCACTTTATAATTTTCAAAGCATGTTATAAGCATTCGTTTTCTCTTTGATTAATAAATGTTGCTTTACTTAAGTCATACACATGAGTGTCATAATAAAGAGAACAACTGCCATGTTGCTTTCTTTTTGCTTCAAGTAAAATGACTTCAACAGCTGACATTTTTGTACCATCTTTATGATTTTTAAAACATCCTCATTCTCACATTTTAAAAAAGTCAGTTTTTATATTCACCTCAAATAGGTGAGGAATAGAGAACAAATATTAGTGTTTTTGATTTAAGGATGAGTAAATGAAGACTCCAAGGCAATAAATGACATTTCATATGGGCATATGAATGTAAGGTGAAATAACTAGGACTAGAATCCAAGTATCTCACCACTAGCTCTATTCTAACCATTCATGTGTGCCATTCTTTGGTTAGGAATATATGTAAATGCCAAGAGAGAGCCACTCTGGTTTTGAGTATTTAAAAAATTCAATGACTTTGCTGAGAAACACACCAAGAAACTTTATCTAAAAAAATAAAACTAAGAAATGAATAATTTATATTTTTAATATTTAATTATTCCATATATACTTTTTTTCCCCTTGAGAAAGAAAGAACAAGGTTAATGGGGAAAAAAGAAAATGCTTTTAGGAGAAATAAATAGAACAGCAATAGTCTCTTTATCATTCTAACTGTACCACATATCCTTAATGCTTGGTTCATAGAACTAAAGAACTACAGAAAATTAGCCAGAGAATGTCATGGATAGTAAATTTAAAATAAGGGCAGTTAACTCTATAGCGTGAAGGATTATTGATTATTCTAAAGAGTAAGAAAGTTTAGAAATGATAAACCATGAACGAATTAATTGATGGCCTCAGTCAGACATACCCTGTATCAATTTCTGAGTCAAACTGCTACCTGTCACATCAGTAACGGTGATCCAGTTTTTAGTTACATGGCTGCTGTGAGTTTTAGTGAGGGGAGTGCTGATATATATCTGAAACATTTAAGTACCTTGTAAATAATCCGACTCTCTTTTTGAAGTTGAGTTTTGATTGCAGTGTACTTAAAAATATATTTATTCCAAATTGAGGAACATACATTATATTCCCTTGTCACAAACAAATTTTGCTTTGTTGCATGGCACCAAGATGTAACTCTATACCCAGGCACCCATCTTAACAAAGGCATAGAACACTAGACAAATGAGCAGAATGTGTATCACCATCTAAAGATACTGGATAGAGTTAGAATGATAGAGTA